>NC_133300.1:9237523-9595216 GCF_005239225.2 Populus alba | reverse complement strand
AAATGCCGTAAGAGGAAGATATTTGTCGGAAATAGAATTCAAACAAGCACACAACTATGTTCTATTTAACTGTGATGAGCTGAGACCATTTATTCAGTAAGTCTATATATGTGTAATAGTAATTAAACTTTGTCAGTAATATACTGTTAATTATATATTATAATATCATACACTCATTATCACTTGCAGGCAACATCGACAATATTTGCTCTCCAATAACTCGCAGCTGACCGAATCCCAGATCTTTCAATTACAAGATGAACAATTTGCCACATGGTTCAGAACACATGTAAGCACTATCACAAACTCATTCTAACGTATGCATGTCATTACGAGATTCTCGTTCATTTACCGTGTATTGATGTACATTTAATTACATATATTTACAAGGTTTATCAAATGGGAAGGAGTGCACCCAAGTCATTGTCTTCACTAAGCCTCGGCCCTGAAAGAAAAGTTAGGTGTTACAACGGGTATTTTGTCAATGGATATGTTTTCCATACTGAAGAATACGGGCAAGGAAGAAAGACATACAACTGCGGTGTTTGTGTTAAGGGATCCACAAGTAGCCAGTTAGAAGTTGACTACTATGGTAGATTAGAAGAGGTCATCGAACTGTTACCGACGGAATTTTGCCCTGTTACCGACGACGGTGAATTTCGTCGGTGATGCCATCGGTAAAATTGACCTATAAGTTCCAGCCCCGCCGCTTCGCCTCATTTTTTCTTCTTCTCTCCGCCGCTTCGCTTCTCCTCTGTTTTTCACCTTAGATTTTTCATTTTTTTCACCTCAATCCTTAAACACTTTCACCTTTAATCTCTAGCAAGATTTGGTGTTGTAAATCTTCATTATATTAAAAGGTATGTGTTTTTTTTCTAATTTATTTTATTTTTAGTTGTTTTTATTTTTGTTGTGTTGGTGTTTTTTGTTGCAATGTAGATAAAGTTTTGAATTTGACACATTATTAAGGTATGTATATTTCGTTCCTTTTTTTTTGAATTTTTTGAATATTTTTTGAATTTGTTGAATATTTATGAATTTAATTGTTGAATAATTGAATTTAATTGTTGAATTTATTGAATATTTTTTTGTTGTTGTGTTGTTAGAATTGTTATTAGTTAATTTAACTTAGAATTAGTTAAAGTTGAATATTTGAATATTTTTTTAATATTTTTTGAATTTGTTGAATATTTGTGAATTTAATTGTTGAATAATTGAATTTAATTGTTGAATTTATTGAAAATTTTTTTGTTGTTGTGTTGTTAGAATTGTTATTAGTTAATTTAACTTAGAATTAGTTAAAGTTGAATATTTGAATATTTTTTGAATTTGTTGAATATTTGTGAATTTAATTGTTGAATTTATTGAATATTTTTTTGTTGTTGTGTTGTTAGAATTGTTATTAGTTAATTTAACTTAGAATTAGTTAAAGTTGAATATTTGAATATTTTTTGAATTTTTTGAATTATAATTGTTAATGTTGAATTGTAATGATTAATTTGTTGAATTATAATTTGTTGAATTTATTGAATATATTTTTTGTCATATTTTTTTATTGTTTTGAATTTATTGAATTGTAAGGATTAATAGTTGAATATGTTGGAATAATTAGTATAGATTGGTTCGATTGGTTGTCGCTATTGTTAATATTTGCAGGTTTGTGAATTTGGGTAGTATCCAGTATAGGGGAGGTGCTGCCGATTTTTTTTTTAACTTTTGAATTTTATTATACAATTATTAATATAAAAATTGTTTAGATGCGCAAAATGAAAACCAGAGCTGGTCGTCTAGTCGAATCAAGTTCGTCTAGCAGCGATGATGATGTTTCCTTAGGTGCCTCTCAAGAAGAGGCACCTACACCACCTGCGCCGTCAACCGATGCTGCCTCTTCCAGCGATGTTTCACATCGCAGACGCGGCATGCCTTCGAAGCGGAATCAATTTTACCCGCCAGTTCGAGGCACAGTGGAAGGACGATCTTTCAATGTAAGTTTGTTAATGTTTTAGTTTTTTTTTTATATAAAAAAAACAAAATTTAAAACATAATTTATGAAGTAATCACAAATTAATTTCATTTCTTTTCAGGTTCACAAACATTGAGGCCGCCCGATTAATATCATCGGCGTTTAAAGCGTCGATGGAGATTCCATTGTTTCAATGGAGTCAGATATCCAAACATCCTGAATGGATGCCTCAAATCAATGCATGGTTTCGTAGATTTGAGGTTCGTGTTAATATATAATTTTCAGCTTATTTCTAATAAATTCAAGTTATAATTGTAAATAATTTATTAACATTTTTAAAAGATTATTTTTTTATATACAGCATCGATTCTGCTGGGACGATGAACATGACAGTGTTGTGAGGAGGGTGTGGGAAAATCACGCGGCAATTAGGTAACATCGAAAACAATACGACTTTTTTTTACATAATTATTTATGTTTTGAAATGTAATTTTTTCATGCGTGAATTAGGTTGCGTGATTTTTGGTATGACGCCCAGAAAAAAGCAAAAAAAACAGCGAGGGATAAGGGGTTACAAGGCTGGAACGATATTGCGATTTGGAGGGATTTCAAACCAATATACATCCCGGAAGATATATGGCCGCACTATCTTCAGCACGTGACGTCTGAGCGGTTCACTCGACGCTCACAGTCCGGTGCCGGCAACCGGAATCAGCAAATTCATGGCTCGGTTACAACGCACACCGGCGGCTCCGTTCCGTTTGCTGCACATGCGAAACGGATGGTAAGATTAATTTAAATGAAATATATCGTTCAATTAATTTGTTGTTAATACATTTGTTTCATTATATATAGGCTACGTCTCTTGGACGTGAGCCGAGCTCTATGGAGCTATTTGTGGAGACGCACGTGCGGAGTCATGACCGCCAAAAGGGGACGCAATAGTTCGTTGACAACCGTGCTCAACAGTTTGTGGTGTGTTTGTTCAACCATTTTATTTTATAAGTTATTATCATGTTTATTGAATTGAATATGATTATTTTTTTTTTCAGGAGACCTATAATAATCGGTTGAGGGAGAGATACGGGGATGATCCTTCGACCCATCCGGAATTCGATCCGGATTTGTGGATGGAGGCTGGATCGTCAGGTGGACCCGATAAAAAATCGGGGTTTACGGGCTCTTCCAACACTACCGGCTGCCAAGTTGCGGTCGACCGGTACTGCTTCAACCGGTGGGAGCTCCCAATCTGTATCGAGCTCCTAATCTAAGGAGTTTGTGGCCTTGCAGCAAAGGTGCGACCACCTATCAGAGGCGTACACACAACTCAAAGAAGAGCAAAGATTGGCGAACGAACAACACAGATTGGCGGACGAACAACGCAGAGCAGAGTCTGAACACCAAAGAGCGGCCTATGAAGAGCTTCGTCAAATGGTCATGAACATGACACAAGGTGGAACATGTGCGCCTAATCCTTTTGGCCGCCTAACCCCACCCTCCTCTCCTCCTCCTCCTCCTCCTCCTCCACCTTTATATTTAATTGTTTTTTTTTAAACACATTCATTTTTGTAAATGAATATTATTTAACTTTGAGTTTTTGTTGCTTAATATAAATTTTATTTGCATAATTTGGTTTGTATTACTATTAATTTATATTATTTTTTCTAAAATAATTAAAAAAAAAAATTACACAGGGATTTACCGACGGAAAAAATCCGTCGGCAATTGGACACCCATCACCGACATATTCACCGACGGAAATAAATCCGTCGGCATTGGACAGTGTCTGCGGTATTCCATCCCATCACCGACGGAAATAATCCGTCGGTATTAAAAATACCGACGAATTTACAGACAGATTTATTCGGTCGGTATGAAATATCACCGACACTTTTGCCGACGGATGTAGTCCGTCAGGTATTTTACATAAACACCGACGGAACATATTCCGTCGGTTATATTCCAAAGCAGGAAACTTTTTTTTTTTGCGAGCACGGTCCGTCGGTAAAAAACCGTCGGTAAAATGTTTTTTTTGTATTACCGACCGATATAGCGCGACGGAATGTGGAATCACCGACAAAAAGGAGATATTCCGACGGGATTATTCCGTCGGTAATATAGTCGGTAAATAATTTACCGACGAACGTTCTATCACACACCGACGGAATATTTCCGTCGGTAAAACTGTGAAATCTTGTAGTGAAAAGGATTGATTGATGAGTTTAAGCACTGAAAGTTAAAGGACAAAGAGATGGCCAAACTTAGAAAAGAGATGTTGGTGCAGTCCAAACCGGAACATTGCTCGGTAATTGGATCATATCTGGAGCTCTAGATCTCGGATTTAGGTCCATTTTATATGGATGGAAAGGTAAAACATAGGCCTACAACTTTCATTTGGACACCAAGATCTAAGAAGGCCGTTTTCAAGTCCAAATTATAGGAACAACGAATAAGTCTGAAGCTGTCCTGCAGCCCAGACACTATTTAGTGTTCAGCCCATATCTTGAGTTCTAGAAGTCCAAATGACCTCATCTTTTTTTTTTTGTTGGAAAGCTGAGACAATTTCCTAGAACATTCCTGAGGATTCTGGGCAAATTATGATGTTAGCAATGACGTCTTGTTCAGACAAGAAGATAAGGATTGTTATCAAGTCAAGATGTGGCCACCCACTCATCAATTAGTCAACAAATCAATAGTTCCAAATTTTGGCCTATAAAAGGAGGCACTTACCATGTATTGAGGCATCTTGGTTTCCAGATCAAGATCATGCTATTGCTTTCTCTCTTTGTATTGCTTATGTTTTTCTTTCATTAATATCAAGTTTATGCACTTCATTTCCTTTCCTTTACTTAGTTAACTTCTTTCTCATTTATGTTCTTGTCTTGTTCATTAATATTTCTTTCTTTTATTATGTTTAGCTAAGTTAATTATGTCAAGGTGAAAAGGGTACACTAATGGTGTAAAGAATAAGTATAATATAAACTTAACATGGACCTTAACGTTGGATACTAACATGTTTTATATTTGTTATCTTGTTCACTTTTAATACTTTGTTTGTTAAATGGTTAATCTAGATTTATGTTGTATAACACTTGGTACAACAAATACTTGGTACTTTCATAGCCCATACTGTATGGTATAACCGACACCTGAGCTATGAAAGGGACTTGATTTGTTGTTAACATAAGTTATAATCATGAATGCCTGCCAACATTTACAAGTATTAGCTTTATTCGAATAAGATAACTAATGTAATCATGTTAACAATTTATAATCTGATTGGAAACTCCTTTATGTGTGGTTTCCAATTGAGTAACAAGAGTTTATTATATACTTGTTTGAAGTACCATTAGTGGATCCTCTAACCTTGACATTTGTTTTTTATCAATTGTTTAATCCTTACATTAATCTTCCAACTCAAAGTTCTCATTAATTTCTTCCTTCTTTTCTTTATTATTGTTATTATTATTATTATTATTATTATTATTATTATCATCTGTTCATAAACTCAGAATATAGGCTGGAAACCTGTGACCCGATCTTTTTAGATCATTCTCAGGTATAACAACGCCACGTACTGAGTATTATTATTATTATTACTATTACTACTACTACTATTGTTATTATTATCGTTATTATTGTTATTGTTGTTGTTGTTGTTGTGTTGTTATTTATAATTTATACAATTAACCTCTCTGTGGTTTGACCCCGGTCGTGCCGGGTTATTTATTACCTCGACACTCCTGCACTTGGGAGAAGACATCAAGCTTTTGGTCGTGTCATATACCTGCCACCACATCCGATGCAACCCTGGCCTCCTCCTGTGTCAGGTGGAAGACCCTCCCCGGGGTCCGATCATTTTATGCCCTCGGTTTCCCTTGACTGGAGTTTGCTCCTGATTAAGAAGATCTCACTGGCCTATTCATGGTGACTGACTGTTGGTGGCTCTGACTGGGTTGCCTATAGCTCTATACTTGTCCGGTGTTCCTTTTAGGGCAGTCCCTCTTGTAATAACCTCTTCCACCACAGTAATGACATCGTTGACTAAGATACTGGCAGTTCCTCCACCTATGACTCTCTCCTCTGCACACAAAGCATCGCCCGAGGGAAACTGAGCAGTCCCTAGGGTGTTTTTGTCCACATTTTACACAAAAAGGATAGTCAACACCCTTGTGGTTGCCGGTCCCAATTGAAGAGTTTGCCCTCGAGTGTGACTGTCCAACCATCACTCTCCCACTTGACTGTTGGTGAGGCGGTAATATCAAACTCCCTTTTTTTCCGTACTGCTCAAACACTCCACTTTTTCCTTTCTTCGGGTGTGGTGGTCTGCCACTAAAATAATCCCCATCTCTCTTTTTGCTTATACCCTAATACCCCCCTTGGCATTCTCCAGTACATGCCTCTAGAGCTTGTGCAACCTCAATCAACTCCCTCACATATTTAAATCTCAAGGCAATCAATCTTTGTCTCAAATCCTGTCGTAAACCATCTCTCAACTTCTCAATCATATGTTCCTCTGTCAGCATATAGTGTGGGACGAACAATGAAAGGTCATGGAATCTCCTTTCGTACTCCAATACCGACATATCACCCTATCTTAGTGCCAAGAACTCTTATTCTTTCACCTTGCGATGGTACTTGGAATAAAACTGATTCTCAAACTCTGTCTTGAAGTCACTCCAAGTTAGTGTCTTGGTTGCACGCCTCAGCTGAACTGTTTCCCACCATGTCATGGCCCTATCAGACAATAACTGGGTTGCACAATTTACCCTCAAACCCTCGGGTATGCTTATTTGAATCATTGTCTTTTCTACCTTCCTAATCCATCTTCCAGCTATCTCTGCATCTTGTTCCCCTATATACGATTCACAGCCCATTTCCCTCATACTCTTGACTAGTCGCACCAGTGGCACCACATTATCCATGGTCATACTAATCATAGGGGCTGCCTGTGGAATCTGCGTGGTGGGAGTTGTTTTGTGTCACCAAACCAGCCATGCCTCCATCACTGTTTAACTATTTGTACAAAGAGTCCTGCATCTATTTATTTGTGGGGGCACACCAGTTTGGAGTAGTAGATGGTTGTGCTTCTGATCTTTCTCGCTGCTCTGCTGTGACTGGGGGTGCTCCGTCTATCTGGTTAGGCCTCGGGCTTCCCGGCCACTGCATCTTCCCCTTGCAAGGTTTCGGGTGGTATTATCGGAGCATGAGATGTTGTATCATCCAAGGGATCTTCGTCTTGCCAACCTTGGGCACCTTGGTTCATGCCCCTCCTTTCTAAGGAGGGAGGCTCAGTTCGTGTTCCTTGTCGGGTGTGTACCAATCCTAAAATTCACCGCAACCATACAATTATTAGTGATCCTCAGGATCCAGACAAGTGCTCTGATACCAACTGTAACAACCCGACTTTTCAAGCCCAAACAACAGTAATATATATTATATATATATATATGTACTTAACACACATGGTGCCGGTAATCAATGAACCTGATCCCTCACATCATCAAAATACAATCCATACAATCAACATTTCATTTAAAAGTGAATCTTACACAAACACGTAATATTATGGTTGCATGATTAGAAGTTCATATTAAAAATATACATACATAGACATGAGTTTGCATTCCTATCCTACTAATAGCCATTACGAATTTAAACAAAAGGATCTAATAAAAGTTATACATTCAGTACATTGATTCATACAAAATACATTGTGATTTAGAATGCATCTACATTATTCCTTGCAAAAGTAGGATCCCGTGTATCGGGTTTCCTAGACATCTCATTGGTGTGACATCCCTGTAGCAGTACAAAACATTTAAGAGAATGCAATTTCTTAATAATAATAATAATGGTAACTAAACGGTCTAGCAGTTAAATGAAGCATTAACATTTATAATTTCTTCATGTACTTGGTATAAACAGCTTGTAGAACATATAGATGCACCAATTATTTTTTTTGCAATCAACCATAATCTTAAACCCAGCTATCCTTTTAGGGCATCATTTGCTGAGGTTAACTATTCACTCACCCCGATCATCCACTTCGAATGCCATTAGCCAAAGCTAATCAATCGTTCATCCCGATCATCCTTTCGAATGCCATTAGTCGAAGCTAATCATTCATTTGTCCCGGTCATCCATCCAGATGCCATTAGCCGAAGCTAATCAACCATTTGTCAACATTTAAGCGTTCGACAATCTAATATCGGTTCTAACACAATATGGTAATATTCATGTTAAAGTATTTCAATATTCAACGTATGAAAAAGGAAAGTGCAAGTCACCTACCTGCTCCACCTGTGGGTTGTTCTTGTCTTGAAGATGGTCCAATCCCGACCACACCACCTAAGACATCAATGGTTACAAATCAGTAAATTTGTATTTTTTTGAATCACATTCATCACCACACTTATTTCAAGAGTTCATATGTTCACATTCAAATGTTCCATATTTTACACCATCATACCATGAAATTGTTACTAGCATTTAAATCATTTCTGTCTAGAAGGCTTATTGTAGAAATCGGCAGCAAGAACTGGTTCGCTGCAGGTTGCCCAATTCGGCAGCGAAAATTGGTTCGCTACAGGCTGCCAGTTCGGCACGAAAACTGTTTCGCTGCCGGCAGCGAAAAATGTTTCGCTGCTGGCGCCACAGTTTCGGCAGTGAATCACAGTTTCGCTGCACAACACATAACTCGGCAGCGAATGCTAATTCGCTACAACAGACACAGTTTCGGCAGCGAATCAGAGTTTTGCTTCACACAACACATAACTCTGCAGCGAATCAAAGTTTCGCTGCACAACACACAATTCAGCAACGAATGCTAATTCGCTGCAACCGACACAGTTTCAACAGCGAATAACAGTTTCGCTACAGCTGACACAATTCGGCAGCGAATACTAATTCGCTGCAGGAGACTCAGTTTCGGCAACGAATGCTAATTCGTTGCAGTCAACACAGTTTCGGCAGCGAATCAAAGTTTTGCTGCAGTTGACACAATTCGACAGCGAATACTAATTCGCTGCAGGAGACTCAGTGTCGACAGCGAATGCTAATTCGCTGCAGCCAACACATTTTTGACAGCGAATCAGAGTTTCGCTGCACAACACACAATTCGGCAACGAATAATAATTCACTATAGGAGACTCAGTTTCGGCAGCGAATGCTAATTCGCTACAGCCGACGCAGTTTTGGCAGCAAATCAGAGTTTCGCTGCACAACACACAATTCGGCAGCGAGTACTAAGTCGCTGCAGAAGACTCAGTTTCGACAGCGAATACTAATTCGCTGCAGCCGATGCAGTTTTGGCAGCGAATCAGAGTTTCGCTACACAACACACAATTCGGCAGCGAATACTAATTCGCTGCAGGAGACTCAATTTCAGCAGTGAATGCTCATTCGCTACAACCGACGCAGTTTTAGCAACTAATCAGAATTTCGTTACACAACACACATTTTGGGCATGAACACACATCACATATGCTATAACAACCCCATCATATACACTGTCACTAAGTTCCAAAAGAACACACACATCGAAACCATCAATTTTAGGGTTTTCTTCTTCATTTTCGTTTTTGATCTTAAGGAGAAGAGGAAGGGAGTTTCATGACCCATACCTTTCGAATCTAACTAAGTTTGAGGAAGGTTTGACACTATTCTTTCTCTTCTTCTGCTGATTCTCCCCTTCTCTTCTTCTCTCATGTTTTCCAGCCCTCTTTTTCCTTTTCTCTAGGTCAAGCTGTCCAATCTTCTCTCAAGGTCTCACCTTTCCCTCACACGTTCACAAAGCACTCTCTACTGGTTTGGTTTAGGTTTCTGTTGTGAAAGAGGAAAGGAAGAACGACATGCAGCTGCTGTTTTGGGAAGAGGATGGATCATCCTCTCTCTCCTTCTTGTATTTATACTCCCCATCAAATGAGGTAGGTTGTTTGGGGGTTGGTTTAGATGTGTTCTTATCCTTGTTTTGGTCTATCTAAAACCGGTTTTACCCCTCCCTCTCATCTCTGCGTCGCTGCCATCAAGAAATTGGCAGCGAAAACTGCATCGCTGCCAATTATATATATATATATATATTTTTTTTCTTTTGGGTGTTTACACTGCCGATCCAGAAATCAGTAGCAAAAACTATGCCGCTGTCGAACCAGAAATCAACAGCAAAACTGTGTCGTCGCTAATTTAGAAATCGGCAGCCTCAAACTATGTTGCTGGCAATTCAGAAATGAGCAACAAAATTATGATGTTGCCGATTCAAAAATCAGCAACTAAAAGCTTTGCTGCTGCCGATTCTGAAATCAACAGCCAAGTATTATGCCGCTACTGAGAAGTCGGCATAAAAAATTATGTCGCTGCCAATTCAGAAATTGGTAGAGATGGTGGATTCGTTTTAGCTAGTGATTAATACTTAAAAGTGCATTTTTATCAACGTTTTATATCATCATTTTGCACTTGAAGTATCAATAACTCCTTAACTAAATCATGTTTTATAATAACATACCTAATAATATAAGATACCTTTAATTTATGGTAAATGTTCATCTTAAATGTAGGCCTATCACATAAATGAAAGGATTGATTGATGAGTTCAAGTATTGAAATTGAAAGGACAAAGAAAGGGCCAAACTTAGAAAAGAGATGTTGGTGCAATCCAAACTAGAACACTGTTCAGTAATTGGGTCATATCTCGAGTTCTAGATTTCGAAATGATCTCAAATGTTTACACATATTCAGTAAGACATAGGCCTTACAACTTTCATGTGGAGGCCAAGATCTAAGAAGACCATTTTCAAGTCCAAATTATAGCAACAACGGAGAAGTCTGAATCTGTCCTGCAACCTAGATACTATTTAGTGTTCAGCCTACATCTCGAGTTCTAAAAGTCAAATGAGCTTAATGTTTTTTCCTAGAAAGCTAAGACAATTTCCTATAACTTTCATAAGTATAGGTGGATCCAGTTCTGATGTTAGCAATGACATTTTATTCAAACAAGAAGATAAGGATTTTCACTAAGTCAAGAGTTGGCCACCCACTCAACAATTAGTCATGAAATCAATAGTTCTTAAATTTTGGCCTATAAAAAGAGGCATTTGCCATGCATTTAGGGGCTTGGTTGTTCAGATCAAGAACTTGTTCTTACTCTCTCTCTTTATATTTTTTTTGTAATTCTTAAGTTTTACTTTCATTAATATCTTGTTTATGCTTTTCATTTCCTTTCCTTTACCTAGTTAACTTGTATCTTGTTTTATGTTCTTATTTTGTTTATTTATGTTTCTCTTCTTCATTATGTTTAGCTAAGTTTATTATGTCAAGGTGAAAAGGTTACACTAATGGTGTAAGAATAAGTATAGTGTAAACTCAACATGGACCTTAATGTTTAATATTAACATGTCTTATCAAGTTGCTTGTTAAATGGTTAATCTAGATTTGTGTTGTATAACACTTGGTACAACAAATGTCTGGCACTCTCATAGCTCAACCGTATGTATTACCTACACCTGTGCTATGAAAGGAACTTGATTTCTTGTTAACATAAGTTAGCATCATGAATTCCTGACTATATTTAAAAGTTTGGTGTTACTTAAATAAGATAATTAATATGATCATGTTAATAATTTATAATGAGCTATTAATGACAAATCATCTGATTGGAACCTCTTTTGTGTGTGGTTTCTAGTTGAGTAATAAGAGTGTATACTATACTTGTTTGAAATACCATTAGTGGATCCTCTAACCTTGACACTTGTTTTTATTATTGTTTAATTATCACATTGATCTCCCGTCTCAAAATTTTCATCAACTTCTCCCTCTTCTTCTTCTTTATTATTATTATTATTATTATTACTACTACTAATACTACTACTACTATTATTAGTATTATTATTATTAATACAATTAATATTATTAATATTATTACTATTATTGTTATTGTTGTATTGTTATTTATAATTTATACAATTAACCTCCCTGTGGTTCGACCCGGTCTTGCCAAGTTATTTATTACTTCGACACTCCTACACTTGGGAGAAGACATCAATATTTTGATCGTGTCACTTAGCTCTTTTTTTTTCTATTCTTTTTTTGTTGGGTGCTTACAAACCCAATAAAATTCCACCTAATTATTCATTGACATGTCTTGATAGACTATTAATGATCAAAGGCTATAATCAAAAGTATTGTAGATATGTTAGCTCACCAAGCAATTGGGTGTGACAAAGATGACCTGGACTTTAGAATGGATATAGGCTTAAACATGCTCGTCCTCCCAGCACTTAACTCATTACAGTAGATAGAGCATTGGTATTAGGCATAAAAGACCATTAAGAATTGAAGACAAGTATAAAATGCAATTTACTCTATGTAGTATGTTTTAGGATAATAATATGTTTTCTTTAGCATAATTAGTCCCTTATTTTAGAACTCTAAGGACTATTTAGAGTTCTCAATGACCATAATACTAGATGATGACTTATTTACACTTTTTCATAAGTTTTGAACATTTTCTTCCTCATAACATGAAAAAACTTTTTTCCGTTTATAAAAAAGCACAAGCCACCACGAGAGTACGATAATAGTTATAAGCCTAAGCATATAGATCTTTCAGATGATTAGAACATGATATTAACTCAAATGTTATGATGATGTTTCCCCCATTTTTGTAAATGGACATGGTTAGAACATTAAAATCTCATTAGATATAAGAAATGGTCCATTAAAAAGGATTTCATTACAAAATGGCTTGGACGAGTTTACATCAATTCAGGATTTCACTAGAAAGGGCATAAAGTAGCTTACATCAAATCATAACTATAAAAACAATACATAAGCTAATAAGCATCCAAATTGACTAGTTAGGTCAAATGGGCTTCTAAAACCATTCTTTCTAACACATTTTAAAGATATACTAGTTACATGACCCGCGCGATGCCACGGGTCATTTTTTTTTCATAAAAAATATAGAAAAAGACTAAGATTTAAAAATCTTGGGTTTTTCTGCAAAGTTATACCCAAGAATCTTAGGTTTGGCTGCAACGCCTGACCTAAGAGTAATATTTATAATATTAATAATAATATTAAAGTTATATGACCAAGTTTAAGTGAGCCTGACTGCAATACTAGACCGAGAATATTGGATGTGGGTCTGACTATAAGGTTGTGTCATAAAAGTAAGATAATTAAATAGATTAATTTTAAAAAATATATCAACAAGAAGAAAAAAAACTAATGAAGAAAAAGAAAAAGAAAAAATGAATTAATTGGGTTAACCCTTTAAACCAAGTTATCCTATAAAACCTGGGATTCGCGTCATGAAAGTTTGATAACTAAATAAAAAAAAATAATGGGTTTACCCAAAATTAACTAGGTTCACTTATCAAACCAAGTTAACCTGTCAAGCTCAGGATACGTGTCATGAAAGTCTGATAATTAAATAGAAATAAAATTAACATTAACAAACTGAACTAAATGAAAAAATAATTAAAAAAAATCCGGGTTAACTCGTCAAATCAGGTTAACCCATCAAACATGGGATCCGTATCATGAAAAATCTAGTAATTAAATAAAAAAAATTAACATTAATAAACTAAATCAAACAAAAAAATTCTTTAAAATACAAAAAAAAATTAAAAGAAAAAAACAGTTATATAATAATAATAATAATAATAATAATAATAATAATAAAATATTAATAAGTAAATATATTAACGATGGGGAAAGTAAAAGGTGTGGGAAAGCTACATTAGTTTTCCCACACCTTTTAGAGTATTACTTATATATATATATATATATATATATATATATATATATATATATATGATGTTAAATTAAAATTCATTTAATAAAAACTAGTTTATTGTTTATGCTACGCTAGGGCTAGATCAAATTTTTTTTAATGTAATTTGTTTTTCAAACTACAATAAACTTTTTGGTATTATTATTAAATCTAGTTTATCAACTCATTTTTAAAACCTCTTGACCTAATTTTTTATTTAACTCGAGTTTCAAATTAAAACATGTGGGAGTTGCCCAGACATGATCCAACTGACCTAGTAGATCCAAAGATAACTTGTATGACTAATAAAAATGTGGTTCGATTTAAAAAAAATAAATTCAAGATGATATTATTATTATTATTATTGAGATTGTGACATATCAAACTGACTCGGGCTACATAACTTAACCCACCAAACTTATCATCTGGGTTATGGACTCTTCTAGTTTTAAAAACTATGTTTTTTAAAATTACTTTTTTGTTCCGATGTGACCTAGTCAATTTGATAATTTCTAAAGCTACCTGGATAATCGATAAAAAACATGAATTGACTTTAAAAAATATTTCAAGATAATACTTTTTTTTTAATTAAAACGACAACATATTAGATCGACTTGAATTTGACAACTTAATTTTTCAAATCCATGACTAGGGTGGATTCCGCTAGATTTAATAACTCTGTTTTTTTATTAACTATTTTTACTTAAATATATGATAGCAAAAAATATGATCGTACAAAATTAAATACCAACCAAATACCAAGATATTTGTTTACTATTATAATAATCTTAAAGAAAAAAATCAAAATAAATTATGAAAGTCAATTTAAAATAAATCAAGTGTTAAAAATAAATTAAAAAAATTAGAAGAAAAAAAAAATAAATAAAAATATTTACACTATTCATGTGATCAGTGCATTAGGTGTTTACCCTTTTAAGTCATATGAATCCATAAATTCTATTCTTTCAGTGTTGTTAGTAATAACTGCAATAACCATAAACATCCAGCTATGCAATTCCTTGTCAATATTTTTCTTCTTCTTTTGTGGCCTGTACACCTTCCTTGGGCCAACCTAAGTTTGGAAATACTTGGAAATTAAAAAAATAAAAATAAACTTGTAGCTATGAAAGGGAAATTAAACGTAAACTTCGTTTAACTGTCAATACACTAACCACCATAATTATATGGCATATATTGCATTTCCAAGATGATAAAAATAAAAAATAAAAAATAAAAAAGAATGCCTTGCTTTGTGAAACTTGCAACAAAAGCCTATAATTAGTGTATTGACATTTGAACATAATATTGTTTTCTTCCAACAAAAGCCCCATCATCTATGTTTTCATATATTGAGCACATAAAAAGAAGGTTTATTAATATCTTGTTTAGGAAATATGAAGCAGGAATATAAATTTAATGAGAGTTTGTTTATCTGGATAGATTAATGGAAGTTGAATGATGAATGCCTTGCTTTGTGAAACTTGCAAATTGTTTCTCAATTTACGCTTTAGATTACTAAGGACTAGTAATAAGCTGGTTGGGGGGTGTGATTAGTACTTAAAAGTGCATGTTTATCAAGGTTTTATATCATCATTTTGCACTTGAAGTATCAATAACTCCTTAACGAAAGCATGTTTTATAATAACAAGTTTAATAGTATAAGATACCTTAATTTATGGTAAATGCTCATTTTAAATGCAGGACTATCACATAAATAAAAGGATTGATTGATGAGTTTAAGCATTGAAAGTTACAGGACAAAGAGATGGCCAAACTTAGAAAAGAGATGTTGGTGTAGTCCAAACCGGAACATTGCTCGGTAATTGGATCATATCTGGAGCTCTAGATCTCGGATTTAGGTTCATTTTATATGGATGGAAAGGTAAAACATAGGCCTACAACTTTTATTTGGACACCAAGATCTAAGAAGGCCGTTTTCAAGTCCAAATTATAGGAATAACGAAGAAGTCCGAAGCTGTCCTGCAGCCCATACACTATTTAGTGTTCAGCCCATATCTTGAGTTCTAGAAGTCCAAATGACCTCATCTTTTTTTTTGTTGGAAAGCTGAGACAATTTCCTAGAACATTCCTGAGGATTCTGGGCAAATTATGATGTTAGCAATGACGTCTTGTTCAGACAAGAAGATAAAGATTGTTATCAAGTCAAGATGTGGCCACCCACTCATCAATTAGTCAACAAATCAATAGTTCCAAATTTTGGCCTATAAAAGGAGGCACTTACCATGTATTGAGGCATCTTGGTTTCCAGATCAAGATCATGCTATTGCTTTCTCTCTTTGTATTGCTTATGTTTTTCTTTCATTAATATCAAGTTTATGCACTTCATTTCCTTTCCTTTACTTAGTTAACTTCTTTCTCATTTATGTTCTTGTCTTGTTCATTAATATTTCTTTCTTTTATTATGTTTAGCTAAGTTAATTATGTCAAGGTGAAAAGGGTACACTAATGGTGTAAGAATAAGTATAATATAAACTTAACATGGACCTTAACGTTGGATACTAACATGTTTTATATTTTGTTATCTTGTTCACTTTTAATACTTGCTTGTTAAATGGTTAATCTAGATTTATGTTGTATAACACTTGATACAACAAATACTTGGTACTTTCATAGCCCATACTGTATGGTATAACCGACACCTGAGCTATGAAAGGGACTTGATTTGTTGTTAACATAAGTTATAATCATGAATGTCTGCCAACATTTACAAGTATTAGTTTTATTCGAATAAGATAACTAATGTAATCATGTTAATAATTTATAATCTGATTGGAACCTCCTTTATGTGTGGTTTCCAATTGAGTAATAAGAGTTTATATTATACTTGTTTGAAGTACCATTAGTGGATCCTCTAACCTTGACATTTGTTTTTATCATTGTTTAATCCTTACATTAATCTTCCAACTCAAAGTTCTAATTAATTTCTTCCTTCTTTTCTTTATTATTGTTATTATTACTATTATTATTATTATTATCTGTTCATAAACTCAGTATATAGGCTGGAAACCTGTGACCCGATCTTTTAGATCATTCTCAGGTATAACAACGTCACGTCATGAGTATTATTATTATTATTACTATTACTACTACTACTATTGTTATTATTATCGTTATTATTGTTATTGTTGTTGTTGTTGTGTTGTTATTTATAATTTATACAATTAACCTCTCTGTGGTTCGACCCCGGTCTTGCCAGGTTATTTATTACTTCGACACTCCTGCACTTAGGAGAAGACATCAAGCTTTTGGTCGTGTCAAGTTTTTGGCGCCGTTGCCGGGGAGGTAAATTCTTGTATAAATTATAATATTTATCTTATTTTCTCTTTTCACTTTTCATTTTATTTAACTTTTGTTTCTTTTGTTTCGTTTTCTTCTCTTTTCTTTTCTTCCTTTTATTCTCTTTTTTACACGTGCATGAGAGTTTGGTCACGTACATTAAGTGGTCGACTTTGTAGGGTATCCTCATCATTTTCAGAAAATATGGCCGAAGAAGATAATCAATCACTTCATAATGAGAATAACCGTATGAGAACACTTAGAGACCATATGAATCCCACAAGAACAAGTGCACCCTCATGCATAGTTTTCCCTCCTGATGCATCTCATTTTAATTTTAAGCCAGGCATTATTCAACTTTTACCATCTTTTCATGGCTTAGACTTAGAAAATCCATACTTGCATTTAAGGGAATTTGAGGAGGTCTGTAATACCTATAATGACCCAAATTATAGCATGAGCACCATTAGATTAAAGCTTTTTCCTTTTTCATTAAAAGATAAAGCTAAAACATGGCTACAAAATTTGAGACCAGGATCTATTCGTGCTTGGGATGAAATGCAACAACAATTTTTAAAGAAATTTTTTCCATCTCACAGAACAAACTCTTTCAAAAGACAAATCATCACTTTCACTCAAAAGCCAGGAGAAACATTTTACCAATGTTGGGATAGGTATCGAGATTTGCTTAATACTTGCCCTCATCATGGCTTTGAAACATGGAGATTGGTTTCACATTTTTATGAAGGTTTAACACCTAGAGATAGACAAATGGTTGAATTGATGTGCAATGGAACTTTCGAAGATAAAGACCCTAATGAAGCAATGGAGTACCTAGACTTGCTAGCCGAAAATGCTCAAAATTGGGTCACCACAAGTACTTATGAGGCACCAAGTAAAACTCATCCTTATACATCTAGTGAAGGTATGCACAACCTTAGGGAAGATCATGACCTCCAAGCCAAGTTTGCATCTTTAGCTAGAAAAGTCGAAGCACTTGAATTGAAAAAGAGTGGTCAATTAAAATCTGTTCAAGACATTGTGTGTCAAATCTGTGAAACCAATGAACACTCAACAAATGATTGTCCAACTTTGCCTTCTTTTAAGGAATGCCTCAATGAACAATGCCATGCTTTAAACAGTTTTCAAAGACCCAACCATAACCCATACTCACAAACGTATAACCCTGGTTGGAGAAATCACCCAAATTTCAGTTGGAAGAGTGACAGCAACAATGCACAAACTTCACAGCCACCGTTTCAAGCACACCATAATTTTCAAAATTCTCATGGATATGCACCTCCTTATGGTCCACCTCCTAGAAGAAATCTTGAGGAAACATTGCATGCATTCATTGAAAAGCAGGAGACAATCAACACTTAACTTGCTCAAAGCATGACAGATTTTAAAGATGCTCTTGCAAAATTGACATCTGCTCTCAGTTTCCAAGAGAAAGGTAAGTTTCCTTCTCAACCACAGCAAAATCCAAAGGGGCAATACAATGCAAACGCAAGTAGTTCTAGAAGGCAACACATGGATCAAGTCAAATCAGTCATCACTCTTCGTAGTGGTAAGGTTATTGAAAAACCCATTCTCGAACCTTGTGAGAAAGATGATGAGTCTATCTCTGAGGGTAAGGAAGGGGTTGAACCTCAACATTGCAAAGAAAAGGCTGATTCCCCGCCAGCACTTCCATTTCCTCATGCCATGACCAAACAAAGGAAAGTCAATCACAACTCTAAAATCTTTGAAATTTTCAAACAGGTAAGGATCAATATATCTTTGTTGGATGCTATTAAACAGGTTCCTTCCTATGCTAAATTTTTGAAAGATTTGTGCACTGTGAAGAGAAAACTGAATGTGAAAAAGAAAGCCTTTTTAGCCGAACAAGTAAGTGCCATTCTTCAGAACAATAATGCTTTGAAATATAAAGACCCTAGTTGTCCTACAATTTCTTGCTTTATTGGAGAACATAAAATTGAAAGAGCCTTACTTGATCTTGGAGCTAGTGTGAATTTACTTCCATATTCAATTTTTCAAAGTCTCAATCTAGGTGAGTTAAAACCAACTTCTGTAACTCTTTTACTCGCCGATAGATCTGTAAAAGTGCCTAGAGGAATAATCGAAGATGTGTTAGTACAAGTCGATAAATTTATTTATCCTGTGGATTTTATTGTCTTGGACACGCAACCTGTTGAAGCATGTAATTCATTTCCTATTATTTTAAGACGTCCGTTTCTTGCAACTTCTAATGCATTGATTAATTGTAGGAATGGACTCATGAAGTTATCTTTTGGAAACATGACATTGGAGATGAATATTTTCAACATTTACAAGCAACCTGGAGATGATAATCATTTACAAGAAGTAGATCTTATTGAAGAATTAGTTCATGATCAACTTGAATCTACTTTGAGTAAAATTGAGTTGGATGAATCTGAAGATTTGCAAATGATTTATTCTCAGGAAGAAATCACGGATAAAAAGGCACCAAAAATAGTGATGTTGATCTTGTGTCAAAAGTGACAACAGATTTGACATTCGACATCCCACCAATCGATGATTACTTTCCTGAAGAATCCTTACTTTCTCTTAGTTCAATGCCTTGGTTTGCTAAAAATATCAATTTTCTTGCAATAGGAGATTTGCCAGCTCACTGGAGTACCGAAGACAAAGGAAAGTTTTTGAACGAAGTGAAGAACTTTTACTTAGATGACCTTACTTATTCAAAAATTGTCCTGATCAAATATTTCAAAAATGCATTCCCGACAATGAGGTAAGTAATGTCATTAAACTTTGTCATTCTGAAGCATGTGGGAGTCAATTCTCATCAAGAGAGACGACTGCAAAAAATCTTACAAAATGGATTTTATTGGCCCACCATGTTCAAGGACACACATGCATTCTGCAAAACTTGTGAAAATTGTCAAAAAGTTGATACTGGTCAAAAAGTTTTGCTTTATAATTCTCAACTCCATTTATTTCCTGAAAAACTAAGATCAAGATGGAGCGGTCCATTTATTTTGAAACATGTGTATCCTCATGGGGCCCTTGATATTGAGAATCCAAAGAATGACAATGTTTTGAAGGTAAATGAACATCGTTTAAAAGCTTACTTTGATGAGTTTCCTAGTGAAAATGAATCCATTGGTTTGAATAATCTTATTGATAAAGGTTGATATTTTTGTTTTTCTCACATTTTTTTTGTTGCTTTTTAGTGTGACTTTTGTTTTGCTAGTCTCTCACCCCGGTCAAATGGCGGATAACGGTACTCCGTGACATAAGTCGGTTCTTTCAGTTTCCCAAATAACTGATATCTGTATATATTTGTGTGCAAGATTGAGGTTGTTAATGAATCATGGAATTCCTGAAGATATCTGTTGCGATGTCGCGGTCGCACAAATTAATTACCCTAGCTTAAAACACACAAGATAGTATAGAGCAAGCAAGGGGTCGATCCCACGAGGAAGTTTGAAGTTAGATTTTTATGTTGTACGTTATGTAATTGGGGGGGATTGATTTGAAATGATTTAAACTATGACAGAAATTAAACTAGCAAACAAAATCAATTGAAACTGAAATATATCAAGAAAACAAACCTTGGTTGCAAGCACACATCCACCAACGGAAATTAGAACCGATCCTTGAAACAAAACTCCAGTTTATATTATGGAGTTTATCTTTTCTTAATATTGGTTAATTAACGGATCCGCCGTATAACTAGCCCTAACCAACAAACAATCACAGTGTCCGCACTAATGATTTAATCCAATGGTAGCCTTAAGATCCAGATAAATTCATTAATCTTAACAACCAAGTTGTCAATTTGTGTTGCTATGATCGAATGTTCTCCCTAAGTTTAATAACGTAGTTCCGCTACAATTATCAAGCTTAGTTGCTTCACAAGTTTATATATCACAACTCCGGTTTTGATATCAAACTTAGCAATAGATTGTTCACAATAATAACTTAGAGTCCGCTCTAGCAATTAAGATAAACAATCATAGGAAATATTCATAGGAAAACAAACATACTCATTCATAACATAAACTGAAAATAAAAGGAAGAATAAATCTCACGGTTCTTGAAATCCGAAGGTTTGTTGTGTCCTTGCAACCAAGAAAACGAGCTTAGCCTTGCATATCTATTGAACAACTACTCCTAAAGATGAAAGAATACATAATTTCTGATTTGTAGAGAGGAGAGTTTGTGTTTCTTCACTTCTTCTTCTTCTTTTCTCTCTACCTCCTTCTACTCACCCTCTATTTATACACAAATTGTAAGTAAGAAAATATCAAAGCTCAAGTGTGAACATCAATAGATGGTGGTAGTGTGAAGGCGGCTGGTGGCTGGTGGCTGGTGGCTGCTGGCTGCTGTCTTGAGGTTGGTGGCTGCCATGAGGTTGGTGGCTGCCTTCCTTGACCTTCTAGAATATTTACTAGAGGAGCTAAATTGCTGGTGGGTTTGGATGCTTCTAGATGAAATTTGGATTCGTTTCTTCACGCAACCTGCTTGTTGGCAGAATTCAGCTGTCATCTTTGAAAAATCATATATACCTCATATGACATCGTTTTTGGCTGAAATTTGGAGCGTTTATAGATCTTTGAGTAAGGAATCCAACAAAATTGAGTTTGCATCAATTGGACTTCTGAAGCTCCAGATATTGAATTTTGAATGGGCAAAGGTCAACATTGGCAGACTGCGAGATTTGACTTTGAAGGATGTGATTTCCATGATCTTTCTCTTTTTATTTTTCTTGCATTATATTTCCAAAAAGGTATGGATGTTAGCTTTTTAATTCCACTGGAATCACTTCATTTCGATCTCTGGAACTCACGCTCTGCACAACATACCGACTGAACGTCAAATCTGCCAATTACCTCCAATTTACTCCTTTTTGTATCTTTCATCCAAAAGTGCCTTCAAAACATAAACAAAGAATATCAAGGCATTTTATATAAATAACATATGCAAAACACTAGTTAAATGCGGGTGAAACTATCGAATAATATGGTTACATCAATATCCGTTGGCTGATTGAAGCAAAGGTCCGATTATCAGGTGAGTCCTCCAATTCTTTCATTTCACACATGCCTGGAACAGGTAAAAGCACTTATGCAAAGAAACGTCGTGCAAAATGATTGAAAGTCTGTCACAGATGTGCCAGATGGACTTGTAATGCGACATGTCGTTCTTTAGGAATGGTATCTGTAAACCGTGAAGATAAGATACAATTCATTAAGGATGGCCTGAGTAAGGGGTCTTTAGATAATCTTTTGTTGACCCTTGAGACGCATCCTAGTGGAGATGTGCATCGTGTAATTCATGATTTATGGCCACAATTCCATAAAGAACATGATCGAATTAGTCTTGGGAATCTGACTAAAAAAGACCCTGTTTGCCAGTTTGTAAGAAAACTGGATGGGAAGCCTATCCCTGACCCATAGAGGGCGTTTAAGCCGTTCTTAGACGTAAAACCAAGGGAAGATGTGAGCCACAATCACAACTACCTGTACATACATGCTTTGTCAAAATAAATAAATATAGAGAGAAAGTGTGAGACTACAGCTGGCCTACATATAGGTGGTATGATTGCATTTTCACTTTTTCATCTATAAATTCTTCTCTTCCTTCCCTTCATTTATACTCATCCCATACATTCATCAAATATAGAAGTGTGTAGAAATGGCAGGTTCCTCAAGTCATCACATAAAAAATATATTTGTGTTTTCGGTGGATCCAGTCCTGGGAAAGAAAAAGAGTTTTTAGAATCAGCAAATCATCTTGGTCAGGTACTAGCTGAGAGAAAGATTCATTTAGTGTATGGGGGAGGCAGCCTTGGGTTAATGGGAGGTGTGTCAATGGCTACATTTTTGGGAGGCAGTCAAGTTTTGGGGGTTGTCCCCAAAGCTTTAGCAAATGGGGACATCATTGGAAAAACAATTGGAGAAGAACTACAGGTCCCAACAATGTCTGACCGACTGAATACCATGTTTAACCATGCTGATGCCTTCATTGCCTTACCAGGTGGTCTGGGCACATTGGAAGAGATCTTTCATATTTCATCTTGGGCCCAACTGCACATTCACCATAAACCTATAGGTTTGTTAAATGTTAATGGTTTTTATGATAAGTTGCTGTCTTTCCTTGATCAAGCTGTGGAACAGGAATTTCTAACATCTTCAGCACGACAAATCATAATCTCTGCTACTACTGCTGAACAATTGATTGACCAACTACAATCTTTCATCCCTGTCATTGATCCTTGCATGAGTCGCCTACATTGGTCAGCTAAGGAAAGCCGTAAAAAGCTTAGATTAGATTTGAGCCTTCATCTGTGAAACCTTGTGTCTTTTGGTTTTATTAATAGCATATTATTTTGTTTTGTTACTTCTTCTATTTGTTTAAGTGTGTTTCAGGTTTATCATTGTTCGTTGTTTCAGGTGATGTCTTCTATACTCTATCTTTCTACCTTAGGACATTGAGGACAATGTCTCGTTTTGGTTGGGGGGAGAGGATAGTAGTTTTAAAAAAAAAAAAAACCAACTAACTGTTTTTGTTTTTAAAAAACCATTTGGCAAAACTGTTATTACTAGGATGGCAGAGTAAAGAGGAATTATTCTTGAGACGCATCTTAGTAAAAAATTTCTAATGGTTATTTGCAATATTCATAACAAGGCCTATTAGAATACTTCTTGAAATATTCAGGTATACAAACTCTAGCATTGTTATCACTTGATTCTGCTCCTATACTCATTTAACAAGTATTATTAAACCTTCATTTTCACACACACACTTTAACATATGATTGTGGGTTGCACATTGGATTATTACATTATTTATGTTCTTTTGTTGAAGGTAACAACTAAAGGAAAGGGATAGTATATAATTTGCAAAAAAAAAAAAATTGATAATATTGATGATAATAAAAACGTAGATAAGTTTGGTTTCGTAGCCTCTTTAACCTAAGCAATTAAGCCCGAATGGGTGTTTTAACACCTAATACCCTAAAGTCAACTGACTTGGGAGCTATTGGCCCAAAGCTTGTTACATGGGTTAAGGAGAAAAGCTTAAGGGAATCAAACATTGCACTATCTACGTATCAGTATCTGCAACCCAAGTTGTTAAGCTCGTAGGGGTGTCTCAACACCTAATGCCCTAAGACCAATTGGTCTGGGAGTCATTAGCCTAAAACTCGTTACATGGGTTAAAGATACATTGTGTTTTAAGTTGTATGTGTATATCTATAAAAAAAAAAGAAAAAAGAAAAAAAAAAGTAATAATAATAATAATCCCAACCCAAGGAAGTTCACCTTAAACATTTGAACATAATATTGTTTTCTTCCAACAAAAGCCCCATCATCTATGTTTTCATATATTGAGCACATAAAAAGAAGGTTTATTAATATCTTGTTTAGGAAATATGAAGCAGGAATATAAATTTAATGAGAGTTTGTTTATCTGGATAGATTAATGGAAGTTGAATGATGAATGCCTTGCTTTGTGAAACTTGCAAATTGTTTCTCTATTTTAACGCTTTAGATTACTAAGGACTAGTAATAAGCTGGTTGGGGGGTGTGATTAGTACTTAAAAGTGCATGTTTATCAAGGTTTTATATCATCATTTTGCACTTGAAGTATCAATAACTCCTTAACGAAAGCATGTTTTATAATAACAAGTTTAATAGTATAAGATACCTTAATTTATGGTAAATGCTCATTTTAAATGCAGGACTATCACATAAATAAAAGGATTGATTGATGAGTTTAAGCATTGAAAGTTACAGGACAAAGAGATGGCCAAACTTAGAAAAGAGATGTTGGTGTAGTCCAAACCGGAACATTGCTCGGTAATTGGATCATATATGGAGCTCTAGATCTCGGATTTAGGTTCATTTTATATGGATGGAAAGGTAAAACATAGGCCTACAACTTTTATTTGGACACCAAGATCTAAGAAGGCCGTTTTCAAGTCCAAATTATAGGAACAACGAAGAAGTCCGAAGCTGTCCTGCAGCCCATACATTATTTAGTGTTCAGCCCATATCTTGAGTTCTAGAAGTCCAAATGACCTCATCTTTTTTTTTGTTGGAAAGCTGAGACAATTTCCTAGAACATTCCTGAGGATTCTGGGCAAATTATGATGTTAGCAATGACGTCTTGTTCAGACAAGAAGATAAGGATTGTTATCAAGTCAAGATGTGGCCACCCACTCATCAATTAGTCAACAAATCAATAGTTCCAAATTTTGGCCTATAAAAGGAGGCACTTACCATGTATTGAGGCATCTTGGTTTCTAGATCAAGATCATGCTATTGCTTTCTCTCTTTGTATTGCTTATGTTTTTCTTTCATTAATATCAAGTTTATGCACTTCATTTCCTTTCCTTTACTTAGTTAACTTCTTTCTCATTTATGTTCTTGTCTTGTTCATTAATATTTCTTTCTTTTATTATGTTTAGCTAAGTTAATTATGTCAAGGTGAAAAGGGTACACTAATGGTGTAAGAATAAGTATAATATAAACTTAACATGGACCTTAACGTTAGATACTAACATGTTTTATATTTGTTATCTTGTTCACTTTTAATACTTTGCTTGTTAAATGGTTAATCTAGATTTATGTTGTATAACACTTGGTACAACAAATACTTGGTACTTTCATAGCCCATACTTGGTACTTTCATAGCCCATACTTGGTACTTTCATAGCCCATACTGCTGTAATCATGTTAACAATTTATAATCTGATTGGAACCTCCTATATGTGTGGTTTCCAATTGAGTAACAAGAGTTTATATTATACTTGTTTGAAGTACCATTAGTGGATCCTCTAACCTTGACATTTTTTTTTATCATTGTTTAATCCTTACATTAATCTTCCAACTCAAAGTTCTCATTAATTTCTTCCTTCTTTTCTTTATTATTATTGTTATTATTATTATTATTATTATTATTATTATTATTATTATCTGTTCATAAACTCAGAATATAGGCTGGAAACCTGTGACCCGATCTTTTAGATCATTCTCAGGTATAACAACGCCACGTACTGAGTATTATTATTATTATTATTATTATTACTATTACTACTACTACTATTGTTATTATTATCGTTATTATTGTTATTGTTGTTGTTGTTGTGTTGTTATTTATAATTTATACAATTAACCTCTCTGTGGTTCGACCCCGGTCTTGCCGGGTTATTTATTACCTCGACACTCCTGCACTTGGGAGAAGACATCAAGCTTTTGGTCGTGTCATATACCTGCCACCACATCCGATGCAACCCTGGCCTCCTCCTGTGTCAGGTGGAAGACCCTCCCCGGGGTCCGATCATTTTGTGCCCTCGGTTTCCCTTGACTGGAGTTTGCTCCTGATTAAGAAGATCTCACTGGCCTATTCATGGTGACTGACTGTTGGTGGCTCTGACTGGGTTGCCTATAGCTCTATACTTGTCCGGTGTTCCTTTTAGGGCAGTCCCTCTTGTAATAACCTCTTCCACCACAGTAATGACATCGTTGACTAAGATACTGGCAGTTCCTCCACCTATGACCCTCTCCTCTGCACACAAAGCATCGCCCGAGGGAAACTGAGCAGTCCCTAGGGTGTTTTTGTCCACATTTTACACAAAAAGGATAGTCAACACCCTTGTGGTCGCCGGTCCCAATTGAAGAGTTTGCCCTCGAGTGTGACTGTCCAACCATCACTCTCCCACTTGACTGTTGGTGAGGCGGTAATATCAAACTCCTTTTTTTTCCGTACTGCTCAAACAATCCACTTTTTCCTTTCTTCGGGTGTGGTGGTCTGCCACTAAAATAATCCCCATCTCTCTTTTTGCTTATACCCTAATACCCCCCTTGGCATTCTCTAGTACATGCCTCTAGAGCTTGTGCAACCTCAATCAACTCCCTCACATATTTAAATCTCAAGGCAATCAATCTTTGTCTCAAATCCTGTCGTAAACCATCTCTCAACTTCTCAATCATATGTTCCTTTGTCGGCATATAGTGTGGGACGAACAATGAAAGGTCATGAAATCTCCTTTCGTACTCCAATACCGACATATCACCCTATCTTAGTGCCAAGAACTCTTATTCTTTCACCTTGCGATGGTACTTGGAATAAAACTGATTCTCAAACTCTGTCTTGAAGTCACTCCAAGTTAGTGTCTTGGTTGCACGCCTCAGCTGAACTGTTTCCCACCATGTCATGGCCCTATCAGACAATAACTAGGTTGCACAATTTACCCTCAAACCCTCGGGTATGCTTATTTGAATCATTGTCTTTTCTACCTTCCTAATCCATCTTCCAGCTATCTCTGCATCTTGTTCCCCTATATACGATTCACAGCCCATTTCCCTCATACTCTTGACTAGTCGCACCAGTGGCACCACATTATCCATGGTCATACTAATCATAGGGGCTGCCTGTGGAATCTGCGTGGTGGGAGTTGTTTGTGTCACCAAACCAGCCATGCCCTCCATCACTGCTTTAACTATTTGTACAAAGAGTCCTGCATCTATTTATTGTGGGGGCACACCAGTTGGAGTAGTAGATGGTTGTGCTTCTGATCTTTCTCGCTGCTCTGCTGTGACTGGGGGTGCTCCGTCTATCTGGTTAGGCCTCGGGCCTTCCCCGGCCACTGCATCTTCCCCCTGCAAGGTTTCGGGTGGTATTATCGGAGCATGAGATGTTGTATCATCCAAGGGATCTTCGTCTTGCCAACCTTGGGCACCTTGGTTCATGCCCCTCCTTTCTAAGGAGGAAGGCTCAGTTCGTGTTCCTTGTCGGGTGCGTACCATCCTAAAATTCACCGCAACCATACAATTATTAGTGATCCTCAGGATCCAGACCAAGTGCTCTGATACCAACTGTAACAACCCGACTTTTCAAGCCCCAAACAACAGTAATATATATATATATATATATATATATATATATATATATACATGTACTTAACACACATGGTGCCGGTAATCAATGAACCTGATCCCTCACATCATCAAAATACAATCCATACAATCAACATTTCATTTAAAAATGAATCTTACACAAACACGTAATATTATGGTTGCATGATTAGAAGTTCATATTAAAAATATACATACATAGACATGAGTTTGCATTCCTATCCTACTAATAGCCATTACGAATTTAAACAAAAGGATCTAATAAAAGTTATACATTCAGTACATTGATTCATACAAAATACATTGTGATTTAGAATGCATCTACATTATTCCTTGCAAAAGTAGGATCCCGTGTATCGGGTTTCCTAGACATCTCATTGGTGTGACATCCCTGCAGCAGTACAAAACATTTAAGAGAATGCAATTTCTTAATAATAATAATAATGGTAACTAAACGGTCTAGCAGTTAAATGAAGCATTAACATTTATAATTTCTTCATGTACTTGGTATAAACAGCTTGTAGAACATATAGATGCACCAATTATTTTTTTTGCAATCAACCATAATCTTATGTAGGAGACTCAGTTTCGGCAGCGAATGCTAATTCGCTACAGTCGACACAGTTTTGGCATCAAATCAGAGTTTCGCTGCACAACACACAATTCGGCAGCGAGTACTAAGTCGCTGCAGAAGACTCAGTTTCGACAGCGAATACTAATTCGCTGCAGCCGATGCAGTTTTGGGAGCGAATCAGAGTTTCGCTACACAACACACAATTCGGCAGCGAATACTAATTCGCTGCAGGAGACTCAATTTTAGCAGTGAATGCTAATTCGCTACAACCGATGCAGTTTTGGCAACTAATCAGAATTTCATTACACAACACACATTTTGGGCATGAACACACATCACATATGCTGTAACAACCCCATCATATACACTGTCACTAAGTTCCAAAAGAACACACACATCGAAACCATCAATTTTAGGGTTTTCTTCTTCATTTTCGTTTTTGATCTTAAGGAGAAGAGGAAGGGAGTTTCATGACCCATACCTTTCGAATCTAACTAAGTTTGAGGAAGGTTTGACACTATTCTTTCTCTTCTCCTGCTGATTCTCCCCCTTCTTCTTCCTCTCATGTTTTCCAGCCCTCTTTTTCCTTTTCTCTAGGCAGCTGTCCAATCTTCTCTCAAGGTCTCACCTTTCCCTCACACGTTCACAAAGCATTCTCTACTGGTTTGGTTTAGGTTTCTGTTGTGAAAGAGGAAAGGAAGAACGACATGCAGCTGCTGTTTTGGGAAGAGGATGGATCATCCTCTCTCTCCTTCTTGTATTTATACTCCCCATCAAATGAGGTAGGTTGTTTGGGGGTTGGTTTAGATGTGTTCTTATCCTTGTTTTGGTCTATCTAAAACCGATTTTACCCCTCCCTCTCAGCTCTGCGTCGCTGCCAATCAAGAAATTGGCAGCGAAAACTGCATCGTTGCCAATTATATATATATATATATATATATATATATATATATATATATATATATATATTTTCTTTTGGGTGTTTACACTGCCGATCCAGAAATCAGTAGCAAAAACTATGCCGCTGTCGAACCAGAAATCAACAGCAAAACTGTGTCGTCGCTAATTTAGAAATCGGCAGCCTCAAACTATGTTGCTGGCAATTCAGAAATGAGCAACAAAATTATGATGTTGCCGATTCAAAAATCAGCAACTAAAAGCTTTGTTGCTGCCGATTCTGAAATCAACAGCCAAGTATTATACCGCTACTGAGAAGTCGGCATAAAAAATTATGTCGCTGCCAATTCAGAAATTGGTAGAGATGGTGGATTCGTTTTAGCTTAGTGATTAATACTTAAAAGTGCATTTTTATCAACGTTTTATATCATCATTTTGCACTTGAAGTATCAATAACTCCTTAACTAAATCATGTTTTATAATAACATACCTAATAATATAAGATACCTTTAATTTATGGTAAATGTTCATCTTAAATGTAGGCCTATCACATAAATGAAAGGATTGATTGATGAGTTCAAGTATTGAAATTGAAAGGACAAAGAAAGGGCCAAACTTAGAAAAGAGATGTTGGTGCAATCCAAACTAGAACAATGTTCAGTAATTGGGTCATATCTCGAGTTCTAGATTTCGAAATGATCTCAAATGTTTACACATATTCAGTAAGACATAGGCCTACAACTTTCATGTGGAGGCCAAGATCTAAGAAGACCATTTTCAAGTCCAAATTATAGCAACAACGGAGAAGTCTGAATCTGTCCTGCAACCTAGATACTATTTAGTGTTCAGCCTACATCTCGAGTTCTAAAAGTCCAAATGAGCTTAATGTTTTTTCCTAGAAAGCTAAAACAATTTCCTATAACTTTCATAAGTATAGGTGGATCCAGTTCTGATGTTAGCAATGACATTTTATTCAAACAAGAAGATAAGGATTTTCACTAAGTCAAGAGTTGGCCACCCACTCAACAATTAGTCATGAAATCAATAGTTCTAAATTTTGGCCTATAAAAAGAGGCATTTGCCATGCATTTAGGGGCTTGGTTGTTCAGATCAAGAACTTGTTCTTACTCTCTCTCTTTATATTTTTTTGTAATTCTTAAGTTTTACTTTCATTAATATCTTGTTTATGCTTTTCATTTCCTTTCCTTTACCTAGTTAACTTGTATCTTGTTTATGTTCTTATTTTGTTTATTTATGTTTCTCTTCTTCATTATGTTTAGCTAAGTTTATTATGTCAAGGTGAAAAGGTTACACTAATGGTGTAAGAATAAGTATAGTGTAAACTCAACATGGACCTTAATGTTTAATATTAACATGTCTTATCAAGTTGCTTGTTAAATGGTTAATCTAGATTTGTGTTGTATAACACTTGGTACAACAAATGTCTGGCACTCTCATAGCTCAACCGTATGGTATTACCTACACCTGTGCTATGAAAGGAACTTGATTTCTTGTTAACATAAGTTAGCATCATGAATTCCTGACTATATTTAAAAGTTTGGTGTTACTTAAATAAGATAATTAATATGATCATGTTAATAATTTATAATGAGCTATTAATGACAAATCATCTGATTGGAACCTCTTTTGTGTGTGGTTTCTAGTTGAGTAATAAGAGTGTATACTATACTTGTTTGAAATACCATTAGTGGATCCTCTAACCTTGACACTTGTTTTTATTATTGTTTAATTATCACATTGATCTCCCGTCTCAAAATTTTCATCAACTTCTCCCTCTTCTTCTTCTTTATTATTATTATTATTATTATTATTACTACTACTAATACTACTACTACTATTATTAGTATTATTATTATTAATACAATTAATATTATTAATATTATTACTATTATTGTTATTGTTGTATTGTTATTTATAATTTATACAATTAACCTCCCTGTGGTTCGACCCCGGTCTTGCCAAGTTATTTATTACTTCGACACTCCTACACTTGGGAGAAGACATCAATATTTTGATCGTGTCACTTAGCTCTTTTTTTTTCTATTCTTTTTTTGTTGGGTGCTTACAAACCCAATAAAATTCCACCTAATTATTCATTGACATGTCTTGATAGACTATTAATGATCAAAGGCTATAATCAAAAGTATTGTAGATATGTTAGCTCACCAAGCAATTGGGTGTGACAAAGATGACCTGGACTTTAGAATGGATATAGGCTTAAACATGCTCGTCCTCCCAGCACTTAACTCATTACAGTAGATAGAGCATTGGTATTAGGCATAAAAGACCATTAAGAATTGAAGACAAGTATAAATGCAATTTACTCTATGTAGTATGTTTTAGGATAATAATATGTTTTCTTTAGCATAATTAGTCCCTTATTTTAGAACTCTAAGGACTATTTAGAGTTCTCAATGACCATAATACTAGATGATGACTTATTTACACTTTTTCATAAGTTTTGAACATTTTCTTCCTCATAACATGAAAAAACTTTTTTCCGTTTATAAAAAAGCACAAGCCACCACGAGAGTACGATAATAGTTATAAGCCTAAGCATATAGATCTTTCAGATGATTAGAACATGATATTAACTCAAATGTTATGATGATGTTTCCCCCATTTTTGTAAATGGACATGGTTAGAACATTAAAATCTCATTAGATATAAGAAATGGTCCATTAAAAAGGATTTCATTACAAAATGGCTTGGACGAGTTTACATCAATTCAGGATTTCACTAGAAAGGGCATAAAGTAGCTTACATCAAATCATAACTATAAAAACAATACATAAGCTAATAAGCATCCAAATTGACTAGTTAGGTCAAATGGGCTTCTAAAACCATTCCTTTCTAACACATTTTAAAGATATACTAGTTACATGACCCGCGCGATGCCACGGGTCATTTTTTTTTCATAAAAAATATAGAAAAAGACTAAGATTTAAAAATCTTGGGTTTTTCTGCAAAGTTATACCCAAGAATCTTAGGTTTGGCTGCAACGCCTGACCTAAGAGTAATATTTATAATATTAATAATAATATTAAAGTTATATGACCCAAGTTTAAGTGAGCCTGACTGCAATACTAGACCCGAGAATATTGGATGTGGGTCTGACTATAAGGTTGTGTCATAAAAGTAAGATAATTAAATAGATTAATTTTAAAAAATATATCAACAAGAAGAAAAAAAACTAATGAAGAAAAAGAAAAAGAAAAAATGAATTAATTGGGTTAACCCTTTAAACCAAGTTATCCTATAAAACCTGGGATTCGCGTCATGAAAGTTTGATAACTAAATAAAAAAAAAATGGGTTTACCCAAAATTAACTAGGTTCACTTATCAAACCAAGTTAACCTGTCAAGCTCAGGATACGTGTCATGAAAGTCTGATAATTAAATAGAAATAAAATTAACATTAACAAACTGAACTAAATGAAAAAAATAATTAAAAAAAATCCGGGTTAACTCGTCAAATCAGGTTAACCCATCAAACATGGGATCCGTATCATGAAAATCTAGTAATTAAATAAAAAAAATTAACATTAATAAACTAAATCAAACAAAAAAATTCTTTAAAATACAAAAAAAAAATTAAAAAGAAAAAAAAACAGTTATATAATAATAATAATAATAATAATAATAATAAAATATTAATAAGTAAATATATTAACGATGGGGAAAGTAAAAGGTGTGGGAAAGCTACATTAGTTTTCCCACACCTTTTAGAGTATTACTTATATATATATATATATATATATATATATATATATATATATATATGATGTTAAATTAAAATTCATTTAATAAAAACTAGTTTATTGTTTATGCTACGCTAGGGCTAGATCAAAATTTTTTTAATGTAATTTGTTTTTCAAACTACAATAAACTTTTTGGTATTATTATTAAATCTAGTTTATCGACTCATTTTTAAAACCTCTTGACCTAATTTTTTATTTAACTCGAGTTTCAAATTAAAACATATGGGAGTTGCCTAGACATGATCCAACTGACCTAGTAGATCCAAAGATAACTTGTATGACTAATAAAAATGTGGTTCGATTTAAAAAAAAATAAATTCAAGATGATATTATTATTATTATTATTGAGACTGTGACATATCAAACTGACTCGGGCTACATAACTTAACCCACCAAACTTATCATCTGGGTTATGGACTCTTCTAGTTTTAAAAACTATGTTTTTTTAAAATTACTTTTTTGTTCCGATGTGACCTAGTCAATTTGATAATTTCTAAAGCTACCTGGATAATCGATAAAAACATGAATTGACTTTAAAAAATATTTCAAGATAATACTTTTTTTTTAATATTAAAACGACAACATATTAGATCGACTTGAATTTGACAACTTAATTTTTCAAATCCATGACTAGGGTCATGGATTCCGCTAGATTTAATAACTCTGTTTTTTATTAACTATTTTCACTTAAATATATGATAGCAAAAATATGATCGTACAAAATTAAATACCAACCAAATACCAAGATATTTGTTTACTATTATAATAATCTTAAAGAAAAAAAATCAAAATAAATTATGAAAGTCAATTTAAAATAAATCAAGTATTAAAAATAAAATTAAAAAAATTAGAAGAAAAAAAAAAAAAAAAATTTACACTGTTCATGTGATCAGTGCATTAGGTGTTTACCCTTTTAAGTCATATGAATCCATAAATTCTATTCTTTCAGTGTTGTTAGTAATAACTGCAATAACCATAAACATCCAGCTATGCAATTCCTGTCAATATTTTTCTTCTTCTTTTGTGGCCTGTGGCCTGTACACCTTCCTTGGGCCAACCTAAGTTTGGAAATACTTGGAAATTAAAAAAATAAAAAAAAAAACTTGTAGCTATGAAAGGGAAATTAAACGTAAACTTCGTTTAACTGTCAATACACTAACCACCATAATTATATGGCATATACTGCATTTCCAAGATGATAAAAATAAAAAATAAAAAATAAAAAAATCAACCGGCAAATTATGCCAAACCTCAAGTTCTTGGCGAGGAGCCAAGCTTACAATGAATCCATCAGCTTCTGCCATACTTTGACAAGCCGGCCAATTTGAAATGCCTTCAAATTTATTGTCCACTCCGAATTTTATTCACCCAAGCAGAGAGGGTAAAAAAAAAAAAAGAATTAGTCTAAAAATAAGGCAAAGGAATAGACTACAGGGAAGGATCTTAAACTCCTGGTTTATAAACTAAGTTAAATAGTCAAAATCTTCTTTGAGGGAGGGGGCGTTTCTTTAGTAGGTTCCTCCTACCTATTGTCTTCATCAGAAATACTTCGCTGAATTTGTTCTCGCCTTTCTCTCCATTTCACTCCCCACACCTTGGCCTCTGCCACAGCAAGGTCCCGATCTAAATCCTTGTCTAATATCATTTTTGAGTGACTTGGGGAGAAGTCAATCTCTGGCCATTTGGCACAGTCATTCTTTACCTTCTTTGATTCATTTTTACGAGAGAACAAGTAATCCATGGCTTGCACCAATTCACTCGAGGAAGGGCGTGAATTGGCATTTTCACCAAGACACATTGATGCCACTTCTATAACCTTCTTTAAGACAGACATTGAGTACTTGCCTTTCAGCATTGGATCAGCTAATCTTGAAAAGTTGTGGTCTTTCATCAAGGGAAGCGCCTATATTCAAAATGAAATTTTGAATTAGAAAATCGCTATAATGAAAGATGATTAGAAAAATGTACCAATAATCCATTATGAGGAGGCCAAAAAACATTCTCATACCATATCTAAAGACAATAAAGAAAAATAAGCAGGATGATGCAGACATCTAATGTTAATCAAGCATAGTGACTTTATTCAATTAGTGTCTAATCCTCGCAAAGTTAACAAGCATACATACTGGTTTTGGCAAACTGACAAATATGTAGAATTATAGGATGTGAATTACCCAGTTAACAAGATATTCTTGATGACCGTTAACCTCGTCCAGTGCTCTATGTCCAGTGATGAGCTCTAACAAAACAATTCCATAACTGTAGATATCAGTCTTTATGGTCAACCTTCCAGATGATGCATATTCAGGAGCACAGTAACCATAGGTACCCATGACCCTGGTGGAGACATAGGACTTATCACCAACCGGGCCAAATTTAGCAAGTCCAAAATCCGAGAGTTTTGGGTTAAAACCATCCTCCAATAATATGTTAGACGCTTTCAAGTCCCTGTATATGACGGGGGGATTTGCAGAATGCAGAGAATCCAATCCTCTGGCTGCACCCGCTGCTATCTTCATTCTTGTATTCCAGTCAAGAGGCTCCATATGCGGTGTCACATCTGCACATATAACATGTCATGACTTCATGCTAAATTATTAAAGACTTGGAAACGGCAGCAGATGTTCCGTGGCATCTCTATTTATGCAAGGTATTACATGCTATCTTTACTGCACTATTTATGGGAAATATGAGTTGCACAACATGAAGTGTACAGAAAATATCTTTTCATGCTGTTTCACTGGCTTTCGTTTGCTTGTCTTTCTTATTTCTAGAAGGAAGAAGAGAAAACCAAAGCATACCAGATATAATGGACAGTAAAATGAAGCAGAATCATCATCCCTTAGATTCACTGTACAAAGCTAGTGACAAACATGAAATGTTGTGACATGAATTCCAACTTGTTTACTCTTGTAACTTTCAAAATTATAAATTTCACTTGGTTAGATAAGAGATACCTTCATGTATTTAACCTTGTTGTAAGATAGACACTAACCAACAACAATTTCATTTTTTCAGATCAGGTAATTTAATCACTCAAATGGATTCTACTGTGAATTGTGTGTTTTAAATGAGAAATTTGTAGGTCCTTCCATGAAAGAAGTTCCATCATAAGCTGTCGTGAATTTTTTTCATTGCAAAGTCTAGGTACTCTAGGGTGCTTCAAATGACGTTATAGTAAAACCATATATTATGTTATAAGGAAGGAAGCAGGGAGATTGAAGATATACCAAAAAGGCGATCTTCCAAGGATCCCAAAGGCATGTATTCATAGACAAGAAGACGATGGTCTCCTTCGGCACAAAAACCAATCAAGTTGACAAGGTTAGGGTGATGCAGTAGGGAGAGCATGAGAACCTCCACCAGAAACTCCTTGTCGCCTTGGATACCTGATGGATCTAGCTGTTTAACAGCTACAACCTGCTACAACCGTATTAGGTGTGATCCAGGAAAAAAGAGACTAGTCAAAACAAATTCAAAAGAATTAACACGAGAAAAAATATTGGGAGAAAATGAGAAAAGAAACTAAAATAGCCTCTGTTTGTACCATAATGGGGGAAGAAAATCGAAAGTATTTTGAGCAAATCGAATTTACCTGACCAGTGCTTTCTAATTTTCCTTTAAATACAGCACCAAATCCACCTCTTCCAATTAAAGATTCAGACCTAAAATTGTTTGTTGCAAATGAAAGTTCTTCATAGGTGAATGTCGCAGAGAAATGAGCACTGGGGCCATCTTTTACAACAGCTGATTTAAATCTTGAATCAACACTCTTTTTTGATACTGTTCCCAATCTTTGTTCTGTGTCGATTTTAGTGAAAAAAGATCAAACTTTTGAAGTGAACATGTTTGAAAGAAAGTTCAGTGCGAAATTCCAGAGGAGCAAATTATGTGTTTAACCATCTCAACCTACAGCAGATTACCTATAAGCGGTGGCTCTTTGAAAGCACCCTACAGAAGCAATGTGAATCAAGTACATTCCAATCCTAATTTTACTTTTATTCCACTCTTAAAAGATATTTCCAGTCTCCATAACAAAACGTGCATGTATCCTGTGTAAGATTTTTTCCAAAATAGATTTCCTAGAAAAAGGCATGCACTAAGATTTGAGGAAAAATCCCACAACTGAAATTACTGATTAAAGTTGTAAAGCACCTGCCAAACTAACAGCTTTAGAGAAGGAAGAGCTTCAGTGCTAAACCAAATCAATAAAGGGATTCTCATTTTAAGTTTATTGCATCTCTTGTAAATCACATCAAAAGATTTCATTAAAGATTTTCCGATGAATAAGAGAAAAGTTTGTATAAGGTGGAAACAAATGTAAAAGAAGAAAAGAGACATACATGGAAGCAAAAACAATTTCCTGGTATATGCAGACTCTTCTGGTCATTGGAAGAGAAATGTATTAAAAAAACACTAAGACTTGTTACAATGGTTGCTGAACTAGCGTTGTTCATGTATATCAAACAATCTACTTAACATATGACAAAGGCATGGTATTTCTCTATAATTTTTTTTGCCTCTACAGATAAGATAGTAAGGCAAGTTTTCAACATCATGAAAGAATCCGTGCTCCCTTTATCAGATTAACAATTTCAGTTGATGTGCTAAAGTAGAACCAACGGAAAATTTCACTTCTTATAGAAATTTCTGGTCAGCAGATAACATTGCCTTGAAAAATGACAAATATTTTTCAATTGTGAAATTGAAACTTGCAATTATGTGATCCATGTTATCATGCATTTGATTTAGAAATATTTATCATTCTCTTGCCTTCAGATATAGCATTTACATAAATTCCAGACAATCTGGAAAGCACATAAAAAGGACACCGCAATTTTGTGCATGATCACACTGCAACGACAGTGAATCAATTAGTACTCTAGATGAATCAAAATTCAAATTATCACAACAATTATAGTTATATTTAGCAGCTAGACAATAAAGAGCACTAAGGAGCAAAACACGGTTGAAAGAGGAAGTTGCTACTACATTCAATAACATAAATCACATGCTGAAATGATGGCTAGATTTCTAGCAAAAATGATGGGTTTTACAGTCTAAAGAATTGGTAGACTAAGGCAAACTAAGATAACGTAAAAGAGATAACTCTTAAAACTATCAAATTCTCAGAGATCCACTCATCCCAAATCCGCATTGTGTTTGTGAAACAATTTCCATGCATAATCAATATGGGGTTTCGAAATTTGGTTATTCCCATAACCATGATGCATGCCTATCAAATCAAGAACCGTAAAACTATGTAATCAAAAAAATTCTAGACACGAAAAAAAAACAAAATGTAAGAAAAAGAAACATCATTTAGAGATTACATCGTAGAATACATGGTTATCAGACAAAACTCACCATAAGATGGCTGTTTCTTGATATGATCGCTTTTCACCTTCTTGCTTTTAGAAAAACCGAAACAAGGGCAAAAACCCATTTCCAGAAAAACAAAACCACAATGTGATTTTCTAATAATTAGTGAACTTGACAACGGCTTATATTCTAAAAAGAAATGCAGAAATGAGAGTTTGTTCCGTTGGGAAATACAAGCCAAAAAGAAAAGAACGAAGAGGTCTTTTTTGGGGGTTCAAGTTCAGATTATTATTTCTACACGCTTTCCTAGAAAAAAACATAAATTAAAATGTAAATATTTTTTTAAAGGAAATAAAAAACAGCAACACCCTAAAGTACAACCGTACACGGTTGTTGTTTTCAATAGAATCTAGGTGTTGTCTTTAACTTCGCTGTGACGTCAGAGAATTGGAAGTGACCATTTCGTAACGTTAATAAATTATATGAAATAATTTTGGCAGTTTCGTGGATAATTTGTAAGTTAATGAGTATCATAACTTTCAATTCTGCCATTATTGAAAATTCCATACACTGGTTTTTTTTTTCTATGTAACTGTTAATTTGATGTCTTAAAAATAAACCTACATCACCATTGGGTTCCTGAACTTCAACATGCTTAATCACGCAGGCATATATGAATTTTTTCCTCTAAAAAATAGGTTTGTTTTTTAAAATACACAAAAGAAAAGTGATAGATATAGTGTTTTTTTTATGTGTAATAATTTAATTGGTTAGATTTTAAAATAATTATAAAATTTTCTAATTATTGATATGCTTTTTTTTATGATATACCAAAACCCAAAATGTTTATGTAACAAGTTATTTAGTTTGTGGTTAATGATAAATCAAGATGTCTAGGTAAACAATTTTCTTCTCCTTATCTTTGGAAGCACCAAATTAATGATAAAAACCTAAGTGCGTGCAAAAACAATTAAAATCAAGAGACTTAAAAACTCTCTGATTATAAAGTTAATAATAACTTTATGAGATCATAAAGATAATAAATAACTTAAAAAACCTTAAATTCCAAAAATAGATGGTGTTTGTTATTATATTTTAGGATGATTAATGCTCTAACATATATGCAAGCTATTAAGAATAAAAGTAGGTTCTAAACTGTTGCTTGGATGGTTTAGGGGATATTTATATCCCTTGAACCTTGTCATTTTCAAGCAAATAAATGACTGACAAATCCCTTGCTTTTAGTGGCATTAATGAGGGACACGTATGCCTTATATATCATTAATAATATGGTAAGTGTGGTAGGCCCCTTAAGAGACCTTTTATATATCTATAAGTGTAGGGAGATCGTTACCCCTGACATGAATAATTTATATAATTATTCTAGAGGTAGGATTCACTAGATACTTGAGACCTGAGATGTAACCAAATATAGAGAATAAAAAAAGTATGAAGGTTTATCCAATCTATAACACTTTTAGTTTAGATGATTGTTTAGGATCTAGTATATTACTTGGGTTCAATTGATTACTAAACCCAAGTATTTTAGGTTTAGCATCTCGATGAGCCCATGTTTCCTTGGATTCAATTGTCAGCTGAACCCAAGTATATTTGTTATAGCATCACATCAGGCCCAAGTTTCCTTAGGTTTAGCAGACGCTTTGTAAAACCCAAAAGTAAATAGTAATAGGTCGGCCTATGCTAAGAAAGAATTAAAGGAAACACACTAGTCTGCTCTAGGTGGAAATTATAGGATGAAAACCAGGCTATCCTAGGTAGGAATTGGGGAAGGAGCAAGCCAACCCTAGGTTATCTAAAGAGAGAATAGGAACAATGTTAACCAGCCCCCAAACACCCCCACCTCATTTATGAGTGATATAAATACAAGGGGGAGAAAAAGAGATGACTTTTCCTCTTCTTCAAAAGTTGGCGGAGCCATAGCTACAGTAACTCACCCCTTTCTAAGGGAAAACTGAACCAAACCAACTTGCATGTCTCTTCCTTGAGTGTTTGATGGAAGGGAGAGTTAGAGAAAAGAAGAATAGTTGAAAACATAGAAGAAAAAAGAGCCTAGAAGGTCGGCTGGAATAGCAGGAGAAGGAGAGAAGAAAACTGTGAGGAAGAGAAGAAGAAATAACCAAACCTTCCTAAAATTGTTTGAAAACCGTGAGGTAAAGGTGATATCATTTCCTTGGTTGGTTATTACTTGATGATTTGGATAAAGAGGGGGGGGGGAGAAATTCAAATAAAAGGTTTAAGGTTCTTACATCTTTAACTTGAAATTTAACAGCTAGATGAGAAGATTAGAGTAGATTAAAGAATCAAAGGACACAAGTGCAGATTTCACAAAAGAAATATGAAAAAATATGAATGATTTTTAATGTAAGAACCTAAAGGGAGGCCGACCAAATTAAAGGGCTGGACATAATGCAAATTAATGTAATAAAATGCTTTGAATAACCTTGTTAAAGTCTTAGAATATGCTTGAGCTAAAACAGAATTGTGCTTATATGTCACTGAAGAATTTGTGTGACTATAGATCAAAGGTATGAATATATGTTATAGCATGTTAATGGAAACATAAATGTGTTAGACTTGATAAAATGCATGTGAAAGATTGAATGAGAGGGAAAGCTATGTTTCAACCAAGAAATCAAGAAGAAACCTTACATGATGAACACCTTTAGAATGGCAAGAGATAGTGTCACACCCGGACATCGTGGCAACCAATTAAAAACAAATTTGAAAAAAAAAAAAGAACAGATATTTGACATCTTGTTCTTAGGGGGAAAGGTATAGTTTAAGGATTCATCACCTAATATTATGGTCACTAAGAACCCTAACCGGTCAATAAAAGTTCTATGATACAAAACTGGTTACGTGAAAAGGAAGATACACTATCACCCCTTAAGCGTCCTGCCTAAGACAGGCTGGATTGCTGGTTTTATTTTATATTGCTAAGAATTTGTTCTCCTCTCCTTTTTTTTGTTCTTCTTATCATGTTCCTGACTCCAGTGTTCATGAATAGTACCTATGAATATTTCCAACTCTGGTGTAGGTAAATATTGCATAAATCCAAAAAAATATAGTATTCCTAACTCTAGCGCCAATGAATAAATCTGAAAAATTTGTATTAAAAGAAACGGAAACTATTTTTCCTTTTTTATGTTTTTTTTTATTATTTATGTAGTTCGGTCTCAAATTTTTTATAAGAAAAAAAGGAGAGAGAGAAAAAACCATTGATGCATGTATGCAACAATTTGCAAACAAGGAAAGAAAAGGAACTTACCTAGTCGCTGCAAGCCGAGGACGATGGTGATCAAGGCATGAGGTTGTTGGCTAAAAAGAAACTCTCTCCTCTACTTCTTCTTTTTTTGTGCTACCCCCTATTCTCCTTTACATTTCTGTCTATGTTTGTCCCTTTTGTTTGTCTCATGTTTCCTTCTCCTTTGTTCGTTCTCATCCTCTTTCTTTGATTTTTTTACCTGTTGTCCTTCGCATCCCCTATCCTTATTGAGAAGAGAAGGTTACTACAGCTATGGTTGATGCATACTTACGGTGCATAGATGAACTATGATTGTTGGTGATGGCTGTGTGCTAGTGTAGGACGCAGAGAAGAGCTGACTATTTAGAATGTGAAGCAAAGCTATTTTTTTTATTATTATTTGGAACGTTGTTATGGCTGGTCTTAAGAGAAGTTGCTGGACTGTGGGGGAGAATCTAGTGGTGATGGGGAGAAGCTAAAAGAGGAGAGGAATGAGGCTTTGGCTTTCTAAATGTTATCAGGCGGGGCTGAGAGAGAGGCAAGTTAAAATTGAGGCTATGGGGTTCTCTTTTGCCGGGTTTATGAGATGAGGGAGATGAAAGATGGTCTTTTGAAAGGATGTGAATGTGGTAACATAAAGGAATTAAAGTTCTTGGTCAGGGGAAGATGGAGCTTATGACCATTAAAACATGGTGAAGATGGGGGGAGCCCATAGGGATAATAGGCTTTAGGTTTTCTTCTTCTCCCTTTTTTGTTTGGCATTCTCCCTCCTCTATATTAATGTCTTCCCCAAGGTTTCTTATAATGGCCTCCTTCTCTTGCTGCTGAAATCTCTCTTATTTTACGCTAATTAGGAGTCCTTGAGATACTCAATTTGTTCTTTTTTTATCTTATTTTTAAATTTGGATAAATCTCTTAGAATTTGTGTTGAAAATTGATTATGTTGTTGTAATAATTTTTGTTATAATATCAACTCTATTGCAATTTAGACTTTGATTCTGATTTAGTTTCGTGCAATATTCGACTATCCTAGCTATATATTTTCATTCATGACATATTAAAAGCTTGATCTGTACCTTTCTAAGGTCTTAAGGCCTACCATTTTATATCAGACGCTCAGCTATATTGGGATGCTCGACACTGTTAGTTTCTGAATTAGACCAAGACACTTATTTCGACCAACCCGATTGATTCAGATTTTATCCTTCAAAAAGATTTTATCTAACTTGGAGTCCTACATGAAAGTTGTAATCTTGGATATGTAGATGAATTTAGATTTTTCACTCGCCTTATTTCGATATCATAATGCTAAGATATTCCCATTTGAATATCTAGTGTGGAAGTAGAGAATCCCATTGCGAAGGATTCTAGCTCGAGTTTGTAGGTCTGATTCAAGGTCCAAAAAGAATTCTTGTTTTGGAACTTTAACTTGGCAAAAAAACTATCACAAGAAACTAGGTCCAAAATATAAACTACAAACTTTCTTATCTTTAGCAATTAATTTACAAAGTCTCTTCACATGCCAAACTCATAAAAATAACTCCAAAATCCAAATAAGATTAAAAACCAACATGCCAAAATTATGTTATAACATTTGCCTCCTATTTACAATGCTTATGGTGCAAAGGTATCAGAAAATTCAATTTCTTTTGACTTTACATAGTAAGTTTTGTAAAGAAAAATAAGTGTGAAAACCCTTCCTCTTTTATTTTGATTGATTTTTTTTTTGTTTTTTTTAAATGGTCTAATTGTTCTAGACAACTTGCCCGATAGTAAAATGCAAGAAATGTCGCAAGTGGTCTAATTATTCCAGGCTACCTGCCCAATGATGAAATGCGAGGAATGTCGCAAGTGATCTAATTGTTCTAGGTGGCCTACCCAATAGGAAGAAGAATGCGAAGAATTTTACGAGTGGTCTAATTGTTCCAGTCGACCTGCCTGATTATAAAATGTGAGGAATCTCGTAAGTGGTCTAATTATTCCAAGCAACCCGATGCAGCTAGATTATTTAAGAGTTTTACCCACATTTACTTAGTATTTTACCTATGTTTTATAAATAAAATGTCTTGATATTCTTTATTTTATGTTTTGAATGCACTTTTGGATGTAAGATTAAAAAAGAACTAAATTAGAGATAATTGATAGATTTGACCTCTGATCGATATTTTGTGTTGAGAGCTTGAGCTCTAGAAGTCAAAACAAAGTGATTCTAATTGCATTAGAAAGCTAACACCCATACCTTTCTATACATATATGGAAAGAAAAATATAAAAACAAAGAGCATGGAAATCAAAGTCTTCAAAGTCAAATCTTGCATTCTACTAATGTTGACCTTTGATCATTCCAACTTGAATATCTTGAGCTAAAAAAGTCCATTTGATGCAAACTCATTGTTTTTGGATTCTTGACTCAAAGAGATATCAGCCTATCAACTTTCTGCAGAAAAAGAGCTCATATAAGAGAGATATGATTTTTCTAAGATGACATATGAATTCTGCCAATAGACAGGTTTTGTGAAGAAACAAATCCAAATTACATCTCAAAGCATCCAAACCGATATTCAAGTCTTTATTTCAACAATTTAGCTCCTCTAAGTCAAAAGTCAAAGCTTGAAGATTTTATGTAAGGTTATTTCTCCATTTTTAAAAAAATAGTTATTAAACTACTTAAATGTAAATTGTCTACTTAAAAAATGACTATTTTTGTAGAACAGAGATTAGGGTTTCCTGGGATATAAAAAAGAAAGAAAAAAAATGCACCTTCCTCTAAAAAACCCAAAATCATGCATTCTTCTTTCTTTTTTTATTATTTGTTCAATAGACATCCAAGGCTAAACGTTTTTTCTTGGTTGCAAGGACACAAAAACCTTCGGATTTCAAGAACGATGAGAATTATTTTACCTTTTCTTTTCAGTTTATATGGTGAATGAATATGTTTGTTCTCTTATGCTTATTTCATATGATTATTTATTTTAATTGCTAGAGTGGAATCTAAGTTATTATTGTGATCAATTTATTGCTAAATTTGCTATCAAAACCAGAGTTGCGGTATATAAACTTGTGAAGCAACTGAGTTTATAATTGTGGCGGAACTACGTTATTAATCTTAGGGAGAACATTCGAACAAATCAAACATAAATTGCAGACAATTATGTTGTCTAGATTAATCAATTTATCTAGTTCTTAAGGTTGTCATTGAATTAAATTATTAGTGTGGACAATGTGGTTGTTTGATGGTTAGGATTAGTTATACAACAAATTTGCTAACTAATCAACGTAACAAGAGATAAATATTCAGAATATAAATTGACATTTTATTAATCACTAATAAATCTCTTATGTGTTCTAGCATAGGATTTTCATTCAATTTACACCATTTTAAATCTCTTATGTGGCTGGTTTCTTTTGAGTTTTCTTGACGATTTATGTCTGTAACCCGTTCTACTAACCAAAAACAAGTGCATGTAGATCTCGAATGTTTTGGGAATTTCCTAGTTCCATAAGGATCTTTAATAAGCTGCAATATAATCTACAAGTGTGGTAGTGACAGATTAATGTTTCAGAATCCTTTTCTTACAAGGATTCCTTATTCATCTTAGCTACATAAGGAAAGAAGGGCTGATGGTTTTTAATGACAGATTAGTTATTTTTATTTCTTTAATGTTTGGGCTTAATTAAAACTTTGTTTTGAGTTAAGGTTCAAGGCTTGTTTGGATCAGGTTATGGGCTTTTCAATTTAGGGTTTTGGGCCACTTTTGAGTGGACCTCATATAAGTCCACATAAGGGGTCCATTAGGGTTAATTTTTCAAGACCTATTTAAACTCATGTAAGCCAAAATTTTGGCAGCTTTGATGATCATTATTCTGAATTTTTCAGTTTTAACGTGTGAGAGTGATTCTTGCATTCTTTAGTTCTTGAACGAACTGAATCTGACTTATCGAAGATTAACTGGCTTTGTGGCGTCATTCTACTCATTCCAATAGCGTTGGTGCCTTGGAACATGTTTCCATTGTGTCACACTCCTATCAAATCTCAATATTGATTATGGGTTGCATGACCACGTGATCATGAGGTTCACATTAGTTGGTATCAGAGCTAGGCTCCGAAACAAGGTCATATCATTCTGTTATTTTTGTTTTTTTTTTTTAGCGTGCCCTTAAGTTTTTCAGTGTTTACATCCATCTTCTTGTTCTTCGTGTCTGCATCATCTAAGTAAAAGAAAAAAAAAATTATAATTAATCTTGTTACTGTCTCTAATCATATCAATATATATATAAAAAAAAAAACAAAAAGAGAGTTAAAGAGGGATTAGTTGAAATTTGAAGGATCGCTCAATTTTTGCCGCATAAACACATCTCTTGGTGAACCATAACCAAACCACCTCAGAATCAATTTAAACTTCATATTCAGTCTATTAGGGGTGACATCGCATCATATGTAAAATTTGAACTTATTTTGATATTGTGTTCTTGAGGTTTTAATTCAAGGTTCAATTTTGCCACATAAACACTACTATTACTGAACCATAAGCAAACCACCTCAGAATCAATTTAAACTTCATATTCAGTCTATTAGGGGTGACATCGCATCATATGTAAAATTTGAACTTATTTTGATATTGTGTTCTTGAGGTTTTAATTCAACGTTCAATTTTGCCACATAAACACTACTATTAGTGAACCATAAGCAAACCACCTTAGAATCAATTGAAACTTCATATTATGTGTATTGGGGATGAGATCGCACCATATATTAAATTTGGGCTTATTTTGATATCGGCTTCTGGAGGTTTTAATTGGGGGTTCAATTCTGCCGCAAACTGATCATATAAGGAGTTTGGGTACCTAGAAATAAGAGAATGACCTATAAATTGAGTTTTGGTGTTTTCATAGTATTGTAATACTACATATTAAATTTGAGGTCATTTGGATATCGGTTTCTTTAGGTTCCTGAGTTGGGTCTTGTTTTGTCATAATGGGGTTGTTTGATGTTATCTTTCAAAACTTGTTTTGTTTCTGTTGATTTTGTTCCTGCCATTATACTATCATCATATTTTGATATTTGGTTGTTGTTTGAGTCATTTTCATCACTTTTGCATTTGTTTGTTTTTTTCGATAAGTTCTGGTCCAAACAAAAGTCAAATTCGAAATCTCGAATCTAAATCAGTGTTCTTCCTGTTATAAACTCTATTCTTTTCATCGTCTTCTTGTTTCCCCCCTATCTGTGTCATGTATTCACCAAGGGAGAGGGAATAGAGGAGGATTGTAGATCAACGATGCGAAAAAATAAGCCATGGTTTGGGGGTTTTAGAATGAGAAGTTGATAAGTGTAGAAGATTATTCTATAATCTTCAAGCTTCATGAGAAAAGGAGGTACAACGCCAAAAGGATGAAAGACGAAGGAGAGTCGTTGTGGTTACATTCAAAAGTATGTACGCAAGTGGTTAGTACGATGTGCTTATTTGAAATTCTTGTTAGTCACTACTTTTATATAGTGTTGTTGGAGAAAGGTGTTAGCAATAAAGGGATTTTGAAGGCTTAAAAAAGAGGCTACTGAAGTCGCTATTAATCCTATTCAAGATTCGAGGGTAAATCTTCTTGAAGAGGGAGGGAATGATACGGTTCAGCCCTATGATACGACCCAAGTAAGGTCAGATTCAGATTTTGGCGTAAAAAGCGCAACAGTCCAGGTTTAGGCAACAGTCATAATTCTCAATCCAACCGTTGGATCGGGCTAATATTTTATGTGGACTCTCCAAACATGTTTTACTACCTTAGGTTAAAAATGCAGGTCAATCAGAGTTCGGGAAGGAACAACAATACTGGTCAACGAAGGTTGTACGAATTTTGTCATTTAATTCCATTTGACTTGTGGACTTTCTATTTGGTCATGATTCTTTTCCTACAAGGATGTGGCAGCTAGTTTTAGGAATTTCCTAGTTTCACAAGGATCTTTAATGAGCTGCAATATAATCCACAAGTGTGGCAGTGATTCATTAATGTTTCAGAATCCTTTTCTTATAAGGATTCCTTATTCATCCTAGCTACACAAGGAAAGAAGGGCTGGTGGTATTTAATGAAAGATTAATTATTTTTATTATTTTCTTTAATGTTTGGGCTTAATAAAAACTTTGTTTTGAGCTAGGGTCCAATGCTTGTTTGGATCAGGTTATGGGCTTTTCAGTTTAGGGTGTTGGGCCAATTTTGAGTGGACCTCATATAAGTCCGCATAAGGGGTCCATTAGGGTTAATTTTTCAAGAACGATTTAAACTCATGTAAGCCAAAATTTTGATAGCTTTGATGATCATTATTCTGAATTTTTCAGTTTTAACGTGTGAGAGTGATTCTTGCATTCTTCAATTCTTGAACGAACTGAATCTGACTTATCGAAGATTAACTGGCTTCGTGGCGTCATTCTACTCATTCCAATAGTGTTGGTGCCTTGGAACAAATTTCCATTGTGTCACACTCCCATCAGACCTATTTCGGCTTTCTGGGATCAAATCTCAATCTTGATTGTGGGTTGCGTGACCACGTGATGATGAGGTTCACATCAGATTACATTGAACAAGCTAATGCAGTTGATAGAGCATTCAATACAAAATCTCAGCGTAAGTATGATCCCTTTTCCTACACATACAATCCTGAATGGAGAGATCATCCAAACTTACGCTATGAAAGTTGCCTCAACAAGGCAATCAAGGCCGATAGTTCCATGGATTTCAGTCCCAATAAAATTATCAAGCGAGACAGCCCCTTATATTTACAAATTCCAATGTTATGGGGTCATCGAGTGATGATCTTTGAAAAATGATGAAAACCTTGGCTTTTAATACAATGACATTGCAACAAAATGTCATGCTTTTTCAACAGGAAACAAGGTCAAGCATTCATAACTTAGAGAAGCAAATGGAGCAAGTAGCTTCAAGTGTAGCGAAATTGAAGGCACAAATGAATGAAAAGTTGCCCTCCTAAGCATTGAATCCAAAAGAGAATGTTAGTGTGATCATACTGCGAAGTGGGAAAAAACTTAAAGAGCAAAGGTTGAAACAAATTGAGATGGAAGAAGAAGAGGAGATAGACATCGAACTGAGTATAAAGAAGAAACACCCTTCTCCTCTATAAAATGAAACAACGGACAATACTCCAAAGGTAAGTCCTAATTCAATGAATTTTAGTTTTAAGATAATTCCCTCTTTCTTGTGAGTTCTTCTAGGTCTAAGAAAGAGAACAATGAAAAAGAGATTTTAGAGGTTTTCAAGAAAGTGGAACTCAACATTCCTTTGATTGATGTTATTAAGCAAATTCTCAAGAATGCCAAATTCTTGAAGGAATTGTGTACTACCAAGAGAGCTTACAAGTTAAAAGGTTACAAAATGGTAAGTATGGGTGAAGTTGTATCTGCTATTGTTCAAAAGAATCTACCTTTGAAACAAAAAGACCCAAGTGCGTTTACTATCCCATGTGTTATTGGTAATGTTAGTTTTAAAAGAGCCTTGTATGATTTAGGTGCATCCATTAGTGTTATGCCTAAACATTTTTATGATTATCTTAGTCTTGAGCCTTTGATTAAAACTAGCATTGTAATACAACTTATGGATAATAGTTTTGTTTATCCATTTTGTGTGATAGAAGATGTCCTAGTTAAGATTGATAGTTTGGTTATTCCATACGACTTTTATATTTTTGATATGGAATGTGATTCTTGTAAACAACACTCCTATATTATTTGGGAGATTATTCTTGAAAACTACAAATACAAAAATTGATTATCGTAAGGATACTTTGTCCACGGAAGTGGGAGATGAAAAATTGAATTTAATTTTCATGATGCAATGAAATATCCTTACAGCAATGTTTATTCTATCATAGGCTATGACCAAGTTGATAAATGTGTGCATCAAGTTTTTTATTTTGACTATGACGATGGATTAAGCATGGCTTTGAGCTATGGCTATGATTTTACCAAGATAGAAGAGATGGAGAGGCACATATGTGTTCCCCTAAATGTGTAGGAATCAGCATTGGCTTTGCAAACTTTGCAAACTGTTCCCCATGGTAATATCTTTGTTGAATTAGTACTTTCACATAAAAAGCTTTTGCCATCTATTTTACAGGCCCTCAAGTTAGAATTGAAACCTTCGCCCGATAATTTGAAGTATGTATTCATTGGCGACAACAATACACTTCTCGTTATCATGGAAAAAGGTTTGACAAGTGTGCAAAAGAAAAAACTTGTGAAGTTACTATGCGATCACAAAACAACTATTGGATGGATTTTAGCTGACATCAAGGGCATTAGTCCCTCGATGTGTATGCATCATATACTATTGGAGGACAATGTGAAACCAACAAAAGAAATGCAAAGAAGGTTGAATCCCCTTATGATGGAGGTAGCGAAAGCTAAAATTTTAAAATTATTAGATGTAGGAGTCATTTACCCCATCACATACAGTAAATGGGTGGCGCCTATCCATGTGGTGCCCAAAAAGACTGGAATCACGTTGCTAAAGAAAAAAAAGGGTGAACTCATTCCTACTCGCATCTTGAGTGGTTGGAGAATGTGTGTTGATTATAGAAAGCTTAATCTTTCTACACGTAAAGATCATTTCCCATTACCATTCATGGACTAAATGCTTAAACACCTAGAAAGTAAATTTTTTTATTGGTTTCTTGATGGATATAGTGGATATAATCAGATTGTTATTAATCCTAAAGATCAAGAAAAGACTACATTTACATGTCCATTTGATACATATGCATATAGGAGAATACCCTTTGGTCTCTGTAATGCACCCACAACTTTTCAAAGATGCATGATGAGTATTGATTCTGATCATGTTGAAAGAATAATTGAGGTTTTCATGGATGATTTCATGTTATATGGTGATTCTTTTGATAAGTGTTTAGAAAGTTTATCTTTAGTCTTGAAAAGATGCATTGAAACTAACCTTGTCTTGAATTATGAAAAGTGTTATTTTATGGTAGAAAAAGGAATTGTTCTTGAGCATGTTATGTCTTCATGTGGATTAGAGGTTGATAAGGCTAAAATGGATGCCATTTCATCATTGTCTTACCCCCTCATGCGTGAGGGAAGATCGTTCTTTTCTTGCTTATGCAGGTTTTTATCGACGCTTTATCAAAGATTTCTTGAAGACTACAGCACCCTTGTACAAATTATTAGCCAAAAAAGTGGATTTTGTGTTTAATAAAGCATGTAAAGATGCCCATGATGAGCATAAGAGGGGTGTCACATCTGCCCCATCATCCAACCACCAAACTAGATGAGCCTTTCGAGATAATGTGTGATGCGAGTGACTATGCAGTAGGGGTTGTACTTGGATAAAGAATAGGGAAGAATTTGCATGTTATCTCATATGCTTCCCGCTTGTTGGACAAAGCGCAATGAATTACCATACAACTAAAAATGAACTTTTTGCAGTGGTGTTTGCTCTTGAAAAATTCAGGTCATATTTACTTGGCATAATTGTTGTTGTTTTTACTGACCATGTAGCTTTAAGGTATCTTTTAAAGAAAAAAGAGTCCAAACCAAGATTGATTAGGTGGATCTTTCTTTTACAAGAATTTGATCTTGAGATCAAAGACAAAAAAGGTGTTGAAAACCATGTGGTTAATCACTTGAGCCGACTGAGGACCAAGGATATACAAACCAAAACAATAACATAGACATTCCTTGATGAGCAGTTGTATGTGTTACATTCCTCTACAAGACCATGGTATGCTAGTTTGGTAAACTATTTAGTTACCAAATAATTCCCTCCAAGTTTGTCTACATCCAAAAACTACATCCAAAAAAGACAAGTTACAATTTGGTGCTAAATATTATTTTTGGGACACTCCTTATTTGTGAAAATTTTATGTGGATCTAGTTAGGAGATGTTTACCACAAGATGAATTCCATTTCATTCTCATCTTTTGTCATTCTTAATCTTGTGGTGGGCATTTTGGAGCAAAAAGAATAGCTCAAAAGGTACTTGAAAGTGGTCTTTATTGGCCTTTGATTTTTAAGGATGCATATCACTTTTGCAAATCATGTGAATTAAATGACAAAGAACAGGTAATATCACTCATAAGAATTAAATGTCTTTAACGAATATTCTTGTAAGTGAAATTTTTTATATTTGGGGTGTTGATTTTATGAGTCCATTTCCTTCTTCTTTTGGTAATCTTTATATTCTTCTTCTTGTTGTTTATGTGTCCAAATGGATTGAGGCAAAAGCCACATGAACTAACAATGCTAAGGTTGTTTTAGATTTTGTCAGAACTCACATATTTGATAGGTTTGAAATCCCTAAAGCTATCATTAGTGATCGTGGCACTCATTTTTGCAATTGTTCAATGGAAGCATTACTCTATAAATACCATGTGACTTATTGGACTTCCACAACCTACCACCCTCAAACGAATGGCCAAGCTAAAATTTCAAATCAAGAAATCAAGTCCATTTTGGAATAAACAGTACAACCTAACTTGCGAGATTAGTGTCTACCAATTAGTGATGCACTTTGGGCTTATCAAACTGCTTACAAATCACCTATAAGAATGTTACCTTATAGGATGATTTATGGGAAAGGATGTCATCTACCAACGGAGCTTGAACACAAAGCTTTTTGGGGCATCAAACAATGTAACATGGATTATGGTGTTCCTGGGATTGCAAGAAAGTTGCAATTGCAAGAGTTGGAAGAGATGCGTAATGATGTTTATGACAATCCAAGGATTTACAAAAATAGAACAAGAGTCTTCATGATCGAATGATTACAAGAAAGGAGTTTCATGTTAGAGATAAAGTTCTTCTTTATCATCCGCATTTGAAACTTTTTCCTAGAAAGTTGTGCTCTTATTAGATTATACCCTTTGTTGTTTCTAATGTTTTTCCTTATGGAACAATTGAAATTACAAGTTTAGAAACAAACAAAGTGCTTAAGGTCAATGGGCATCACTTGAAAACTTTTTTATAAGGGTTGGATGGCAGAACTCACCACTTCTATGGAGTTAGCTGAATCAATCTATGAAGTATGAACATGTGATGTGTTGAGCCAATGACATAAAACAAAAGTTCTTATTGGAGGCAACCCAATAAAAAACAATCAGACTTGCTTTCTTTTCCCTTATCTTTTATTTTTAGCATTTTACTTTATTTTTGTCATTCTCTGATACTCCTTTTCTTTTATTATAACATTGAGGACAATGTTGTGTTTAAAGTGTAGGGGAGTTGAGAGAATTTTGGTTTTCTTTGTTGTTTTTCAAAAAAAAAAAAGTCTAAGTTTTATCTTTTGAACTCCTATTGGTTTATGAGAATATGAGTATCATGTATGAGAATTAGTTGAGATAGATAGATGAAAATATAAATTGAATGAATGAGTGTGCATGCAAGTTTAAAAGTTTAATTAGTCTAGGGATTGATTTAGAAAATATGCCATATTGACTTTCTAGTGTTATACCAATGCAAGCTTTTGAGCCTTATGAATTTTAACCACTTGAGTCAAAAAGTCAACCTAAAACATGTTATCCTTAGTAAGCCCTCTTTGAGCTTGTTTATCTTTTCTTTGCTTTATTCATGTGTAAGCCTTAACTTTTTATATGTCTTTCTTTTCCCCTGGCCAAGGATTAGTAGAGCATATACTTGTTGATATCTCATGAATTATGGTTGGAAATTATGTGAAAAGAAAAAAAAAGTGATGCTTGATGAAAAGATGGGCAAAGTTGCCAAAGGTGAAAAAAAGAAAGAAAAAGAAAGAATAGAAAATAAAAGTGTTCCTTTATGTTCTTAAGATTTTATGTTGATGGAGCTTGAAATCAAAAGAAGTTAAGCATTGGTGATTAAAGATACAAAATTAGTGTGCTTTGATTGGATATCTTATTTCAAAAGATTATTTTTTAGAATGCTCTATTTCCTTTGGTTTTAGCCTTTTCTTTTCCTTTCTTTTCCCTCACCTTAACCTTAGCCCCATTACAACCAAAAAGTAAGACTTTTTGGTTCATGCATTGCTTGTAATATTTTAGTAATGGAGATGAGATTAAGAGCAAGCTTATGGTGGAAAATATTCATTGATTGAATTTGAGAGATCTAAACACATAATCCCTAAACACATAAGTGTTGGAGTGTATATCAATGAGAGGACCTATCACTTTGGCATGTCATATATTTCATTTAAATCTTAACGATTAATTGAGTTTTGAAGTTTGCATATAAATAAATTCATGAAAATTTATGTTCTTTATCCTTCTTGATTGTATTCTTATTTATAATGCTTGTACTCTTAGATATTGATGGGAGATTAAGACATTAGTCATAGTTATTTTACTTATTTAATTTAAGTTTGATTTCATCTCTCCTTTCTCAAGGACAATCAAGTTTAAACATTAATTATACAAATTAAGTTATACAAACATTTCCATGTTTACAAAATACAAGGGTATACTATCTAAAACCTAGATTATAAGAAGTGAACATAAGCTATGATCTACTACTGTCGTGCATGCGATGGTCTTGAAACAAAATACATATTATTTAAACATGAAAATCTCAATAAATATAACAACACAAATATCTAACAATTTAAAAAGGGCAACATGCATTCATATTTTGTTCACTTCTCCTTTCTAGTTTTCATTAGAATCTCTTTCTTGTTCAGCTACTAAAAAATGTTTCCCCTCCCATTATCAACCTCCATTTTCAGATTTATAAGAAATGATTATTTCTGCTTAACACATTATTGATATCAATTTCACAAGTATCATCATCATTGCCCCTTAGGAGTCGATGCAAAGTGATCCCCTTACTCGGGATCCTAACATACATTAACTGTATGCTAGCCAATACATGGTGATCCCCTTACCCAGGATCCTAACATACACTAAATATATGCTAGCCGATACATGATTGATCCCCTTATTCGGGATTCTAACATACACTAAATGTCTACTAGTCTGAACATGGCGATTCCTTTACTCAGGATCCTAACATGCTCTAAATTTATGCTAGTTCATGCCCTAAATCAACTTCTTATATTTCCTTTGTCAGCGATAATTTCATCACTTGATAATTCACACAACAACCTTTCACCTTGAATAATTCACATTTCACATTGGTAACATATTAAATATGGAATTTAACTAGAAAGTATATGTGTGATTCACCTACCTGCAATAAAAGCTTTACTCGTGCTTCCTTGCTGCTGTTGTTGCACTACGACTGTGGTCCCTCCTGCAAATGACAGGTTTATCACATAAAATTTTCCTCACTTAAGGATATGTTTTATAATAACCATATTAACAACCAATAAGTCTTTCTCTTGAGTCATTTTTTAATATTTTATGTTTTTCTCATTACACCCATTAATATTGTTGTTCTTTGTCCAACCATAGTTAACATTCCTTTCTTTATATTTGAACTGTTACTGTTAAAATCTCGAACTATTACTATCCAACTGCTATTGTCCAATCGTTACTGTCTTGACAATGAACTGTTACTATATGAACTCTCTTCATATATTTAACTATATCTAAAGTTACAGAACTCTGTTACAAGCAAGATTTGTATCATTAGAAAGCTAAGACATGAGACTCCAAGTTCTCTGAAGGAAGGAGAACCCAACTCTAACACTAAGACAATCAAAATTGCTCAACAATAAGCATTGGAATGTTATTATCCAATCGTTATAGTCTTGACATTGAACCATTACTATACGACCTCTACTCATATTTTTAACTATATCTAGAGTTATAGAACTCTATTTCAAGCAAGATTGGTCTCGTTGGAAAGCTAAGACATGAGGTTACAAGTTATCTAAAGGAAGGAGAACCCAGTTCTACCTCTAATACAGTCAAGATTGCTCATCAACAAACATTGGATTGTTACTGTCTAGTTGTTACTATCTTGATATTAAACTATTATTGTCCGACCTCTCCTTATATTATTAACTATATCCAGAGTTATAGAACTCAATTTCAAGTGAGATTGATCTCGTTGGAAAGCTAAGACATGAGGTTACAAGTTATCTGAAGGAAGGAGAACCCAATTATGCCTCTAAGACAATAAAATTACTCATCAACAAACATTGGACTGTAACTGTCCAACTAATACTGTCTTGATATTGAACTCTTACTATCTGACCTTTCCTCATATGTTTAACTATATCTAGATTTATGGAACTCCATGTCAAGCGAGATTGGTCTCGTTGGAAAGTTAAGACATGAGGCTACAAGTTCTCTGAAGGAAGGAGAACCTAGTTTTGCCTCTAAGATAGTAAAACTTTCTCATCAACAAACATTGGACTGTTACTGTCAATCTATTACTGTCTTGATATTGAATTGTTTCTGTCTGAGCTCTCCTCTGATTTTTAACTATATCTAGAGTTATAGAACTCTTTTTCAAGCAAGATTGGTCTCGTTCGAAACAAGACACAAGGCTACAAGTTCTCTGAGGGAAGGAGAACTAGTTCTACCTCTAACACAGTCAAAATTGCTCATCCACTAACATTGGACTGTTATTCTCCAACTGTTACTATCTTGATATTGAATTGTTACTGTCCAACCTCTCCTCATATTATTAACTATATCTAGAGTTATAAAACTCTATTTCAAGTGAGATTGGTCTCGTTTGAAAGCTAAGACACGAGGACATAAGTTTTGTGATAGAAAAAGAACTCAGTTCTGCCTCCAAGATAGTCAAAATTGCTCACCAACAAATAATGGAATGTTACTGTCCAACTGTTAATGTCTTGATATTGAATTGTTATTGTTCAACCTCTACTCATATGTTTAACTATATCAAAAGTTATATAATTAATTTTCAAGCGAAATTGGTCTCCTTGGAAAGCTAAGACACAAGGTTACAAGTTCAATGCAGGAAGAAGAACTCAGTTCTGTCTCTAACATAGTCAAAATTGCTCATTAACAAAAATTATATTGTTACTAACCAACTGTTACTGTCTTAATATTCAATAGTTACTGTCTGACCTCTACTCATATTTTTAACTATATCTAGAGTTATAGAACTCTATTTCAAGTGAGATTGGTCTCGTTGGAAAGCTAAGACATGAGGCTACAAGTTTTCTAAAGGATGAAAAACCCAATTGTGCCTCTAAGATAGTCAAAATTGTTTATCAATAAACATTATATTGTTATTGTCCAACTATTACTGTCTTGATATTGAACTATTAGTGTCCGACCTCTCCTCATATTGTTAACTATATCTAAGGTTATAGAACTCCCTTTCAAGTGAGATTGGTCTCATTGAAAAGCTAAGACATGAGGCTACAAGTTCTATGAGGAAGGAGAACCTAGTTCTGCCTCTAACAGAGTCAAAATTGCTCATCAACAAACATTGAAATGTTGTTGTCCAACTGTTACTGTCTTGATATTGAACTGTTATTATCCGACCTCTCCTTATATTATTAACAATATCTAGAGTTATAGAACTCCATTTCAAGTGAGATTAGACTCGTTGGAAAGATAAGACATGAGGCCACAAGTTTTTTAAGGATAGAGAACCCAGTTCTGCCTCTAAGACAGTCAAAATTGCTCATCAACAAACAAAGAACTATTACTGTCCAACTGTTACTGTCTTGATATTGAACTGTTACTGTCCGACTTCTACTCATATGTTTAACTATATCTAGAGTTATAGAACTAAATTTCAAGTGAGATTGGTCTCATTGGAAAGCTAAGACATGAGGCTACAAGTTTTCTAAAGGAAGGAGAACCTAGTTCTGCCTCTAAAACAGTCAAAATTGCTCATCAACAAACAAAGGATTGTTACTGTCTTGATATTGAACTATTACTATTCAACCTCTCCTCAGATTGTAAACTATATCTAAAGTTATAGAACTCTATTTCAAGTGAGATTGGTCTCGTTGGAAAGCTAAGAAATGTGGCAACAAGTTCTATAAAGAAGGAGAACCTAGTTTTGCCTCTAAGATAGTCAAAATTGTTTATCAACAAACATTAGATTGTTACTGTCTAACTATTACTGTCTTGATATTCATCTATTACAGTCCACCGTCTTGTCAGATTTTTAACTATATCTGGAGTTATAGAACTCCATTTCAAGCAAAATTGGTCTCGTTGGAAAGCTAAGACACGAGGTTATAAGTTTTCTCAAAGAAGGAGAACCCAGTTCTGCCTCTAAGACAATCAAAATTTCTTATCAACAAATATTAGATTGTTATTGTCCAACTGTTACTGTCTTGATATTGAAGTGTTACTATCCGACCTCTACTCATATTGTTAATTATATCTAGAGTTATAGAACTAAATTTCAAGTGAGATTGGTCTCATTGGAAAGCTAAGACATGAGTCTACAAGTTAGCTGACGGAAGGAGAACCTAGTTCTCTACCTCTAATACAGTCAAAATTGCTCGTTAACAAACATTGGACAGTTCTATCAAACTGTTATTGTCTTGATATTCAACTATTATTGTTCGACCTCTTCTCAGATTGTTAACTATATCTAGAGTTATACAACTCCATTTCAAGCGAGATTGGTCTTGTTGGAAAGCTAGGACACAAGGTTACAAGTTTTCTGAAGGAAAGAGAACCCAGTTCTACCTCTAAGATAGTCAAAATTACTCATCAACAAACATTAGATTGTTACTATCCCACTATTACTGTCTTGATATTGAAATGTTACTCTCCATTCTCTCCTTAAATTGTTAACTATATCTTGAGTTATAGAACTCTATTTCAAGCAAGATTGGTCTCGTTGGAAAGCTAAGACACAAGACTACAAGTTCTCTAAAGGAAGGAGAACCTAGTTCTACCTCTAATAGTTAAAATTGCTTAACAACAAACATTGGACTGTTAGTGTCCAACTGTTACAGTCTTGATATTAAATTGTTACAGTCTGACCTCTCCCCAGATTTTTAATTATATCTAGTGTTATAGAACTCCTTTTCATGCAAGATTTGTCTTGTTGGAAAGCTTAGACATGAGGCTTCAAGTTCTGCAGGGAAGGAGAACCCAATTCTGCCTCTATGATAGTAAAAATTGCTCAACAATAACTATTAGACTGTTAGTGTCCAATTGTTACTGTCTTGATATTGAATTATTACTTTTTGAACTCTACTAATATTTATAACTATATCTAGAGTTATAGAACTCCTTTTCAAGCCAAATTGGTCTCGTTGGAAAGCTAAAACAGTAGGCTACAAGTTCTCTAAAAGCAAAGAGAACCTATTTTTTCCTCTAAGCAATCAAAATTGCTCATCAACAGACATTGGACTGTTACTGTCCAACTTTTACTGTCTTGATATTGAACTGTTATTATCCGATGTCTCCTTAGATTTTTAACTATATCTAGAGTTATAGAACTCATTTTCTAGCGAGATTGTTCTTGTTGGAAAGCTAAGACATGAGGCTACAAGTTCTCTAAGGAAGGAGAACCTAGTTCTGCTTTTAAGATAGTCAAAATGGCTCATTAACCAACATTGGACTGTTATTGTCTTAATATTAAATTGTTATTATCTAACCTCTCTTTAGATGTTTAACTATATCTCGAGTTATAGAACTTCATTTCAAGCGAGATTGGTCTTGTTGGAAAGCTATGACACGAGGCTACAAGTTCTTTGAAGGAAGGAGACCCAGTTTTGCCTTCAAGAGAGTAAAAATTGCTCATCAACAAAGATTGGATTGTTACTGTCTAGTTGTTACTGTCTTGATATTAAACTATTACTATCCAACCTCTCCTAATATTATTAACTATATCCAGAGTTATAGAACTCAATTTCAAGTGAGATTGATCTCGTTGGAATGCTAAGACATGAGGCTACAAGTTTTCTCAAAGAAGGAGAACCCAGTTCTGCCTCTAAGATAGTCAAAATTTCTCATTAACAAACATTAGACTATTATTGTCCAATTGTTACTGTCTTGATAATGAATTGTTACTGTCTGACCTGTCCTCAGATTGTTAACTATATCTTGAGTTATATAACTCCATTTTAAGCGAGATTGGTCTCGTTGGAAAGCTAAGACACGATGCTACAAGTTCTCTAAAGGAAGAAGAACCGAGTTCTGCCTCTAACACAATTGTCGCATGTCACCTGCGCGACATCTATTGTTAATTTTTTGTTTTGTTTGATTGATTGGTTCTTGGGAGTCGCCACCTAGTATTTAATTGAGGGTTACTAGGAAACCCAGATGTAGTGATCTTGTTAGAGATTCATAAGTAAGGGACTGGTTGTGGTTAGGGAAGGTATTAGCACCCTTAACGCACCCTACCTGAGGTAAGCTGCTTCGTGGCTTTGATGTGATAAAGAAGTTTCAAATATTTTGGTCTTTCATCAGATATTAGAAATACGACTTACATGTAAGTTCATAATTCTTAATTGTGAGCAAATCAAAATATTAAATTCTTTTGTCTTTGCGGTTTTATCATAAAATAAAATAAAAATCCATAAAACAAATACAAAGACACACATTCACTTTTACTATATTTTTTTCTTTTTTTTTTACATCCACACTTTTTGAAACTAAAAGTTGCTCCAAGCCCTTTTAGTTCAGGAAACAAAAAGCACATTAAATATTTCAAATTTACAAAATAAACCCCCCAAAAGTTCAGGAACAGTGCCTCGAAGCCCTCTGAAATTGCAAAAATAGTAATGGCAAATTGCTCCAAGTGCGGTCGCCACAAGTGACGCGTTTACCCATGCGCCACCAGAGAATGCTTGAAAATAGGGAGATCTGGCTGGCTTTCTTCTTCTCTTCCCTTTCTTGCTGGTGGTCGCACTGTAAAACACCCAAAAAAAAAACGTAACAAGCAATCTGGGTTTTGTCATCTTCTCCTCCCTTTTTGGTGGCTGGCAGGGCTGTTGTTTTGGCTGTTACTGCTAAGGAAACTAACGAAGAAGAGGCTGCTGAGGGGAAAGCTTCGGGTGGAGAAGCTATAAGATGATTAATGCGGTTGAATATGAGAGGAAATTATAGATCTAGAGCTGTTGTGGGGACGATGACGGTCGGTTTGTGGAGAGCGACTGGTGGAAGGGAGCTTGTCCGGTGTAGGAGATGGAGGTGCAGCGGTTGTCATGGCTATATTGAGGCGGAGATGCTGGTATTAAGAGGAGAAGGGGTAAGGCGGTGTGGAGATAGTGAGGGGCTGTCTTGTAGCCAGCTGTTGTGGTAAACGTGGAGACGGCTGTGGAAGAAGGAGATGAAAGTCTATGGTTCTGGGAGTTGAAGAGGGAATGAACACCCTGGAAAGGAGAAGAAGATTGGGAAAAAGCTAGGGGGGCAGCTGTTTGGGAGAGAAAAATCAAAAGCCTAAGGGGGCGGTGGCTTCTTTTTGGTGGAGATGGGGAGTGGACAACGACTTTAGTGAGGGAGAAGAAAAGGTTCTGATTTTTAAGGTTTTTTATGTTCTTTCAATTATGCAAAATCGCCCCTCCTTTATGTGTGTTAAGGAGACTAGTTTTTATAGGTAAAAAATATTGTTAGGTTTCCAAACTTGGTCCCTCAACTTCTTTTTTTTTTTTTTTTGTAAATTTGATTTTTCTTATTTTTTTGGATTTTTCTTATCAACATCGACTCGAATGAGAAAAATCAGCGATTTTAAAAATAACGTGTTAAAAGTCGAGCACATTCCAAAGATCTTTGAAACGTTAAATTCTTTTGAGATGATGCTGAAAATGCTAATAACGATGCAAATATATTTAAAAACGTATTTTTTCTATTTTCGTTGTTTTTTGTTATTTTTGGATTTTTCAAAAATTTTATCAAAAAGGTGGGGGAAAATTGGGTAACAACAGATGCCCCCTCTTTACAATACTTACGAAGCAAAACTCCTTAATTTTTATTCTGAAAATCTGGTGATTCCCTTTAACCAAAGCTACATGAGATCCCATCTCGCGATCTCCTCTAACCAAAACCAAAGAATGTGTGTAGCTCGGTCAACCTGAAATCCCAGCTGGCAATTCCCTTTAACGCTCGGTCAACTTGAGATCCCATTTGGCGATCTCCTTTAATCAGAACCAAAGAATGTGTGTAGCTCGGTGAACCTGAAATCCCATCTAGCGATTCCCTTTAACTAAAGCCACCTGAGATCGCATCTAGCGATCTCCTCTAAGCAAAACCAAAGAATGTGTGTAGCTCGATCAACTTAAAATCCCATATGGCGATTCCCTTTGACCAAAGCCACCTAAGACCCCATCTGGCAAACTCCTCTAACCTGAATTCCTATCTGGCAATTCCCTTTAACCAAAGCCACCTGAGACCCCATCTAGCGAACTCCTTTAACTAAAACAAAAAAATATGTAAAAAGTGGTTTTATTGTAATGGGTGACCTACCTAGATGAAAGAATATGAAAAACGGTCTCGTTATGATAGGTGACCTACCCAGATGGAAGATGATGGCCTCATTATGATGGGTGACCTACCCAAATGGAAGATCAAAACAATGTGAAGTGCGGTCTCATTATAATGGATGACCTTCCCAGATGGAAAAATATTGTAATGGCCCGGCCCAACTTGCCATATATTGTCCGCTTTGGGTCTTACAGCCCTCACGGTTTTGTTCCTAGTGACGTGAGCCCACTTCTGAGCCTGACGCCCCAAAACACGTATAACAAGTTGGCAATCAGCACCCCTTATAAGGCCAACAACATATCCCTCACCCGCCGATGTGGGATCTTACAATCCACCCCCCTTAAGGAGCCCGACGACCCCGTCGGCACAACCAGTCAGCCAGTGAGGTCGGCTCTGTTACCAAATGTAATGGCCCGGCCCAACTTGCCATATATTGTCCGCTTTGGGCCTTACTGCCCTCACGGTTTTGTTCCTGGTGACACGAGCCCACTTCTGAGCCTGACGCCCCAGAACGCGTACAACAAGTTAGCAACCATTACCACTTATAAGGCCAGCAACACATCCCTCACCCGCCGATGTGGGATCTTACAAATATGAAGTGTGGTCTCATTGTAATGGGTGACCTACCTAGGTGGAAAAATATGAAAAATAGTCTCATTCTGATGGGTGACCTACCTAGGTGAAAGATGGAAAAAATATGAAGTGGTCTCATTATTATGGGTGACCTACCCAAATGAAAGATGGTGGTTTGACAAGTGTGAAAAATGGGATTTACTTGGCAAAGTCCTAAAGGGATGATAGGAGAAGGGCTGGAAAACTTGATGCTTCCTGATAATTCCTAATCGTAGGGCTTGAAAACTCGGGGCTTCTCAATTGCAAGGTTGATCTTTCATTTCTTTGAGATTTTCCTAATGGCAGGGTTCATCTCGTTCTTTTCTTGTTCCATGATCAAAATTTGATTTGGAATATAGGTCCCCCTTTTTTTTTTGTTCCATTGTCATAACATGCCTTTGTTTGCATTCCAAAGCCCTTTTGTCCTTCTGATTTATCGGCTTATGCATGTGCTAGCTATCCACTCAGCTGTAAGTGTTGTGCCTATCCTAGGTTGTTCGCAATGATTACTCCTCTCATTGTTCATCAAGCATGGATGTACCCCCAAATGTGGTGTTGCTTGATTCATCATGAATGAGTTTAATCGATCATTCATGTTCTGGATTATCTTGAGAATTGTTCTCTCATTAATTATGCGCATCGTGCCAACACCCATCAAGATTATCAATCAGTCATAAACTTGCCTTAAGCTGAAACAATACTCTTCAGGTATATGTTATCACCAGTCTTCTTGGAAACTATCTAGTCGTCTAGATATGCATCTCATAACTTATAGTACAAGGCTCATCGTTGTAAGCTAAATGTTCTTCTCCATGGATTTCTCTTATCTTGTCGAATCAAATTATGGAAAGAAATGCATTGGCATCATCAATGATGTTCATTTTATCACCCATATTCATGTGATGAAGTGCGCCTTTGAGCTCCAAAATAGATGGTCCCACAATCAGTTTTGGTGGTGTGCATCTTTTTTACATTCATTCAAATGCAACTATACAATAACATCTGTCATAGCCATGTTTCAAAGGGTAACCCCAAGATGAAGATATGAAGTTGTCCTTAAGTGCAATGTTGTTTTCAATTGCTGCTGAGTTCATTAGATCATGGAATGTTTTTGAACAACATTGCCCCCAGTTGATCTGAACATGTTCGTTCATTTGTCTATAATCAAGAAGATTTTTTTTTTATTGCCAGATGCTAATTCATAACTTTGATGAACTTTGACGACTCATCATCTGATTCTTTCTTTGCACCCAGTTGATCTGAATGTGCTCGTTCATCTTATTATCCTCTTTGAACATCATTTTCATTAGTTATTCATCATTTAATCATCTTTCATTGCCCCTTAACTGATCTAAATACTTCTTGTTTTCCTTCTCTAGGTCCACTATATTGTGCCCAAATGGTCAACTTTTCAAGGAGTATCGAGAAGTGTTGATGTCATTCTTGTCAAGGATTTTGCAAATTCGATCGACGTTCTTGTTGTTTGACAATCTTTCTTGTTCTAGAATAAAATCTCATATTCCAAAGGTCATGTCTATTAAAGTCTAATTGTTGAAATGAAATCAAAGAGATGTCGATTTTTGAAAGTATTTTTGAAAATCAAGCTTCTTTGGTCAAAGATCCAACACATGCTATTCAATGTAGTCCTTTGATTGTCTTGTATTTTGAAAACAAAAATTGACCTGTTGCAAGATTAAAATGGCTTTTTTTTTCATGGTTCTTTGCATCCACTTTAAACTCTAATTTTGGGTATATCTTTTTGATGTTTGTGATGAGGTGACATTTTTGTGAATTTCAAAAACTAGATGCTCAGGCTTTATAAAAAAAGGTTGTTTCTTTTTGTAGCATTTATTTTATCAACATGTATAATAACCAGTAGTTTAATTCATGAAGTCACGATCTCTATATAAAAGTTCTTCTAGTTTTGAGATGCCATTTGTTAGTTCAGATTGCTTACTTGATTGAAAAGGCCTTTTAAAAGCACATAATGTAGGCTATGGTTCATGGTTATGAAAGAAATGGAAATTCACAAGCTCAAAAAGGTGTTTGAGGGTTTCAAAGACTTTGGATCAACATCAACTATTCATCAATTCTCTTTCTCTTGTTGTCTTTGTAGATAAAGTGACATATAACCTTGTTAACCTCAAAGATCATAATTCTCTTAACATAGGTCATATAGAAAATCCAACTTCTTTCTTAATGAATAACCAATCTAATCATTAGAGGCTTTATCATTGATACCAAAAGACAATGTATGTAACTCGGTTTTTTTTTTTTGGTATTGACTTTTGGCGTTTGCTATCTCTTTCCTTAATTGAATTTCTTTTGCCCTTCTTAGGCTTGATAGGCATTCTCCTTTCTTAATCTTTGACTTGCCTTTAAGTGTTGGAAATTTCTTCTCTTTTTTTTTTTCATAGCCTTCCTTAAAGTTTTCTTACATGTCCCCAGTCTATGTCCTTTTCTTTTAGCCTTTTCTCAATCGTTGGACTTTTGTTTTAAGCCTTCCCCTTTTATCCATCGATACTATCAGTGTCTTCAAATATCTCTTATTTGCCCCTAGTGTGGGGTGTGATCCTAGTTAGGGTTTCTTTTCAAATGATATATATCTTTAGAAAGTGAAGGGATGAACAGAGATGGCTTTTTCTCATTTCAAGCAAGGTCGGTTAGAACTAATACATTTAGACCTCATCCAATGTAATGATTTGGACTTGTAAGAATCATGATTCGCGAATCCATAATTACTGAATTCACTTCATGTCATTATGTATATTGCTAAAATTTAGCTACATAGTGTGTGTTTCAATTTCATGTGTGAGTTCAAAATTTGTTTGGTCGCCTCATATTGTTTATCTTGCCATTTTAATAAATGTCGAGTCATTTCTACAATCAAAAAAATTTTAATCTTCAAGATTGATTAGCTTTAATTTTTCATGTTGGAGTTTGATCAAAATATTTTGACAAAAATGAAATGCTAAACATCTTTTGACTTTAGAACAAACAAGAGACAGATAAAAAGACATGTTTCGTTAAAGGATGAGATGTGATCCCAAAACAAAATGTAGAAAGGAAAAACTCCACAACAAGATGATTGACAATTCAACACCATTCTTGGATAAGCTTTTCTAGCAAATTTGTGTTTTGCCAAGCATTTTTGATCTTTTGTCTGAGGATGTTCTGGTGACAATATGGTTGATGACATCATCTTTCACGAACTTAACTCGCTTCTTGCTCACCATCATCTGGTCTCGATTCTTGAAAAGTTTACAACTATTCAAATGAATGGCCCTAGACCCCACCATGATATTCACATCTCTCATCTAGATTATACCACTTAGGAAACAGTGGTTGCATGGGATTTGATGGAGTCGAGGCAACAAGTCTGGAGTCTGACAGATAAGGTATATCCATTTTGTGGATAAGGTATATCCATCTTGGCAAAGACATTTGATCAATATCATAGAAAGTTCTGACTAAGCAAAATAACCAAGGTTTCTCATGTTTTGATTCATCTCTCATCATTATTCTGGCACCCATGGTATAACCTTCAATCTTTCCCATTTTCATAGCTTACTTAATTCCTTTGACAATTCTCATAGCAGCATTATGTCAATCTTCCAATGTTTTTATGGTTGTTTAAGGATTGTTGGAACCTCTCAACAGGTAGGTAATCTTGGTAGCACGCAGCACCACCATTGCCAATGCTTGGAATCATGCATTGTCTCTTCTAGAAGAGAAACTGATGAATCTGAAACTCTTATGTCTCCTCTTCAATTCCTCACTGGTGGTGCAACAAATAGGCACCAATAAAGGTAGTTCTGTTTTGTTGAAGTTTTAGTCTTCTTCATGTTTTTCAGTCTAGGCATGTCTCTTTTTGCTACTTCTGCATTTCAATGCTGACATTGGTAGGAGAAAATTATAGATGATTTGAAACTACTGCATTCCTTCTTGGATTCCCACAGGCAAATCCGTAAACAAATCTCTGCAAAGAGAGCTCTGCTACCTTGAAGTTTAATGTCTGCTCTGTTTTTCAAACTAGGTTTGGCTCTTCTACTTACCATTGTGTTTTGGTGCTCCTATTGATGAGAGAAAGTTTTGTAGCGTATGAAACTACTACATCCACTCTTGCATTCTCCACTAGTAGATCTATAAACAGATCTCTATAGAGAGAGCTTTGCTATGTTGAAGTTCAAGGTATACTCATGTGTTTTCAAAATAACATCTTGTGCTACAAGATAGGGATGGAGTTCGGTAACTTCAAAAAAGATCAGACACAAAAAGCTAGTAGTTATTGGGTGCTATTGCAAGACATGAAAGTGGTGAAAAACTAACAGTGTAGTTGAAACAGAAAGGAGATTATCTTTTATTGATGATTGAAAGCGTTGTTGTTCATGACTAAAATGAAGGAGAGGTGGAGCCACTTCAGTGTTTATGGCCCCTACTGGTGGAGTGCTGAGAAAAGTCAATGATGTGTTCCTTGTATGGGACATGGACTAACAATTCTTACATAGGAGTCTGTGCAGACATTCCCTTTCCACTCTTGAAGTTCAGCACTTGCTCAAGCAAATCAAAGAGTCTAGCTACTTCATATTTGATGATCTCAATTTCCATTAGACAATGACCCTCTTATCAGACCCCATTCTTTATTTTCCAACTTTTCTCAATCTAGTATAGTAGACCTTGGGTGAGGGAACCAACGTTTCATCCCGATGCATGAATGAAAATGTACGAGTATGTAATCTATATGATGAACTCGCCCTTCGAGGGGTGACATATGGTTGTAACTCTTGTATGATGAAACAAGATCTTGATTCTTGCTAAACTCTACAATGAAAATTTTCTGAATGACGACCATTGTGTCACCCACAAATTTGAGTTCAAGATACTTCAAGAAGGGTTTGCCCTGATGCAAATAACGATAACACATACAACCTAAGGACAAGTTCTATTCATTATGTGAACATGGGTAGGTTTTCTACCTGGTCTCAAAAGGGTCTAATATCTGCCCAGTGACGATCTTTGTAAAGACATTATAGGAGTGTTTCAAGAAATGGTAAGGTATGTATTTTCACACCTGTGTGGCGTCACGGCGAAGACATTGACCCACAAAATCTTATCTTAAATCTATCTATCTGGCAAATATTAAGAGACAAGAAATTCTTGTGTCTTATCAATGGAAAAACAAAATAAGAGTCTCAGAGATCAAGTACGGGGACTAGTTGCGTAAAGAGAAGGTTTTAGCACCCCAAATATGCCTTATCTATGGTAGGCTGCATTGTTTAATTGTCTGATAAAATCTAAGGTCTTGTCGTGTTTTCTAGTTGTTGGTCCCTCTATGGTTTAAGAAAAGTCCTCTTCGGTAAAAAGATCCTTATCTTATCGGGTAAAACCTAACTATTCTAACGTCAACAAAAGAATTTTAATAACCAGAATACATCTTACGTATAAGATCATTAACCCTAGATATTAAAAGAAAAAAAAAGAATTTTTTAGAGTTTTTTGAAATATTGGCCTAGTTCTCGTGACTTTAATAAACCGGTTATTAAAGCCAAAATACATGCTAATATATATTTTTGAATTTATACACACACACACATACAGTTATGAAAATACAATATGATTTTTTTTTAGAGACTTGGCTGTATGCATGAAAACAAATTTTTTTTTAATGTTTTGCTGAAAACTGGGTATTTTAATACCGAATTTTTATCTTTATAGTATAAAAATACGAACCAATACTGATTAACATACAATAGAAAAATTTGCAGAAAATCACAGATTTTTTTGAAATATTCTATTTTATTTTATTTGTTGCGAGCTAGGCCCAGCTCGGCCCATGTGGTTGGGCTGGACCTAGCCAACCCAGCCTGGTCACTGGCCCATGCCAATGACTAGCCTTCCTCTACCCATGCATGTGTAATACTTTACATGTGCATGAACAGTGCCAAGGTAATTAAATTACCTTCGCACTGTTCATCATCTTGCTTGCAATGCGAGAACAGGAAAAGGAGAAAAAAAAAACAGAGTGATTTCAGTGGTGGTTTCCTTATGTTTTATTTTCTTCTTTTACATATTAACATGCATAATCTCATTATGTAGGAACTGAGAAGGGCAACAAACATACCTGGTTTTGAGAAGATGAAGATGATGGTGGTGTTGTGTTATCTGCTTCACCATGTCCTCTGCTTTCGTTCGATTTGCTTCCTCTTCTCTCCCTTTTGCTTTCTCAATATTTCTCCACTCTCTCAATTTTCTTATGTTTTCCTAATTTATTTCCCTCTCGTTTTCTCCTTATTGTAACCTCTCCTCTCCTCTCCTCTTTTTTTTACTCCTTTATTCAGCTCCTCCTTTGGCTTTTATAGCTAGAGGACGTAGGTGTTTTTGGTAAGCTGGCGTGCATCACGGTGGCGACGGATGTTAGCCGTGATACACGCCCATTGATTCAAGAATGTCTCCATTGTAGCTGCTAACTTCTCCTTCCATTATCGTCACAGATTCACAACTATTTGAAGATAGTGAATAGTGGAAAAGACGTCGCTTGGGTTCTTATGATTTGGCTATTGAAGTTTTTGCAGTTTTGTAATCAAACCCCCGACAAAATTGTAATTGGATCCTTTAATTTTGGCTCCTTTTCTGGTTTGGTCCTTGGTTTCGGATTATGTCAATTAAGTCCCTAATTGGCCATCAAACTTCAATAATTATGCAATTAAACCCCTAATTTAGCCTAATCAACTCTTCAAAATTATAATTGGACTCTAGAACTTTAATTTCTTCCAATAAAAGCCTAAATTGACTTAAAAATCAATTTTTCTTGCAATCAAACCCTCTATAAATTCAATTAAATTTTAGATAAAATTTAATTGAGTCCATAAACATCTGATTTTGAATTAATTGATGATTTATTATTATTATTTATTTATTATTATTATTATTATTATTATTATTATTTTCAGGACTCTTATCAATTAATGATAAATTGTCAAATTTCAACCTTTTGCATTTGTGAACCTCCTAAACCAATTTTTGGCCTATTTTCAGCATTCCAGCATCCTTTTCTCTCCCCCTATTATATTTTAGATTTCTTTCGAATATTTTTCTTTGTATTTTTTTTTTATTTTTGTGTGGGAACCCAAAAATGGGTAACAATATATGCCCCTTCTTTACAATGCTTACGAAGAAAAACATCATCAATGTCTTGTATAGTAAGCTTGTAAAGAAAAAAGAAAAAGAAACTGATCTCATTATCTTGGATGACCTCCCATTTTTGAAGAAAATTGGTATTCTTTCACGGGCGACTTGCCCACACACTCACTGGTTTATTTTCACCCATGTTCATCCTTGTCTATTTTCAGGTGTGACTGGCTCACATACTCACACAGTTTATTTTCATGGGCAACTTGCCCTCTCCCTCACATTGGTCTGTTTTCACAGGCGACCTACCCACATATGTTCATCCTGGTCTATTTTCAGGGGTGACCGGCCCATAAACTCACATGATCTATTTTCACGAGCGACCTACCCACACATGTTCATCCTGGTCTATTTTCAGGGGCGACCGACCCACAAACTCAATGGTCTATTTTCATGGGTGACATGCCCTTACACTCACATTGGTCTATTTTCACAAGTGACCTACCCACACATGTTCATCCTGGTCTATTTTCAGAGGCGACCAGACCACAAACTCACATGGTCTATTTTCACGAGTGACCTGCCCACACACTCATTGGTTTATTTTCACCCATGTTAATCCTAGTCTATTTACCGGCCCACATACTCACACAGTCTATTTTCATGGGCGACTGCCCTTTCCCTCACATTGGTCTATTTTCACAGGCGACCTACCCACACATGTTCATCCTGGTCTATTTTTAGGGGCGATCGGCCCACAAACTCAATGGTTTATTTTCATGGGTGACCTAACCTTACACTCACATTGGTCTATTTTCATGGGCAACCTACCCACACATGTTCATCCTGGTCTATTTTCAAGGGCGACCGGCCCACAAACTCACATGGTCTATTTTCATGGGTAACCTACCCTTACACTCACATTGGTCTATTTTCACGGGCGACCTACCCACACATGTTCATCCTGGTCTATTTTCAAGGGCGACCGACTCACACACTCACACAGTTTATTTTCCCAGGCGACCTACCCACACATGCTCATCATGGTCTATTTTCAAGGGCGACCTGCCTTTTTGATTGGGTTTACCTAAGATCCCATCTGACAATCTAGAACCAAAATGTGGGTATAGGTTGGCTAAGCTAAGATCTCTTCCGGCGATCCCCTTTAAACAAAACCTGTGTGTTTTTCCTGATGGCAAAGTTTGAATTTTCTTCTTTTGTTTTAAGAATTTCCTAATGGTTAGGTTTTTTTTTTTACTGGATTTTGTGAGGATTTTCCTGTAGGAATGAAAAAAATGTATGTGCAATGCTTTGAGGTTAGATGCGATGCATGCATCCTTACCTGGTTTTGAAACATAGGTCCTTTCCATCTTGTAGAACTCTTTCTTGGCATGACCTTGTCCATGTGTTTGAAATCATGTGCTGAGATCTATCTCTCACACTATCCTTCTTACCCATCCCATCTCAAAGAGGAAATCCCCAACCCCTTTTTTAGTGACCCTTTTTCAAAAATGCACGATCTCTCATTGCTTTTTATCATGCTCTTATCAATACTTTAATTTGTCTTTTCTCAAATTAAGTTTTTTTTTTTTGCAGCACAAAAATCTTTTCAGACGAAAAATCTTTAAAAGTCTTGGCTTTGTTCATGACAATTGAAACTTTCTACATGCATCAAGAGCTCTTTTAAGTAATTCCCGAAAAAGGTTTTATCGGTTTCTAAAATGTGGTTTTGACTTTAGATTGGACTTTCTCCAAGGTAATCTTCTATTTGATATTTTCAAAAGATTTCAAATATCTTATTTGAGAAGGTTGTGTAGAGAAAAGAAAAGAAAAAAGGATCGTCTCATATTAACATTTTTCTTGCATGGATAGAAAACACAGATTATCACTCATTTATCATGTCAAATGAACCATAAGACCAATGCCTATCAAACCAGGTTATATGCGCTTGATTAGAAAGGACTTCTTAAAGGCTTGTAATGTTGATTATAGTTGTGGGTTATGAAAGAAAAAGGATGCTTTAAGGCTCCAAAAGTGTTTAAGGGTTTAAAGACTTCGGACCACTCTTCTTCTATCTCTTGTTCTTGTAAAGCTATCTCGTAGGTTGTGTTTGGAGAAACTTGCTTAAGGATCATCATCTCAGTCTTAAAGCATCATCGCTTTATTATATATCTCTTTATTTCTTTTCTTCTTCTTGTTTTTTTTTCCCCAAGTGTTGGGTTCTAACTTGTAAGGATCCAAGTGTTCTTTTTGGCAATTTGCTCAAACTCCTTCTCTTTTTTAGCCTTTTATCAATCATGGGGATTCCATTTTTAGCCCCCTTTTACCCTTGATTCTACCATTGTCTTCATCTTTTCTAACAGAGGATCTCTCATTGCCCCCCAGTATGGGGTGTGGTCCTAGTCAGGGTTTTTTTAAAAAACACTCGTTCTAGCTCAAATAGGGGTCACAAAGGATATAATCTTTATAAAGTGAAAGTTTAACAAAAATGGCATTTCCTTATTTCAAACGCATATTTACTAGGATTGATAAACTTTGTTCACATCCTGATTGACAATTACATATGATTATAGAGTGATTACCCAGACATTTTATCTATGCAATTCAAAATGCTTCAAAAGACTGGGTTTTATCTTTTATATTTGGTTTGTTTGACTTGGTGCCCTCTTCACTGGGAAATGCTTAAAATTCACCTTTGATCTTCTTATGATACATTCCTGGTAATCATGCACAAAGCCAGATCTTTCAAGATTTTTTTTTCTTTTTAGAAAATTAAGTGCTGTAAGATAAATGTAGTGAGAAAAGGATTCTTTGCACCAAGAAATCATGGTCAAACTTCATTTTATTGATTTTGGGAGGAAGCTAAACTCATTATACATAATATCTCTTTACAGAATCGAAATTCATAGGTTTGGCTAGATCTTCTCCATCCATTCTGGACAACTGTAGAGCTCCTCCTGAGAAAGCCTTCTTCACTACATAAGGACCTTCATAATTTGGAGCCCATTTGCTTAGATTTTCTCCTGGTAAAGCTAAGAGCTTCTTCAGCACCAAATCTCCTTCTTGGAACATACAAGGTCTAACCTTCTTATCATATGCTTTGGCCATCCTTTTCTGGTAAATCTGATGATGACATATTGTAGCTACCCTCTTTTCACTGATTAGATTTAGTTGTTAATATCTCACTTTGCCCCACTTAGCCTCTTCTAGTTCTGAATCCATCAACACCTTTAACGATGAGATTTCTACTTCCGAAGGCATCATTGCCTTCATCCCATACACTAGATAATATGGAGTGGCTCTTGTCGAGGTTCTCACTGTAAGGATTAATGTAAGGATTAAACAATGATAAAAACAAATGTTAAGGTTAGAGGATCCACTAATGGTATTTCAAACAAGTATAGTATAAACTCTTATTGCTTAATTGGAAACCACACACAAAAGAGGTTCCAATTGAATTATTTATCATTAATAGCTCATTATAATTTATTAACATTATCATATTAATTATCTTATTTAAGTAGCACCAAACTTTTAAATATTGTTAGGAATTCATGATGCTAACTTATGTTAACAACAAATCAAGTTCCTTTCATAGCAGAGGTGTAGGTAATACCATACGGTTGGGCTATGATATTGCGAAGCATTTGTTGTACCAAGTGTTATACAACACAAATTTAGATTAACCATTTAACAAGCAAGGTATTAAGAATTAGTAAGATAAAAAGATAAGACATGTTAATATTAAACATTAAGGTCCATGTTGAGTTTACAATATACTTATTCTTACACCATTAGTGTAACCTTTTCACCTTGACATAATGAACTTAGCTAAACATAATGAAGAAGAGAAACATAAATAAACAAAACAAGAGCATAAATAAGATACAAGTTAACTAAGTAAGGGAAAGGAAATGAAAAGCATAAACAAGATATTAATGAAAGCAAAACTTAAGAGTTACAAAAAAATATAAAGCGAGAGAGCAGGAACAAGTTCTTGATCTGCACAACTAAGCCTCTAAATGCATGCCAAATGCCTCTTTTTATAGGCCAAAATTTGAAACTATTGATTTGATGACTGATTGTTGAGTGGGTGGCCAACTCTTGACTTGGTGAAAATCTTTATCTTTTTGTCTGAATAAAACGTCATTGCTAGCATCAGAACTAGATACACCTATACTATGAAAGTTGTAGGAAATTGTCTTAGCTTTCTAGGAAACAAAAATTGAGGTCATTTGGACTTCTAGAACTAGAGATATGGGCTGAACACTGAATAGTGTCTGAGCTGCAGGACAGATTCAAACTTCTCCGTTGTTGCTATAATTTGGACTTGAAAATGGCCTTCTTAGATTTTAGCCTCCACATGAAAGTTGTAGGCCTATGTCTTATTGAACCTGTGTAAAAAGTTGAGATCATTTGGACATCTAGAACTCGAGATATGATCCAATTACCAAACAATGTTCTAGTTTGGACTACACCAACATCACTTTTCTAAGTTTGGCCCTCTCTTTGTGACACGACCAAAAGCTTGATGTCTTCTCCCAATTATAGGAGTGTCGAAGTAATAAATAACCCAGCAAGACCGGGGTTGAACCATTGAGAGGTTAATTGTATAAATTATAAATAACAATACAACAACAATAACAACAACAATAATAATAGTAATACCCAGTACGTGGCATTGGTATACTTGAGAATGATATAAAAGATCGGGTCATAGGTTTCCAGCCTATATATTGATTTTATAAAAAGATCAAAAAGATATATTATATAATATAAACAGATTTCTGATGCAAATGAACAAGGCAAGACCAACAATGTCAGGATCCTTGATCAAACACAGAGCATACTTAATGTAAATAAAATATAAAAAAATATAAATAATAATAGTAGTAGTAGTAGTAGTAGTAATAAAAGAAGAGGAAGAAGTTAATGAGAACTTTGAGATGAAAGATTAATGTAAGGATTAAACAATGATAAAAACAAATGTCAAGGTTAGAGGTTCCACTAATGGTACTTCAAATAAGTATAATATAAACTTTTATTATTCAATTGGAAACCACACATAAAAGAGGTTCCAATTAGATTATAAATTGTTAACATGATTACATTAGTTATCTTATTCGAATAATGCTAATACTTGTAAATGTTGTTAGGCATTCATGATTATAACTTAAATTAACAACAAATCAAGTTCCTTTCATAGCTCAGGTGTTGGTTATACCATACAGTATGGGCTATGAAAGTGCCAAGTATTTGTTGCACTAAGTGTTATACAACATAAATCTAGATTAACCATTTAACAAGCAAAGTATTAAAAGTGAACAAGATAACAAATATAAAACATGTTAGTATCCGACATTAAGGTCCATGTTAAGTTTATATTATACTTATTCTTACACCATTAGTGTAACCTTTTCACCTTGACATAATAGATTTAGCTAAACATAATGAAAGAAAGAAACATAAATAAACAATACAAATAAAGGAAAGGAAATAAAGAGCATAAACAAGAGATTAATATAACATCAAATAAAGCTTAAACATTATAAAATACAAAGAAAGAGAGCAAGAGCATGATCTTGATCTGAACACCAAGATGCCTAAATGCATGGCAAAAACCTCCTTTTATAGGCCAAAATTTGGAACTATTGATTTGATGAATAATTGTTGAGTGGGTGGCCACATCTTGACTTGGTGAATATCCTTATCTTCTTGTCTGAATAAAACATTATTGCTAACATCAAAACTGGAACCATATGAAATCATGAAAGTTCTAGGAAATTCTCTTAGCTTTTCAGGTCATAAAAAGTTGAGATCATTTGGGCTTCTAGAACTCAAGATATGGGCTAAACACTAAATAGTGCGTGGGCTGTAGGACAGATTTGGACTTCTTCGTTGTTGCTATGATTTGGACTTGAAAACGGCCTTGTTAGATCCTGGACTCCACATGAAAGTTGTAGGCCTATGTCTTACCAAATATGTGTAAACATTTGAGATCATTTGACATCTAGAACTCGAGATATGACCCAATTACCGAACAATATTCCAGTTTGGACTGCACCAACATCTCTTTTCTAAGCTTCACCCTCTATTTATCTTCACAAATTTCAGTAGTTGAATACATCAATCAATCCTTTGATTTATGTGATATGCCTGCATTTAAGATGAACATTTACCATATATTAAGGTATCTTATAGTATTAGACTGTTCATTATAAAACATACTTTAGTTAAGGAGTTATTTATACTTCAAGTGCAAAATGATGATATAAAACCTTGATAAACATGTACTTTGAAGTACTAATCACACCCCCCAACCAGCTTATTACTAGTCCCTAATAATCAAAGCGTTAAAATAGAAAAATAATTTGCAAGTTCCACAAAGCAAGGCATTCATCATTCAACTTCCATTAATCTATCCAGATAAACAAACTCTCAATAAAATTTCCTCCTTGCTCTGCCATCCTAATAAGGATACTTACTAAAATGCATCTCAATAGTTAATAAAACTAACTCCATACTCTGCCATCCTAATAACAATTTTTTCAAATGATTTTAATAATAGCAAAAACAGTTAACAAGTTAGTTAGTTTTTTTTTTTTAACTACTACCCTCCCCCCCCCAACCAAAACGAGACATTGTCCTCAATGTCTTAAGGTAGAAAGATAGAGTATAGAAGACATTACCTGAAACAACGAACAATGACAAACCTAAAACAGACTTAAACAAATATAATAAGTAACAAAACAAAATAATATGCTATTAATAAAACCACAAGACACAATGTTTCACAAATGAAGGCTCAAATCTAATTTAAGCTTTTTACGGCTTTCCTTAGTTGACCAATCTAGGCGACTCATGTAGGGATCAATGACAGGGATGAAAGATTGTAGTTGGTCAATCAATTATTCAGCAGTAGTAGCAAAGATTATGATTTGTCGTGTCGAAGATGTTAGAAATTCCTGTTCCACAGCTTGATCAAGGAAAGACAACAACTTATCATAAAAACCATTAACATTTAACAAACCTATAGGTTTATGGTGAATGTGCAGTTGGGCCCAAGATGAAATATGAAAGATCTCTTCCAATGTGCCCAGAGCACCTGGTAAGGCAATGAAGGCATCAACATGGTTAAACATGGTATTCAGCCGGTCAGACATTGTAGGGACCTGTAGTTCATCTCCAATTATTTTTCCAATGATGTCCCCATTTGCTAAAGCTTTGGGGACAACCCCCAAAACTTGATTGCCTCCTAAAAATGCAGCCATTGACACACCTCCCATTAACCCAAGGCTTCCTCCCCCATATACTAAATGAATCTTTCTCTCAGCTAGTACCTGACTAAGATGATTTGTTGATTCTAAAAACTCTTTTTCTTTCCCAGGACTGGATCCACCGAAAACACAAATATTTCTTATGCGATGACTTGAGGAACTTGCCATTTCTACACACTTCTATATTTGATGAATGTATGGGTTGAGTAGAAATGAAGGGAAGGAAGAGAAGAATTTATAGATGAGAAAATGAAAATGCAATCATACCACCTATATGTAGGCCAACTGTTGTCTCACACTCTCTCTCTTTATTTATTTATTTTGACAAAGCATGTATGTACAAGTAGTTGTGATTGTGGCTCACATCTTCCCATCCAGTTTTCTTTGAAACTAGCAAACAGGGTCTTTTTTAGTCAGATTCCCAAGACTAAGTTGAGCATGTTCTTTATGGAATTGTGGTCATAAATGATGAATTGCACGATGCACATCTCCACTAGGATGCATCTCAAGGGTCAACAAAAGATTATCCAAGGACCCCTTACTCAGGCCATCCTTAATGAATTGTATTTTATCTTCACAGTTTACAGATACCATTCCTAAAGAACGACATGTCACATTACAAGTCCATCTAGCACATCCGTGACAGACTTTCAGTCATTTTGCACGACGTTTCTTTGCAAAAGTGCTTGTACCTGTTCCAGGCATGTGTGAAATGAAATAATTGGAGGACTCACCTGATAATCAGACCTTTGCTTCAAATAGCCAGCGAATATCTTCAGGAATTCCATGATTCATTAACAACCTCAATCTTGCACACCTAGTATGGTAAATTTTTGTAATCGCATTTGGAGGTAGAGCGGGAAAATACCTTTTCAACTTTTCAAGAGTGGTGTCCATTTTCAAAAGACAATTGGAGATGAGATTCAAAGAAGGGAGAAAGAGCAGAGAATTGTACAAATATATACAGGTATCAGTTATTTGGGAAACTGAAAGAACCGACTTTAGTCACGGAGTACCATTATCCGCCATTTGACCGGGGTGAGAGAGAGACTAGAAAAAAACAAAACAGAACACAAAACAATGTGAGAAAAAGAATCAATTTTTATATACAGGATCACTCAATTCAATAAAGTCATTTTCAATTGAAAAATTGTCCAAATAAACTTTCAAACGATGCCCATTTACCTTGAAAACATTGTCATTCTTTGGATTCTCGATATCACAGGCCCCATATGGATACACATGTTTCACAATAAATGGACCGCTCCATCTTTTTCATAGTTTTCCAGGAAATAAATGGAGTCGAGAATTATAAAGCAAGACTTTTTTTTACCAACATTGAATGTTTTTCTCAGTATTTTCTTGTCATGAAAGTCTTTGATTCTTGCTTTTATGAATTCTTGAATTGTCATATGCATCATTTCTTATTTCCTCAAGCTCATTTATTTGCAATTTTCACAGCTGACTATCATCATCAAGGTTTGAATTGAAAGCTTTAATAGCCCAATAAGCTTTATGTTCAATTTCCACAGGCAAGTGACAAGGTTTTCCATAGACTAGTCTATAAGGTGACATACCTAATGATGTTTTATAAGCAGTTGGATAAGCCCAAAGTGCATTATTAAGTCTTAAAGACCAGTCTTTCCTATTAGGGTTCACTGTTTTCTCCAAGATTTGTTTGATCTCCCTATTAGCAAGCTCTACTTGTCCACTTGTTTGAGGGTGATAAGGGGTGGCAACTTTGTGTGTGATTTCATATTTCTTCATTAAAGAATCAAATGGCTTGTTCCAGAAATGTGTTCCACCATCACTTATCATGGCTCGAGGGATTCCAAATTGACTCAAAATATTATCTTTCAAAAACTTTATCATTGTTTTGTGATCATTGTTTCGACTTGGAATTGCCTCTATCCATTTTGAAACATAATCTACTGCGACTAATATGTACACGAAACCAAATGATGGAGAAAATGGACCCATGAAATCTATACCCCAATAGTCAAAGATCTCAATGACAAGAATAGGATTTAAAGGCATCATATGACGTTTTGAAATAGATCCTAATTTTTTTTATAATTTTCACAAGTCTTGCAGAATGCATGTGAGTCCTTGAACATGGTGGGCCAGTAAAATCCACTTTGTAAGATTTTTGCAGTTGTCTTTTTTTACGAGAAATGACCCCCACATGCCTCAGAATGACAAAATTTAATGACACTACTTACCTCATTGTCAGGAATGCATCTTCGAAATATTTGATCAGGACAATGTTTAAATAAATACGGGTCATCCCAATAAAAGTTCTTCACTTCATTCAAGAAATTTCTTTTGTCTTGGGTACTCCAATAAGCTGGCAATTGTCCTGAAACAAGAAAATTAACAATATTAGCAAACCAAGGCATCGTAGAAACGGAAAGTAAAGATTCATCGGGAAAGTAGTCATCGATTGGTGTGATTTCAAATTTCGAATCTATTGTCAATCTTGACAAATGATATGCAACAACATTTTCGGTGCCTTTCTTGTCTTTGATTGTGATATCAAATTCTTGAAGTAACAAAATCCACCGCACCAATCTAGCCTTATAATCTTTCTTAGAAAGAAGATATTTCAATGCTGCATGATCACTAAAAACAACAATAGGTGAGCCAACAAGATAAGACCTGAATTTATCACATGCAAACACTATTGCAAGTAATTCTTTTTCAGTGGTGGTGTAATTCATTTGAGCACTATTTAAAGTTTTACTTGCATAGTAAATCACATAAGGTTTCTTATCTTTTCTTTGTCCCAAGACAGCACCCACGGTATAATCACTAGCATCACACATTATTTCAAAAGGTAATGACCAATCAGGAGGTTGAATGACAGGAGTAGAAGTAAGCAAGTTTTTAAGTTTAACAAAGGTTTCTTCACAATGTTCAGTCCATTCAAAAATATTATCCTTTGTTAAAAGGTTACTCAAGGGCTTAGATATTACACTAAAATCTTTGATGAACCTTCTGTAATAACCAGCATGTCCTAAGAATGATCTAACATCCTTAACAGATTTTGGTGCTGGTAAGTTGGCAATTAACTCGATTTTACATTTGTCAACCTCAATTCCTTTCGATGAAACAATGTGACCAAGTACAATGCCGTTTGTTACCATAAAGTGACATTTTTCCCAATTCAGTACAAGATTCTTCTCTTCACACCTGCTCAAAACCTTTTCTAAGTTAGTCAAACAATCATCAAATGAATCACCAAAAATAGAAAAATCATCCATAAAAATCTCAAGAAAACATTCGACCATATCACTAAATATGCTAAGCATGCATCTTTGAAACGTGGCTGGTGTATTACATAATCCAAAAGGCATCCTTCGATATGCAAAAGTACCAAATGGACATGTGAAAGTAGTCTTCTCTTGATCTTCTAATGCAATTTCAATTTGATTGTAACCTGAATAGCCATCTAGGAAACAATAAAATTCATAACCTACAACTCTTTCTAGTATTTGATCCATGAAAGGTAAAGGGAAATGATCTTTTCTAGTCATTGAATTAAGTTTCCTATAGTCAATGCACATGCACCAACCAGTAACAGTCCTAATTGGAATTAACTCATTTTTCTCATTTGTTATCATAGTGACTCCAGACTTTTTGGGTACAACTTGGGTAGGATTTACCCATTTGCTGTCAGAAATAGGATAAATGATTCCATTATCTACAAGCTTAATGACTTCATTTTTCACTACTTCTTTCATATTAGGATTAAGCCTTCGTTGCATTTCTCTAAAGGGTTTAGCATTTTCCTCCAAATAAATCCTGTGTGTGCAAATCATAGTGCTAATTCCTTTTATGTTAGCTATGATCCATCCTAATGCATTTTTGTGCATTTTCAGAGTCTTTAATACCTTACCTTCTTGATGTGCATTAAGTTTGGAAGAGATTATTATCGGAAAAGTTTCATTTTCTCCCAAAAATGAGTATTTGAGATTAAATGGTAACGACTTCAATTCAGGTTTTGGTGGTTGAACACTTGAAGGTATGGGCTCAATTGATCGTGGTGGCAATTCTTCAATTTATGGTCTCCAATTACATGCCTTTGATTCTTTCTGAAAATAGACCATTTGCAAATCATCAGATTCATCAATCTTAGTTTCACTAGAAGTGGTTTGAAATTGATCATGAACTAATTTTTCAATAAAGTCCACTTTCTGTAAATCATTATCATCTCTAGGTTGGTTGTAAATGTTGAAAATATTCATCTCCAATGTCATGTTTCCAAATGATAGCTTCATCAGTCCATTCCTACAATTAATCAATGCATTAGAAGTGGCAAGAAATGGACGTCCTAAAATGATAGGAATTGAATTACATGCTTCAACAGGTTGTGTATCTGAGACAACAAAATCTACAGGGTAAATGAATTTTTCAACTTGTACTAACACATCCTCAACTATTCCTCTAGACACTTTTACAGATCTATTAGCAAGTAAAAGAGTTACAGAGGTTGGTTTTAACTCACCTAGATTGAGACTTTGAAAGACTGAATATGGAAGTAAATTCACACTAGCTCCAAGATCAAGTAAGGCTCTTTCAATTTTATGTTCTCCAATAAAACAAGAAATTGAAATTGTAGGACAACCAAGGTCTTTATATTTCAAAGCATTATTGTTCTGAAGAATGGCACTTGTTCGGCTAAAAAGGCTTTCTTTTTCACATTCAGTTTTCTCTTCACAATGCACAGATCTTTCAAAAATTTAGCATAGGAAGGAACTTGTTTAATAGCATCCAACAAACGTATATTGATCCTTACCTGTTTGAAAGTTTCAAAGATTTCAGAGTTGTGATTGACTTTTCTTTGTTTGGTCATGGCATGAGGAAATGGGAGTGTTGGTGGGGAATCAGCCTTTTCTTTGCAATGTTCAGGTTCAACCTCTTCCTTATCCTTAGAGATAGACTCTTCATCTTTCTCACAAGGTTTAAGAGTGGGTTTTTCAATAACCTTACCACTACGAAGAGTAATGCTTGATTTGACTTGATCCATGTGTTGGCTTCCAGAACTACTTGCATTTATATTGTATTACCCCTTTGGATTTTGCTGTGGTTGAGATGGAAACTTACCTTTCTCTTGGAAACTGAGAGTAGATGTTAATTTTGCAAGAGCATCTTTAAAATCTGTCATGCTTTAAGCAAGTTGTGTTGATTGTCTCCTGCTTTTCAATGAATGCATACAATGTTTCCTCAAGATTTCTTCTAGGAGGTGGAGCATAAAGAGGTGCATATCCATGAGAATTTTGGAAATTATGGTGTGCTTGAAAAAATGGTTGTGAAAGTTCTAGGAAATTCTCTTAGCTTTTCAGGTAAAAAAAGTTGAGGTCATTTGGGCTTCTAGAACTCAAGATATGGGCTGAACACTAAATAGTGTCTTGGTTGTAGGACAGATTCAGACTTCTTCGTTGTTGCTATGATTTGGGCTTGAAAATGGCCTTGTTAGATCCTGGCCTCCATATGAAAGTTGTAGGCTTATGTCTTACCAAATCTGTGTAAAAATGTGAGATCATTTGGACATCTAGAACTCGAGATATGACCCAATTACCGAACAGTGTTCCTGTTTGGACCGCACCAACATCTCTTTTCTAAGCTTCACCCTCTCTTTATCTTCACAAATTTCAGTATTTGAATTCATCAATCAATCTTTTGATTTATGTGATATACCTGCATTTAAGATGAACATTTACCATATATTAAGGTATCTTTAGTATTAGACTTGTTATTATAAAACATGCTTTAGTTAAGGAGTTATTGATACTTCAAGTGCAAAATAATAATATAAACCCTTGATAAACATGCACTTTTAAGTACTAATCACTTTGTCCTTTGAATTTCAATATTTGAACTCATCAATCAATCCTTTCATTTATGTGATAGGCCTGCATTTAAGATGAACATTTACCATAAATTAAAGGTATTTTTTATTATTAGGTATGTTATTATAAAACATGATTTAGTTAAGGAGTTATTGATACTTCAAGTGCAAAATGATGATATAAAACCTTGATAAAAATGCACTTTTAAGTACTAATCAATAGTCAATAGCTACGAGAATGAATCTATGCTCATTGCTAGCTTTTGGGTTAACAGGCCCAATCACATCGATTCCCCACATTGCAAATGGCCATGGAGATGCTAGATTAAACAGCGGAGTTGGAGGTGCATTGACCTTATCACTATGCACTTGACACTCGTGACATTTCTTGACATAGTCAATGCAGTCTTTCTCTAACATCATCAAGAAATAACCAGCTCTTTGTATTTTCCTTTCTACTATATGGTCGTTATCATGAGTTGAGCAAATCCTTTCATGAACCTCTCGTAAAGCATTTCTAGCATCTGTCTCATTCAAACACCTTAGCAAGGTTCCGTCAAATGATCTTTTATACATAATCTCTCCATCTAAATAGAAATCCCAAGCTAATCTTCTTAGGGTTTTCTTATCCATCTTTGATGCTCTTGCTAGATATTCTTGATTTTGCACAAATTTCTTGATATCGTAATACCAAGGCTTTCCATCTATCTCTTCTTCAATCGAGCAACAATGAGCTGGGTTATTTCTGATGTCAATATGTACAAGATGTACTTTACGTCCAAGATCAATTATAGCCATAGCAGCCAATGTAGCGAAAGTGTCTGCAAAATGGTTTCCTTCTCTCCCTAGATGGGTGAACTTTATCTCTTTAAACTCTTCTGATAGTGTGGATAAATATTCCTGGTATGACCTAAATATTTCTTCTTTGATTTTCCATTCTCTTTTTACCTGATAGATAATCAATATTGAGTCACCATACACATCTATTTTTTTAATCTTTAGCTCTAATGCAGATTTTAAACCCAAGATACAAGCCTCATACTCAGCTGTATTATTGGTGCATTCAAAATGTAATTTAATTGATCCCGGATACTGTTTCTTTTCGAGAGAGATTATTATTGCACCGGCCCCATTACCATACATATTTACTACCCCATCAAAAAATATGATCCACCGATCTGTCTTCCCTTCTTCTTCCTCTATTAATAGTACATCTTCATCAGGGAAATCAAAATCTAATGGCTCATAATCTTCAACAGCATTATTAGCTAGGTGATTAGCGATCACACTTCCCTTCATGGCTTTCCTTCTCATATACACTATGTCATATTCTGCCAACAAAACTTGCCACCTTGCAATTCAACTCGAGAGATAGGGTTTGTTACATATGTACCTCAATGGATCCACTTTTAAAATCAACCAAGTGGTGTGATACAACATATAATTTGTCGCCCATAATAGTGCATAATAGAGCTTCTCTATCACCGCTTATTAAGACTCACATTCAATGAACTTCTTAATTAAGTAATAAATGGCCCTTTCTTTTCTCCCGGTTTCATAAATGCTGACCCAATACACATCCCATAATTGCCTCAGTCATTGTCAGATATAATATTAAAGGCCTTCCTGATATAGGAGGAACAAGCAAAGGTGGACTCTATAAATAATGCTTGATTTTATTGAATGCCTACTCACACTCCTCATTCCAAGTCCCAGGATTCTTTTTTCTTAGTAGTCGGAGTAGTCGGAAAATAGGTTCACATGTTGTGGTCAACTAAGCTATAAATCGGGCGATGTAGTTCAATCTTCCTAAGAATCCTCTCACCTCCTTTTCGGTCTTTGGGGATAGCATAGATTGGATGGCCCTTACTTTATCATAATCTACTTATATACCTCTGTTGCTTAGCACAAATCCTAGCAGTTTTCCGGACTTGACCCCAAATGAACATTTTGCAGGGTTGAGCTTTAGTTCTTATTTCCTCAACCTTTCAAATAGCTTTCTTAAAACCTTTACATGATCTTCTCCCTTCTTGGACTTCGTAATCATATCATCTACACACACCTCAATTTCTTTGTGCATCATATCATGAAACAGAGTCATTATGGCTCTTTGATAGGTGGCCCCTGTGTTCTTTAGACCGAATGGCATAACCTTGTAACACTATGTTCCCCAAGGTGTAACAAAAGTCTTCTTTGCCTTATCCTCTGAAGCCATTTTTATCTGGTTATATCTTGAGAAACCATCCATAAAGGACTATGTGGAACTACGTGCATCATTGTCAACCAAAAAATCTATGTGTGGTAATGGAAAATCATCTTTGGGGCTAGCTTTAATCCTTCCCTCTTTCTTTGGTACAACAACAATATTGGATACCCATTGTGGATATTTAACTACTTCTAAAAAACCTGCATTCCATTATTTCTTGAGTTCTACTTTGACTTTGATCCAGACATCTGGGTGGGCTCTCCTTAATTTCTGCTTGACTGGTTTATAACCTTCCTCCAGTGGGATCTTGTGTACTACGATATTTGTATCCAAACCAGGCATGTCCTCGTAGGACTAAGCCAAAACATCTACATATTCTTAAAGTAAGGCGATCATTGATTTTCTTTGCTTATAAGTAATTAAGGTTCCTATTTTCAACTCTTTCTTAGACTGATCACTACCCACATTTATGGTTCAAGTTCTTCTACAATGGGTTTCCAAGTCTGTTCATGCCGTTCCACCAGTTTTGTGAATTCTTTGATATTGCTTTCATCCCACTCTTTTTCTTCCACCATAATCACATGTTCGTTAAAGTTTGGCCATTCATTCTTGATGTTAAGTGTATGTGATGTTGTGGAAGATCCGCTTTCAAGATTCTTAAAAACGAAAAGCGTCTAGTGTAAATGCGCATATAAATAGACAAAATTTGAAAATGCATGATCTCATTAAAGCAAAGGGTGGGCTCAATGACAAGGATAGAATCTGGCTGACCTCATGAGCCTTGATTGTCAACCAGAGGAAATAAAAGCAAAAAAAGAAATGATAGAAACATGTTAATGCAAACAAAGTTGGTTTACATTTTAAACACTACAGGAGCTTTGTGGGTCACCCAGTTTTGAAACTTCTCGCCCATGGCCAGCTTTCGCACAAAGGTCTTGGTGGAGACTTCCTCTAGAGTATGGACAGTCAGTTGTGGCAATGATTCATCTTCCACTCCTACTACCATAGTCATGCCACCTCTTTCCTCTTGATCCTTCTCCATGGTGTTTATATCCATAGTTGATAGTTTTTTTACTAAGGCTTTCTGAACCTTTATCAGGTTGCATTACATATGTAACCTTTGGGAACGATATCCTAAGGGGAGGGATTTCCAGCTCTTCTTCTTCAGGCTCTCTCCCTTTAATCCTTGCCATTCTTCTCTCCCTTCTCCTACTAGAAGCCCTTTGATGATCCTTGATGTAACCATATTATTCGATAGTTTCACCCGCATTTAACTAGTGTTTTGCATATGTTATTTATATAAAATGCCTTGATATTCTTTGTCTTATGTTTTAAAGGCATTTTTGGATGAAAGATGCAAAAAGGAGTAAATTGGAGGTAATTGGCAGATTTGATGTTCAGTCGGTATTTTGTGCAGAGCGTGAGTTCCAGAGATCGAAATGAAGTGATTCCAGTGGCATTAAAAAGCTAACATCCATACCTTTTTGGAAATGTAATGCAAGAAAAATAAAAAGAGAAAGATCATGGAAATCACATCCTTCAAAGTCAAAATCTCGCAGTCTGCCAATGTTGACCTTTGCCCATTCAAAATTCAATATCTGGAGCTTCAGAAGTCCAATTGATGCAAACTCAATTGGGTTGGATTCCTTACTCAAAGATCTATAAACGCTCCAAATTTCAGCCAAAAACGATGTCATATGAGGGAGATATGAGTTTTCAAAGATGACAGCTGAATTCTGCCAGCAAGCAGGTTGCGTGAAGAAACGAATCAAAATTTCATCCAGAAGCATCCAAACCGACCAGCAATTTAGCTCCTCTAGTAAATATTCTAGAAGGTCAAGGAAGGCAGCCACCAACCTCAAGGCAGCCACCAACCTCATGGCAGCCACCAACCTCAACCCAGCAGCCAGCAGCCAGCAGCCTTCACACTACCACCATCTATTGATGTTCACACTTGAGCTTTGATATTTTCTTACTTACAATTTGTGTATAAATAGAGGGTGAGTAGAAGGAGGTAAAGAAGAAGAAGCAAGAAGAAGGGAGGAAACACAAACTCTCCTCTCTACAAATCAGAAATTATGTATTCTTTCATCTTTAGGAGTAGTTGTTCAATAGATATGCAAGGCTAAGCTCGTTTTCTTGGTTGCAAGGACACAACAAACCTTCGGATTTCAAGAACCGTGAGATTTATTCTTCCTTTTATTTTCAGTTTATGTTATGAATGAGTATGTTTGTTTTCCTATGCATATTTCCTATGATTGTTGTTGATAATTGCTAGAGCGGACTCTAAGTTATTATTGTGAACGATCTATTGCTAAGTTTGATATCAAAACCGGAGTTGTGGTATATAAACTTGTGAAGCAACTAAGCTTGATAATTGTAGCGGAACTACGTTATTAAACTTAGGGAGAACATTCGATCATAGCAACACAAATTGACAACTTGGTTGTTAAGATTAATGAATTTATCTGGATCTTAAGGCTGCCATTGGATTAAATCATTAGTGCGGACACTGTGATTGTTTGTTGGTTAGGGATAGTTATACGGCGGATCCGTTAATTAACCAATATTAAGAAAAGATAAAATTCATAATATAAACTGAAGTTTCGTTTCAAGGATCGGTTCTAATTTCCGTTGGTGGATGTGTGCTTGCAACCAAGGTTTGTTTTCTTGATATATTTCAGTTTCAATTGATTTTGTTTGCTAGTTTAATTTCTGCCATAGTTTAAATCATTTCAAATCAATCCCCCCCAATTACATAACGTACAACATAAAAATCTAACTTCAAACTTCCTCGTGGGATCGACCCCTTGCTTGCTCTATACTATCTTGTGTTGTGTGTTTTAAGCTAGGGTAATTAATTTGTGCGGCCGCGACATCGCAACAAATTTTGGCGCCGTTGCCGGGGAGGTAATTTTAGTTGATTCTTGTTCTTGTACTGTTATTTTTAGTTTCTGTGATTGTTATTTACATTTCTGGAAAAAAAAAAAAAAAAAAAAAAAAAAACAGAATTTTTGCTTGCGGTGTTACTGTTCACTTGCCGCAGCGGTACTGTTGAAGACAGAATTGTTTGTGGAATTAGGTTTCTAACCTTCATTTTCTGAAGTGAAACGACGTTCTGAACAAGACTAGTGGTATACCACTAGCCCCACCCCATCGAGGCTAAATTCTGCTGCTTTCTAAGGTTTTTAGGCAGTTTTAGTTTTCTAGCGTAGGATTTTCATATAATTTGCATTATTTTTTTTTTTATTATTCGCTTGTGTGGTTGCTTTCTTTTGAGTTTTCTTAGCGATTGATGCCAGTAACCCGTTCTACTAATCAGAGTCTAGTGCAGGTTGATCTTGAAATAGAAAGCACTTTACGCAAGTTAAGAAAGGAAGTTCACCTCAACACCATGGCGGTTGCACGACAACAAACACTCAAGGAGCTTGCTGCTCCTAACGTGGAGAATCAACCATTGTGCATAAACATAGACAATAATGTAAACTTTGAGCTCAAATCTGGTTTTATACATTTGTTACCAACATTCAATGGTCTTGCAGGAGAAGATCCTCATACTCATCTCAAGGAGTTCCATATGGTTTGTGTTGGCATGAAACCGAATGGAGTTGATGAAGAACAAGTTAAGTTGAAAGCTTTCCCTTTCTCTTTAAAAGGGGCAGCAAAGGCATGGCTTTTCTCTATTCTCCCAGGATCTATTGGAACTTGGAATGCCATGAAGAAGATTTTCCTTGAGAAGTATTTCCCAGCATCTCGAGTTGCCAACATAAGGAAAGAAATATGTGGGATTCGGCAATCTCATGGAGAGACTCTCTCCGAGTATTGGGAAAGATTTGAGCAACTATGCATTCAATGCCCTCATCATCAAATACCCGATCAGCTGCTCATTCAATATTTCTATGAAGGATTGATGCCTACTGATCGTAGTATCATTGATGCTGCAAGTGGAGGCGCATTAGTGGATAAGACACCCGAGGTTGCACGCCAATTGATCTCAAACATGGCAGCCAACTCAAAACAGTTTGGCACTCGTGGAGACTTCTCCAACAAACGAGTAAATGAGGTAAGTATTTCTAACCTTGAAAATAAAGTTAATGATCTTACTTCTCTTGTGCGTTCTTTGGCTTGTGGAAATGTGCAGCAGGTGAAAGTTTGTAGCATATGCTCCTCACAAGGACATGCTTCGAATATGTGCCCAACAATGCAAGAAGATTACATTGAACAAGCTCATGCAATAGATGGAGCATTCAACGGACAACCTCAGCGTAAGTATGATCCTTTTTCCCACACGTACAATCCTGGATGGAGAGATCATCGTAACCTACGATATGGGAACCAACCTCAACAAGGCAATCAAGGCCAACAATTCCATCCCAATGGATTTCAACCCCAACAGAATTATCAAGCAAGACAATCATCATCCAATGATGATCTTCGTGAGATGATGAAAACTTTGGCTTCTAATACTGTTACTTTGCAACAAAATGTCATGTCTTTTCAACAGGAAACAAGGTCAAGTATTCACAACTTGGAAAAGCAAATGGGGCAAGTAGTTTCAAGTGTGGGAAAATTGGAAGCACAAATGAATGGAAAATTGCCCTCCCAAGCATTGAATCCAATAGAGCATGTTAGTGCGATCATGTTGCGAAGTGGGAAAGAAATTGAAGAGAAAAGGTCAAAACAAATTGAGATGGAGGAAGAAGAAGAGATAGAAACTGAATTGAGTACAAAGAAGATACATCATCCTTCTCCTCCACAAACTGAAACAAAGACCAACACTCCAAAGGTAACTCCTCACTCAATGAATTCCAGTTTTACAACAATTCCACCCTTTCCCGTGAGTTCTTCTAGGTCAAAGAAAGAGGACAAGGAAAAAGAGATTCTAGAGGTTTTTAAGAAAGTAGAACTCAACATTCCTTTGCTTGATGCTATCAAGCAAATTCCCAAGTATGCCAAATTCTTGAAGGAGTTGTGTACTACCAAGAGAGCTTTCAAACTGAAAGGTCATGAAACGGTAAGTATGGGTGAAGTTGTATCTGCTGTTGTTCAAAAGAATCTGCCTTTGAAACAAAAAGACCCAGGTGCGTTTACTATCCCATGTGTTATTGGTAATGCTAGTTTTAAAAGAGCTTTATGCGATTTAGGTGCATCCATTAGTGTTATGCCTAAACATGTTTATGATTCTCTTAGTCTAGAGCCTTTGAATAAAACTAGTATTGTAATGCAACTTGCGGATCGTAGTTTTGTTTACCCACTTGGTGTGATAGAAGATGTCCTAGTCAAGATTGATAGTTTGGTCATTCCATGCGACTTTTATATTCTTGATATGGAACATGATTCTTGTGATTCATCAAACAACACTCCTATATTGTTTGGGAGACCATTCTTGAAAACTGCCAACATGAAGATTGATTGTGGTAAGGATACCTTGTCTATGGAGGTAGGAGATGAAAAAATTGAATTTAATTTTCATGATGCAATGACATATCCTTATAGCAATGTTTATTCTATCACATGTTATGACCAAGTTGATAAGTGTGTGCAACAAGTTTGTGATTTTGATAATGAGTATGGATTAAGCATGGCTTTGAGCAATGACTATGATTTTACCAAGATAGAAGAGATGGAAAGGCATATATGTGTTCCCCAAAACATGCATGAATCAACATTGGATTTGCAAGCTTTGCAAATTGTCCTTCATGATGCAAGATTCATTTACCCCATCACAAACAGTGAATGGGTGGCACCTATCCTTTTGGTGCCCAAAAAGATTGGAATTACGGTGGAAGAGATTCAAAATGATGCTTACGAGAATGCAAGGATTTACAAAGAAAAGACTAAGAATCTTCATGACCGAATGCTTACAAGAAAGGAGTTTCATGTTGGAGACAAAGTCCTTCTTTATCATTCGCGTTTGAAACTTTTTCCTGGAAAGTTGTGCTCTCATTGGATTGGACCCTTTGATGTTTCTAATATTTTTCCTTATGGTGCAGTTGAAATTACAAGTTTAGACACTAACAACATACTCAAAGTCAATGGGCATCGTTTGAAACCTTTCTATGAAGGTTGGACGACAGAACTCACCGCTTCTGCAGAGTTAGCTGAACCAATCTATGAAGAATGAGCATGCAATATGTCGAGCCAATGACATAAAACAAAAGCGCTTACTGGGAGGCAACCCAGCACAAAAAGAAAAAAAATCAGATTTGCTTTCTTTTTCCTTATCTTTTATTTTTCGTATTTTACTTTATCTTTGTCATTCTCTTATGTTCCTTTGCTTTTATTTCAACATTGAGGACAATGTTGTGTTTTAAGTGTGGGGGTATTGGGAGAATTTTGGTTTTCTTATTTTCATTTTCTTTGTTGTTTTTTTTTTTTTTTTAAAAAAAAAAACATTGTGTTTGATCTTTTTAACTCCTATTGGTTTTTTAGAATATCAGTATTATATATGAGAATTAATTGAGATAGATGAAGATATAAATCAAATGAAGGAGTATGCATGCAAATTTTAAGGTTTAATTGGTTTAGGGATTGACTTTGAGAATATGCCATGTTGACTTTATAGTGTTATACAAATGCAAGCTTTTGAGCCTTCAAAATTATATTCTTTGAGTGTGCATTCTTTCAATGATAAGTATCTCTAGAACTTGCTTCATATCTTATTGAGATTATATCCCATTACAAATATACATGAAGATGATAAAGGCATTAGGAATTTTAACCCCTCAAGCCAAAAAGCCAACCTAAAGCATATTATCCTTAGTGAACCCGTTTTGAGCTTGGTTATCTTTTTTTTGCTTTATCCATGTATAAGCCTTAACTTTATATATGTTTTTCTTTTCCCCTGGCCAAGGATTAGTAGAGCATATACTTGTAATATTTAATGGAATTATGGTTGGAAATTATATGAAAAGAAAGAAGTGATGCTTGATGAAAAAATGGGCAAAGTTGCCAAAGAAAAAAAAAAGAAAAAGAAAAAAAGAAAAAAAAGTATTCCTTTATGTTCTTAAGGTTTTATGTTGAAAGAGCTTGAAATCAAAAGGAGTTAAGCATTTGTGATTAAAGATGAAAAATTTATGAGCTTTGATGGAATATCTTGTTTGAAGTATCATTTTTCAAAATGCTCTACTTTCATTGGTTTGAACCTTTCCTTTTACTTTCTTTTACCTCACCTTAACCTCAGCCCCATTACAACCGGAAAATAAGACCTTTTGATTCATGTAATACTTGTAATAAGTTGCTAATGGAGATGAGATTGAAAAGCAAGCTTATGGTAGAACATACTCTTTGATTGAATTTGAGAGATTTAAACACATAAACCCTAAACACATGAGTGTTGGAGTGTATATCAATGAGAGGACCTATCACTTTGGCATGGCATAGATTTCATTTAAATCCAGACGATTGATTGAGTTTTGAAGTTTGCATGTAAATAAATTCATGAGAATTATACTATTTATCCTTCATGATTGTATTCTTGTTTATAATGCTTGTACTCTTGGACATTGATGGGAGATTAAGAAATTGATCATAGTTATTTTCAATTTAATTTTATTTATCCTTTCTCGACGACGAGCAAGAGCTAAGTGTGGGGGTATTTGATGTAACCATATTATTCGATAGTTTCACCCGCATTTAACTAGTGTTTTGCATATGTTATTTATATAAAATGCCTTGATATTCTTTGTCTTATGTTTTAAAGGCATTTTTGGATGAAAGATGCAAAAAGGAGTAAATTGGAGGTAATTGGCAGATTTGATGTTCAGTCGGTATTTTGTGCAGAGCGTGAGTTCCAGAGATCGAAATGAAGTGATTCCAGTGGCATTAAAAAGCTAACATCCATACCTTTTTGGAAATGTAATGCAAGAAAAATAAAAAGAGAAAGATCATGGAAATCACATCCTTCAAAGTCAAATCTCGCAGTCTGCCAATGTTGACCTTTGCCCATTCAAAATTCAATATCTGGAGCTTCAGAAGTCCAATTGATGCAAACTCAATTGGGTTGGATTCCTTACTCAAAGATCTATAAACGCTCCAAATTTCAGCCAAAAACGATGTCATATGAGGGAGATATGAGTTTTCAAAGATGACAGCTGAATTCTGCCAGCAAGCAGGTTGCGTGAAGAAACGAATCAAAATTTCATCCAGAAGCATCCAAACCGACCAGCAATTTAGCTCCTCTAGTAAATATTCTAGAAGGTCAAGGAAGGCAGCCACCAACCTCAAGGCAGCCACCAACCTCATGGCAGCCACCAACCTCAACCCAGCAGCCAGCAGCCAGCAGCCTTCACACTACCACCATCTATTGATGTTCACACTTGAGCTTTGATATTTTCTTACTTACAATTTGTGTATAAATAGAGGGTGAGTAGAAGGAGGTAAAGAAGAAGAAGCAAGAAGAAGGGAGGAAACACAAACTCTCCTCTCTACAAATCAGAAATTATGTATTCTTTCATCTTTAGGAGTAGTTGTTCAATAGATATGCAAGGCTAAGCTCGTTTTCTTGGTTGCAAGGACACAACAAACCTTCGGATTTCAAGAACCGTGAGATTTATTCTTCCTTTTATTTTCAGTTTATGTTATGAATGAGTATGTTTGTTTTCCTATGCATATTTCCTATGATTGTTGTTGATAATTGCTAGAGCGGACTCTAAGTTATTATTGTGAACGATCTATTGCTAAGTTTGATATCAAAACCGGAGTTGTGGTATATAAACTTGTGAAGCAACTAAGCTTGATAATTGTAGCGGAACTACGTTATTAAACTTAGGGAGAACATTCGATCATAGCAACACAAATTGACAACTTGGTTGTTAAGATTAATGAATTTATCTGGATCTTAAGGCTGCCATTGGATTAAATCATTAGTGCGGACACTGTGATTGTTTGTTGGTTAGGGATAGTTATACGGCGGATCCGTTAATTAACCAATATTAAGAAAAGATAAAATTCATAATATAAACTGAAGTTTCTTTTCAAGGATCGGTTCTAATTTCCGTTGGTGGATGTGTGCTTGCAACCAAGGTTTGTTTTCTTGATATATTTCAGTTTCAATTGATTTTGTTTGCTAGTTTAATTTCTGCCATAGTTTAAATCATTTCAAATCAATCCCCCCCAATTACATAACGTACAACATAAAAATCTAACTTCAAACTTCCTCGTGGGATCGACCCCTTGCTTGCTCTATACTATCTTGTGTTGTGTGTTTTAAGCTAGGGTAATTAATTTGTGCGGCCGCGACATCGCAACAATCCTCCTTTTTAGGATTATACCCCAACCCAGATCTTTGATTAGCACATTTCACCTTTACTAGATTAACCCTTTCTGGATTTCTAGTGATAGGGTTATGCTGAAATGGAATCTTGCGCTCCAAAAAACATTGAGCAGACATCCTCGCTATTTCTGAGATTCTTGGCATTCTTGGCACTGTGTCCTCAGGCACCCAATCAATGTTCACAATCTCAAAAGAATGGTTGTACTCATCCTTGCTATCCTCCGCCTCGATGAAAGGTACGGCCACATTCTTTATCATGGATATTGTCTCCTCGGCTTTGATAGTTACCAACATCCCATTCATGATGTACTTTAAACATTGATGTAATGATGAAGTTACTGCCCCAGCAGCATGAATCCAAGGTCTTCCTAACAACATAATATAGGAAAGGTGGATATCCATAACTTGAAAGGTCACCAAGAACAATTGTGGTCCCACATATAACTCCACTTCCAAAGTCCTAACTATCTGTCTTGGTGAGCCTTTATATGCTCTTGCCATCATAGTACTAGGCTTTATATGAGATTCATCAACCAGCATTTCTTTCAGCATGTGTTTTGGCAACACATTAAGAGTCGAACCATTATTGACGAGCACCTTTCTTATTAGGCAATCCTTGCACCTAGTGGTGATGTACAAGGGTTTGTTATGTCTAGTTCCTTCAGCATCTAACTCATCAGCTGTGAAGTATAGATAATTAGTCGCATGGATCCTCCCCACCAAATGTTCCATGGTTTTCTGTTCAATGTCTTGAGGTACATACGCCTCATTCAATACCTTTTGCAAGACGTTTCTACACGGCTCAGAGCTGAGTATCAAGGACATAAGGGAAATCCTAGCTGGAGTCTTCTTTAATTGATCTACTATGCAATACTCACTATGCTTTATTAACTTCAGAAATTCATTTGACTCCTTTTCAGTTATTGGTTTATTAACCCCCAGGTCTATCACCTCTTTGCCCTTTTCCTTTTTTAACTCCTCGAGTGTGAAGCACTGGCCACTCTGAGTTAGCCCACTAATCTCAGTTTGGAACAAAGGAAGAGGGGTCCCAATATTAGGGGCATAATCGTAATTATAGAGCATTGCATTGTGATTTTTCTTTATGTAGGAAGGTTTAACCAAGATTAACTTTGGTGGCCCATTAGCCGCTGGTTGAATTCTACATACTTCTGACAACCTGTCTTGGTGCTCTATCATTCTTATTTCATCCCCGTCTCCACGGTTTCAATCCTCAACTCCCCCATGATCATTATTTTCTCAAATTTTTTTTAAAACTCCACGCAATCATTGATATGATGTCCTTTCTCTTCATGGAACTCACAATAATCACTCTCTTCTAGATTATGTTCATTATTCAACTTTAGAAACCCTGACTATACTAACATACCATGCAACGTCTTCATGGATACTTTCAAACCTTTACTTCAATTCCCAACTTCTACAATGCTCACTCCAATTGCAACATGTTTAGGCAAAGGATTGGAATTAACATTAGGCATATCTTCAAAGGACACCCACCCCATCTTGATAAGGTCTAGTAACCTCCTTTTGAAAGCGTAACATGTTTCAATTCCATGCCTCGGGTTACTAACATGATACTCGCAAGTTAATTCTGGTTTGTACCATATGGGAAAGGGTGGTTCAATTGGTGGTAAAAGAATTGGAGCTATTTACTATCATGATACCCGCAAGTCTTTTAAGGGCATGGGTAAAGGTGGTAACTGCTCTGAAGGATACTTTGTATTTGGCCTTTGGTAGTTGTTTGGTTGGTAATTTGTTCGAATATTTTGAAAAGGTATAGCAAAGTTTATGTTGGTAGAATGAGGGGTGGGCATTTGTGGGTTCTGGTAATTTACTTTCTTACCTTTGTACCCGCCTTTTAAATTGTTAATATCACCTTCTCTTTTCCTTCCTATAAAACCTTTCTTCTCTAATGATTCCACTATACGCCCAACTTTAATCTTTTGCTCTATCCTTTTTACCACATGTACAACATCATAAAAATGTTGAGATGAGCTGCCCATTAGATGCTCATAGTAAGGTGCCCTGAAAGTATTGGCGAATAGAGTCACCATTTCCGTCTCTATCAAAAGGGGTTGTGATGCGAACCTCGTGATCACGTGGTCACGCAACCTACAATCAAGATTGAGATCTGATCCCGGAAAGCTGAAATAGGTCTGATAGGAGTGTGACACAATGGAAACCTGCCCCAAGGCACCAACACTATTGGAATGACTAGAATGACGCCACGAAGCCAGTTAATCTTCGATAAGTCAGATTCAGTTCGTTCAAGAACTGAAGAATGCAAGAATCACTCTCACACGTTAAAATTGAAAAATTCAGAATAATAATCATCAAAGCTGCCGAAATTTTGGCCTACATGAGTTTAAATAGTTCTTGAAAAGTTAACCCTAATGGACCCTTTATGTGGACTTATATGAGGTCCACTCAAAACTAGCCCAAAACCCTAAAATGAAAAGCCCATAACCCTAAAATGAAAAGCCCATAACTTAATCCAAACAAGCCTTCGTTCCTAGCTTAAAACAAAGTATGAATGAAGCCCAAACAAGCCTTGGGCTGTAGCTAACAAAATAAAATAAAGCCCTTATCTCATGGCCCAAATAAGGTTGTATTGGACCCCTCTTGCACATGGATAAGATGTACTAGGATCTCCTCTTGATACTCCAATGGACCTTCCAATTCTGACTTGGTGGAAACCTTAAAAACCAATGCATTCAATGCGTCTTTCAATGTCTTTGTCTTGGACCGAGTCATTGGTCCATTTGGAACATGTAATGGGTCCTTGCTGGTGTTTCTGGGTTGGTCCGCATCATCACGAATTTTATTATTTACTTCCATTTGACTTGTGGACTTCCTATTTGATTAGGATTCTTTTCCTCCAAGGATGTGGGAGCTGGTTTTGGGAATTTCCTAGTTCCACAAGGATCTTTAATGAGTTGCAATATAATCTCCTAGTGTGGCAAGGATTCATTAATGTTTCAGAATCCTTTTCTTATAAGGATTCCTTATTCATCCTAGCTACACAAGGAAAGAAGGGCTGGTGGTATTTAATGACAGATTAGTTATTTTTATTATTATCTTTAATGTTTGGGCTTAATTAAAACTTTGTTTTGAGCTAGGGTCCAAGGCTTGTTTGGATCAGGTTATGGGCTTTTCAGTTTAGGGTTTTGGGCCAGTTTTGAGTGGACCTCATATAAGTCCACATAAGGAGTCCATTAGGGTTAACTTTTCAAGAACTATTTAAACTTATGTAAGCCACAATTTCAGCAGCTTGGATGATTATTATTCTGAACTTTTCAGTTTTAATGTGTGAGAGTGATTCTTGCATTCTTCAGTTCTTGAACGAACTGAATCTGACTTATCGAAGATTAACTGGCTTCGTGGCGTCATTCTAGTCATTCCAATAGTGTTGGTGCCTTGGGGCAGGTTTTCATTGTGTCACACTCCTATCAGACCTATTTCGGCTTTCCGGGATCACATCTCAATCTTGATTTTGGGTTGCGTGACCTCGTGATCACGAGGTTCGCATCAGTTAATGATACGGTTCAGCCCTGTGATACGACCCAAGTAAGGTCAGATTCAAATTTTAGCGTAAAAAGCGCAACAGTCCAGGTTTACGGCAACAATCATAATTCTCAATCCGACCATTGGATCGGGCTAATATTTTATGTGGACTCTCCAGACATATCTTACTACCTTGGGTTAAAATTACAGGTCAATCGGAGTTCGGGAAGGCACCCCAATACTGGTCACCATTTCCGTCTCTATCAAAAGGGGTTAGACATGTGTTGTCTCATCTCTCCATCTTTGCGCGTAAGCCCGTACTAACTCCTGGCTCCTTTTATCCATTGACATAAGGCTTGTTCTATCTGGAGCAATTTTCAAGTTGAACTTGTATTGCTTAAGAAAGGCCTCCACCAAATCATTCCATTTCATAACTTTAACATTGTCCAACATCATGTACTAGCTTAGGGCAGATCCTGCCAGACTATCTTGGAAAAAATAAATTAACAAGTTATCATCATAAATCACCTCAGCCATTTTATTGCAGTAAGATCGGAGGTGACTGTTTGGACATTCCAATCCAGTGTCTTTGATGAACTCTGGTATCCTAAAGTTCTTTGGTACTATGATGTTTAGTACCAAACACACTTTCGTTGCTCGCATAGGATCAAACCAATTGACACGACCAAAAGCTTGATTTCTTCTCCCAAGTGCAGGAGTGTCGAAGTAATAAATAACCCGACAAGACCGGGGTCGAACCACATGAGAGGTTAATTCTATAAATTATAAATAACAATACAACAACAACAATAATAACAACAACAATAATAACAATAATAGTAATAGTAATAATAATATTAATAGTAATAGTAATAATAATAATACTCAGTACATGGCGTTGTTATACCTGAGAATGATCTAAAAGATCAGGTCACAGGTTTCCAACCTATATACTGAGTTTATGAAAAGATCAAAGAGATATATTATATAATATAAACAGATTTCTGATGCGAATGAACAAGGCAAGAACAATTGTGTTAGGATCCTTGATCAAACATAGAGCGTACTTAATGTATATAAAATATAACAAGAATGTAAATAATAGTAGTAGTAGTAGTAGTAGTAGTAGTAGTAGTAGTAGTAGATAAAGAAGAGGAAGAAATTAATGAGAACTTTGAGATGGATGATTAATGTAAGGATTAAACAATGATAAAAACAAATGTCAAGGTTAGAGGATCCACTAATGGTACTTCAAACAAATATAATATAAATTCTTATTACTCAACTAGAAACCACACATAAAGGAGGTTCCAATCAGATTATAATTGTTAACATGATTACATTAATTATCTTATTCGAGTTGTCGCACGACACCTCGTGCGATGATCAGCTTGTGATTTTTCATTTCTTTGCTTGATTTGGGAGTCGCCACCTAGTATTTCATTGAGGGTTACTAAGAAAACCAGATTTATTGGTCGTTGTTAGAGATTTGTGGGTAAGGGACTGATTGTGGCTAGGGAAGATATTAGCACCTCTAGCGCACCCTACTTGAGGTAAGCTACTTCGCGGTTTGATGTGATTTGAAGATTTGAAATATTAATCAAATTCTAGGGCTTTAATAAATCAATTATTAAATCCCAAAAATATATGTAGAAACTTGTTCCTACATTTTCATGGAAAATATAACATGATTTTATTTGTCCTTTAAGATATTTAATCATATTCAAATTAAACATCTAATTACTTTTCCTTTCTTTTTGTATTTATAATTCACAAATATACATAAAAGAAAAAATTACAAACACACACACAAATCTCTTTTTTATTATTTTTCTTATACATCCCCTTTTTACATGTACAAAAAAAATAAGAAAATACATCCCCTTTTTACTGACGGCGCGTGGGTTCACGCTCTGCCATTGGCAATGCCTAGAAATGGGCGGACCTTGGATGTTTTCTCCTCCTCCCTTTTCCACCGGTGGTGACCTAGAAAAAAAACATCAAACCACACACAACCAGTTGATTTTAGTTGTTCTTTCTTTGTTTGCAGATCTTCTTTTCTCCCTTCTCTTTTTCCAAGTCTGTCGAATCTAGAGCTCAGTTTGGTCGCATGCGCCGCCAACAAACCAGACGTGTGGATGGCTGGATCGGCAACCTTCCTCCTCCCACTTCATTTCTACACCAACGGTGTCATCCACCGCTGCCATGGTTGGGAGATCGGCGTACCTTTCAGCCTCGGTTTTTTGCCCCCTTCTACTGACCTTCGATTGGTTTTCCTTCTGCGATGGCTGATCTGGTGGCTGGGAGTACTTCTTCTCCTCTGCTTCAGATGGCTGGCGGTGAAGAGGAACAACCGAGAAGGGGGCGTCGCTGCTAGACCTGTTCGGCTGCCGCTGGGGCTAGGGAGGAGAGGAAACGAAATGGCCGAAGAGAGAGCAGAGACGGGGAGGTGCTCTCCGGCTTTTTTCTTTCTGCAGTTTGGGGGGGCAGCTTCTCCTTGGTCTTGGCCGGATACTTTAGGCCGGCTGAGGCAGGGGCGGCTGTGGCTCTTTTGGGTTTTGTGAGAGCATGATCATGATCTTGATAAAAAATATAGGTTAAAAATTGGGTTGCAACACAAGTAATTCCAATACTTGAAAATATTATCAGGTATTCATGGTGATAACTTATGTTAATAACAAATCAAGTTCCTTTCATAGCACAGGTGTAGGTTATACCATACGGTTGGGCTATGAAAGTGCCAAGCATTTGTTGTACTAAGGGTCGTTCAACACAAATCTAGATTAACCATTTAACAAGCAAGGTATTAAGAGTGAGCAAGATAATAAATATAAAACATGTTAATATCAAGCATTAAAGTCCATGTTAAGCTTATATTATATTTATTCTTACACCATTAGTGTAACCTTTTCACCTTGACATAATAGATTTAGCTAAACATAATGAAAGAAAGAAACATAAATAAACAAGATAAGAACATAATTATACAAATAAAGGAAAGGAAATGAAGAGCATAAACAAGAGATTAATATAACATTAAATAAAACTTAAACATTACAAAATACAAAGAAATAGAGCAAGAGCATGATCTTAATCTGAACACCAAGATGCCTAAATGCATGGCAAATGCCTCCTTTTATAGGCCAAAATTTGGAACTATTGATTTGATGAATAATTGTTGAGTGGGTGGCCACATCTTGACTTGGTTAAAATCCTTATCTTCTTGTCTGAATAAAACGTCATTGCTAACATCAGAACTGGAACCATATGAAATCATGAAAGTTCTAGGAAATTCTCTTATCTTTCCAGGATATAAAAGTTGAGGTCATTTGGACTTCTAGAACTCAAGATATAGGTTGAACATTGAACAGTGTCTGGGTTGCAGGACAGATTCGGACTTCTCCGTTGTTGCTATGATTTGGACTTGAAAACGGCCTTTTAGATCATGGCCTCCACATGAAAATTATAGGCCTATGTCTTACCAAATCTGCGTAAAACTTTGAGGTCATTTGGACATCTAGAACTCGAGATATGACCCAATTACATAACATATTTCCAGTTTGGACTGCACCAACATCTCTTTTCTAAGCTTCACCCTCTCTTTATCTTCACAAATTTTAGTAGTTGAATTCATCAATCAATCCTTTGATTTATGTGATATGCCTGCATTTAAGATGAACATTTACCATATATTAAGATATCTTATAGTATTAGACTTGTTATTATAAAACATGCTTTAGTTAATGAGTTATTAATACTTCAAGTGCAAAATGATGATATAAAACCTTGATAAACATGCACTTTTAAGTACTAATCACACCCGCCAACCAGCTTATTACTAGTCCCTAGTAATCAAACCGTTAAAATAGAAAAACAATTTGCAAGTTCCACAAAGCAAGGCATTCATCATTCAACTTCCATTAATCTATCCAGATAAACAAACTCTCATTAAATTTATATTCCTGCTTCATACTTCTTAAACCTTCTTTTTATGTGCTCAATGTATGAAAACATAGATGATGGGGCTTTTGTTGGAAGAAAACAATATTATATTCGAATGTTTAAGGTTAACTTCCTTGGCTTGGGATTATTATTATTTTTTCTTTTTTTCTTTTTTTTTCATTTGTATACACATACAACTTAAAACACAATGTATCTTTAACCCATGTAACGAGTTTTAGGCGAATGACTCCCAGACCAGTTGGTCTTAGAGCATTAGGTGTTGAGACACCCCTACGAGCTTAGCAACTCGGGTTGCAGATACTGATACGTAGATAGTGCAATGTTTGATTCCCTTAAGCTTTTCTCCATAACCCATGTAACAAACTTTGGGCCAATAGCTCCCAAGTTAGTTGACTTTAGGGTATTTGGTGTTAAAACACCCCTTCGGGCTTAATTGCTTAGGTTAAGGAGGCTACGAAACCAAAATTATCTACGTTTTTATTATCATCAATCTTATCAATTTTTTTTTTTTTGCAAATTATATACTATCTTGTTCCCTTAGTTGTTACCTTGAACAAAAGAACATAATTAATGTAATAATCCAATGTGCAACCCACAATCATATGTTAAAGTGTGTGTGTGAAAATGAAGGTTTAAGAATACTTGTTAACTGAGTATATGAGTAGAATCAAGTGATAACAATGCGAGAGTTTGTAAACCTGAATATTTCAAGAAGTATTATGATAGACCTTGGTAATGATACTTCCTAAGATGCGTCTCTAGAGTCAATAAAATTTCCTCCTTACTCTGCCATCCTAATAAGGATACTTACTAAGATGCATCTCAAGAGTTAATAAAACTGACTCCATACTCTGCCATCCTAATAATAATTTTGTCAAATGGTTTTAATAATAGCAAAACCAGTTAACAAGTTAGTTTTTTTTTTTTAACTACTACCCTCTCCCCCTAACCAAAAGGAGACATTGTCCTCAATGTCCTAAGGTAGAAAGATAGAGTATAGAAGACATCACCTGAAACAACAAACAATGACAAACCTGAAACACACTTAAACAAATATAAGAAGTAACGAAACAAAATAATATGCTATTAATAAAACCACAAGACACAATGTTTCACAAATGAAGGCTCAAATCTAATCTAAGCTTTTTTCGGCTTTCCTTAGTTGACCAATCTAGGCGACTCATGCAGGGATCAATGACAGGGATGAAATATTATAGTTGGTCAATCAATTGATCAGTAGTAGCAGCAGATATTATGATTTGTCGTGCTGAAGATGTTATAAATTCCTGTTCCACAGCTTGATCAAGGAAAGACAACAACTTATCATAAAAACCATTAACATTTAACAAACCTATAGGTTTATGGTGAATGTGCAGTTGGGCCCAAGATGAAATATGAAAGATCTCTTCCAATGTGCCCAGACCACCTGGTAAGGCAATGAAGGCATCAGCATGGCTAAACATGGCGTTCAGTCAATCAAACATTGTAGGGACCTGTAGTTCCTCTCCAATTGTTTTTCCAATGATGTCCCCATTTGCTAAAGCTTTGGGGACAGCCCCCAAAACTTGACTGCCTCCCAAAAATGCAGCCATTGACACACCTCCCATTAACCCAAGGCTGCCTCCCCCATACACTAAATGAATCTTTCTCTCAGCTAGTATCCGACCAAGATGATTTGGTATTCTAAAAACTATTTTTCTTTCTCAGGATTGGATCCACCGAAAACACAAATATTTCTTATGTGATGACTTGAGGAACCTATTTGATGAATGTATGGGTTGAGTAGAAATGAAGAGAAGGAAGAGAAGAACTTATAGATGAGAAATTAAAAATGCAATCATACCACCTATATGTAGGCCAGCTGTTGTCTCACACTCTCTCTCTTTATTTATTTATTTTGACAAAGCATGTATGTATAGGTAGTTGTGATTGTGGCTCACATCTTCCCTTGGTTTTACGTCCAAGAACGGCTTAAACGCCCTCTATGGGTCGGGGATAGGCTTCCCATCCAGTTTTCTTACAAACTGGCAAACATGTTCTTTTTTAGTCAGATTCCCAAGACTAAGTCCATCATGTTCTTTATGGAATTGTGGCCATAAATCATGAATTACACGATGCATATCTCCACTAGGATGTGTCTCAAGGGTCAATAAAAGATTATCTAAAGACCCCTTACTCAGGTCATCCTTAATGAATTGTATCTTATCTTCACAGTTTACAGATACCATTCCTAAAGAACGACATGTTGCATTGCAAGTCCATCTGACATGTTGCATTGCAAGTACATCTGACATGTGACAGACTTTCAGTCGTTTTGCACGACGTTTCTTCGCAAAAGTGCTTTTACCTGTTTCAGGCATGTGTGAAATGAAAGAATTGGAGGACTCACCTAATAATAGGACCTTTGCTTCAATGAGCCAGCAAATATCTTCAGGAATTCCATGATTCATTAACAACCTCAATCTTGCACACCTAGCACGGTAAATTTTATTAATCGTATTTGGAGGCAAAGCGGGAAAATACCTTTTCAACTTTTCAAGAGTGGTGTCCATTTTCAAATAAAAATTGGGGAAAAGATTCAAAGAAGGGAGAAAGAGCAAAGAATTATACAAATATATATACAGATATCAGTTATTTGGGAAACTAAAAGAACCGATTTAAGTTACGGAGTACTGTTATCCGCCATTTGACCAGGGTGAGAGAGAGACTAGCAAAACAATAGATATACCAAAACAAAACACAAAACAATGTGAGAAAAAGAATCAATCGTTATATACAGGATCACTCAATTCAATAGAGTCATTTTCAACCAAAAAATTGTCAAAATAAACTTTCAAACGATGCCCATATACCTTGAAAACATTGCCATTCTTTGGATTCTCAATATCATAGGCCCCATATGGATACACATGTTTCACAATAAAAGGACCGCTCCATCTTGATCTTAGTTTTCCAAGAAATAAATGGAGTCGAGAATTATAAAGCAAGACTTTTTGTCCAACATTGAATATTTTTCTCAGTATTTTCTTGTCATGAAACTCTTTGATTCTTGCTTTATGAATTCTCGAATTGTCATATACATCATTTCTTATTTCCTCAAGCTCATTTATTTGCAATTTTCACAGCTGACTAGCATCATCAAGGTTTGAATTGAAAACTTTAATAGCCCAATAAACTTTATGTTCAATTTCCACAAGCAAGTGACAAGGTTTTCCATAGACTAGTCTATAAGGTGACATACCTAATGATGTTTTATAAGCAATTCGATAAGCCCAAAGTGCATCATTAAGTCTTAAAGACCAGTCTTTCCTGTTAGGGTTCACTGTTTTCTCCAAGATTTATACGATCTCCCTATTAGCAAGCTCTACTTGTCCACTTGTCTGAGGGTGATAAGGGGTGGCAACTTTGTGTGTGATTCCATATTTCTTCATTAAAGAATCAAATGGCTTGTTGCAGAAATGTGTTCCACCATCACTTATCATGGCTCGAGGGATTCCAAATCGACTCAAAATATTGTCTTTCAAAAACTTTATCACTGTTTTGTGATCAATGTTTCGACTTGGAATTGCCTCTATCCATTTTGAAGCATAAGCTACTGCGACTAATATGTACACGAAACCAAATGATGGAGGAAATGGACCCATGAAATCTATACCCCAACAGTCAAAGATATCTGACACGATCAAAAGCTTGATGTCTTTTCCCAAGTGCAGGAGTGTCGAAGTAATAAATAACCCGGCAAGACCGGGGTCGAACCACAGAGAGGTTAATTGTATAAATTATAAATAACAAAACAACAACAACAATAATAATAATAACAATAATAATTACAATACTCAGTACGTGGCGTTGTTACACCTGAGAATGATCCAAAAGACCGGCTCACAGGTTTCCAGCCTATATACTGAGTTTATGAAAAGATCAAAGGGATATATTACAGAATGTAAATAACAAAAATAACAATAATAATAATAACAATAGTAGTAGTAGTAGTAATAGAAGAAGATGAAGAAATTAATGAGAACTTTGAGTTGGAAGATTAATGTAAGGATTAACCAATGATAAAAACGAATGTCAAGGTTAGAGGATCCACTAACGGTACTTCAAACAAGTATAATATAAACTCTTATTACTCAATTGGAAATCACACATAAAGGAGGTTCCCATCAGATTATAAATTGTTAACATGATTACATTAGTTATCTTATTCAAATAAAGCTAATACTTGTAAATGTTGGCAGGCATTCATGATTATAACTTATGTTAACAACAAATCAAGTCCCTTTCATAGCTCAGGTGTCGGTTATACCATACAGTATGGGCTATGAAAGTACCAAGTGTTATACAACATAAATCTAGATTAACCATTTAACAAGCAAAGTATTAAAAGTGAACAAGATAACAAATATAAAACATGTTAGTATCCAACGTTAAGGTCCATGTTAAGTTTATATTATACTTATTCTTACACCATTAGTGTACCCTTTTCACCTTGACATAATTAACTTAGCTAAATATAATGAAAGAAAGAAACATAAATGAACAAGGTAAGAACATAAATGAGAAAGAAGTTAACTAAGTAAAGGAAAGGAAATTAAGTGCATAAACTTGATATTAATGAAAGCAAAACATAAGCAATACAAAGAGAGAAAGCAAGAGCATGATCTTGATCTGGAAACCAAGATGCCTTAATACATGGTAAGTGCCTCCTTTTATAGGCCAAAATTTGGAACTATTGATTTGTTGACTAATTGATGAGTGGGTGGCCACATCTTGATCATGGCTTGAGGAAATGGAAGTGCTGGCGGGGAATCAGCCTTTTCTTTACAATGTTCAGGTTCAACCCCTTCCTTACCCTCAGAGATAGACTCATCATCTTTCTCACAAGGTTCAAGAATGGGTTTTTCAATAACCTTACCACTACGAAGAGTGATGACTGATTTGACTTGATCCATGTGTTGGCTTCCAGAACCACTTGCATTTGCATTGTATTGCCACTTTGGATTTTGTTGTGGTTGAGATGGAAACTTACCTTTCTCTTGGAAACTGAGAGCAGATGTTAATTTTGCAAGAGCATCTTTAAAATCGGTCATGCTTTGAGCAAGTTGAGTGTTGATTGTCTCCTGCTTTTCAATGAATGCATGCAATGTTTCCTCAAAATTTCTTCTAGGAGGTGGAGCATAAGGAGGTGCATATCCATGAGAATTTTGAAAATTATGGTGTGCTTGAAACGGTGGCTGTGAAGTTTGTGCATTGTTGCTATCACTCTTCCAACTGAAATTTGGGTGATTTCTCCAACCAGGGTTATACGTTTGGGAGTATGGGTTATGGTTGAGTCTTTGGAAACTGTTTAAAGCATGGGCTTGTTCATGGAGGCATTCCTTGAAAGAAGGCAAAGTTGGACAATCATTGGTTGCATGCTCATTTGTTTCACAGATTTGACACACAATGTCTTGAACATATTTTAATTGACCACTCTTTTTCAATTCAAGTGCTTCGACTTTTCTAGCTAAAGATGCAAACTTGGCTTGGAGATCATGATCTTCCCTAAGGTTGTGCATACCTCCACTAGATGTATGAGGTTGAGTTTTACTTGGTGCCTCATAAGTACCTGTGGTGTCCCAATTTTGAGCATTTTCGGTTAGCAAGTCTAGATACTCCATTGCTTCATTAGGGTCTTTATCTTCGAAAGTTCCATTGCACATCAATTCAACCATTTGCCTATCTCTAGGTGTTAAACCTTCATAAAAATGTGAAACCAATCTCCATGTTTCAAAACCATGATGAGGGCAAGTATTAAGCAAGTCTCGATACCTATCCCAACATTGGTAAAATGTTTCTCCTGGTTTTTTAGTGAAAGTGATGATTTGTCTTTTGAAAGAGTTGGTTCTGTGAGATGGAAAAAACTTCTTTAAAAATTGTTGTTGCATATCATCCCAAGCACGAATGGATCCTGGTCTCAAATTTTGTAGCCATGTTTTAGCTTTATCTTTTAATGAAAAAGGAAAAAGCTTTAATCTAATAGTGTTCATGCTACAATTTGAGTCATTATAGGTATTACAGACCTCCTCAAATTCCCTTAAATGCAAGTATGGATTTTCTAAGTCTAAGCCATGAAAAGATGGCAAGAGTTGAATAATGCCTGGCTTAAAATTAAAATGAGATGCATCAGGAGGGAAAACTATGCATGAGGGTGCACTTGTTCTTGTGGGATTCATGTGGTCTCTAAGTGTTCTCATTCGGTTATTCTCATTATTCTCATTATGAAGTGATTGATTATCTTCTTCGGCCATATTTTCTGAAAATGATGAGGATACCCTACAAAGTCGACCACTTAATGTACGTGACCAAACTCGCATGCACGTGTAAGAAGAGAATAAAATCAAGAAAAGAAAAGAGAAGAAAAAGAAACAAAACAAAACAAAAGAAACAAAAGTTAAGAAAAATGAAAAGTGAAAAGAGAAAATGAATTAAATATTATAATTTATACAAGAATTTACCTCCCCGGCAACGGCGCCAAAAACTTGACACGATCAAAAGCTTGATGTCTTTTCCCAAGTGCAGGAGTGTCGAAGTAATAAATAACCCGGCAAGACCGGGGTCGAACCACAGAGAGGTTAATTGTATAAATTATAAATAACAAAACAACAACAACAACAATAATAATTACAATACTCAGTACGTGGCGTTGTTACACCTGAGAATGATCCAAAAGACCGGCTCACAGGTTTCCAGCCTATATACTGAGTTTATGAAAAGATCAAAGGGATATATTACAGAATGTAAATAACAACAATAACAATAATAATAATAACAATAGTAGTAGTAGTAGTAATAGAAGAAGATGAAGAAATTAATGAGAACTTTGAGTTGGAAGATTAATGTAAGGATTAACCAATGATAAAAACGAATGTCATGGTTAGAGGATCCACTAACGGTACTTCAAACAAGTATAATATAAAATCTTATTACTCAATTGGAAATCACACATAAAGGAGGTTCCCATCAGATTATAAATTGTTAACATGATTACATTAGTTATCTTATTCGAATAAAGCTAATACTTGTAAATGTTGGCAGGCATTCATGATTATAACTTATGTTAACAACAAATCAAGTCCCTTTCATAGCTCAGGTGTCGGTTATACCATACAATATGGGCTATGAAAGTACCAAGTGTTATACAACATAAATCTAGATTAACCATTTAACAAGCAAAGTATTAAAAGTGAACAAGATAACAAATATAAAACATGTTAGTATCCAACGTTAAGGTCCATGTTAAGTTTATATTATACTTATTCTTACACCATTAGTGTACCTTTTTCACCTTGACATAATGAACTTAGCTAAATATAATGAAAGAAAGAAACATAAATGAACAAGGTAAGAACATAAATGAGAAAGAAGTTAACTAAGTAAAGGAAAGGAAATTAAGTGCATAAACTTGATATTAATGAAAGCAAAACATAAGCAATACAAAGAGAGAAAGCAAGAGCATGATCTTGATCTGGAAACCAAGATGCCTTAATACATGGTAAGTGCCTCCTTTTATAGGCCAAAATTTGGAACTATTGATTTGTTGACTAATTGATGAGTGGGTGGCCACATCTTGACTTTGGTGACAATCCTTATCTTCTTGTCTGAACAAAACGTCATTGCTAACATCATAATTTGCCCAGAATCCTCAGGAATGTTCTAGGAAATTGTCTCAGCTTTCCAACAAAAAAAATATGAGGTCATTTGGACTTCTAGAACTCAAGATATGGGCTGAACACTAAATAGTGTCTGGGCTGCAGGACAGCTTCGGACTTCTTCGTTGTTCCTTCAATTTGGACTTCAAAACGACCTTTTTAGATCTTGGGATCCTCATGAAAGGTGTAGGCCTTTGTCTTACCTTTCTATCCATATAAAATGGACCTAAATCCGAGATCTAGAGCTCCAGATATGATCCAATTACCGAGCAATGTTCCGGTTTGGACTGCACCGACATCTCTTTTCTAAGTTTGGCCATCTCTTTGTCCTTTAACTTTCAATACTTAAACTCATCAATCAATCCTTTTATTTATGTGATCGGCCTGCATTTAAGATGAGCATTTACCATAAATTAAGGTATCTTATAATATCAAAGTTGTTATTATAAAACATGCTTTAGTTAAGGAGTTATTGATACTTCAAGTGCAAAATGATGATATAAAACCTTGATAAACATGCACTTTTAAGTACTAATCAATATCAATGACAAGAATAGGATTTAAAGGCATCATATGACGTTTTGAAATAGATCTCAATTTTTGATAATTTTCACAAGTTTTGCAGAATGCATGTGAGTCCTTAAACATGGTGGGCTAGTAAAATCCACTTTGTAAGATTTTGGCAATTGTCTTTTTCGACAAGAAATGACCCCCACATGCCTCAGAATGACAAAATTTAATGACACTACTTACCTCATTGTCAGGAATGCATCTTCGAAATATTTGATCAGGACAATGTTTAAATAAATACGGGTCATCCCAATAAAAGTTCTTCACTTCATTCAAGAAATTTCTTTTGTCTTGGGTACTCCAATGAGCTAGCAATTGTCCTGAAACAAGAAAATTAACAATATTAGCAAACCAAGGCATTGTAGAAACGGAAAGTAAAGATTCATCGGGAAAGTAGTCATCGATTGGTGTGATTTCAAATTTCGAATCTATTGTCAATCTTGACAAATGATCTGCAACAACATTTTCGGTGCCTTTCTTGTCTTTGATTGTGATATCAAATTCTTGAAGTAACAAAATCCACCGCACCAATCTAGCCTTATAATCTTTCTTAGAAAGAAGATATTTCAATGTTGCATGATCACTAAAAACAACAATAGGTGAGCCAACAAGATAAGACCTGAATTTATCACATGCAAACACTACTGCAAGTAATTCTTTTTCAGTGGTGGTGTAATTCATTTGAGCACTATTTAAAGTTTTACTTGCATAGTAAATCATATAAGGTTTCTTATCTTTTCTTTGTCCCAAGACAGCACCCACGGTATAATCACTAGCATCACACATTATTTCAAAAGGTAATGACCAATCAGGAGGTTGAATGACAGGAGCAGAAGTAAGCAAGTTTTTAAGTTTAACAAAGGCTTCTTCACAATGTTCAGTCCATTCAAAAATATTATCCTTTGATAGAAGGTTACTCAAGGGCTTAGATATTACACTAAAATCTTTGATGAACCTTCTGTAATAACCAGCATGTCCTAAGAATGATCTAACATCCTTAACAGATTTTGGTGTTGGTAAGTTGGCACTTAACTCGATTTTAGATTTGTCAACCTCAATTCCTTGTAATGAAACAATGTGACCAAGTACAATCCCGTTTGTTACCATAAAGTGACATTTTTCCCAATTCAATACAAGATTCTTCTCTCCACACCTGCTCAAAACCTTTTCTAAGTTAGTCAAACAATCATCAAATGAATCACAAAAAACAGAAAAATCATCTATAAAAATCTCAAGAAAACGTTTGACCATATCACTAAATATGCTAAGCATGCATCTTTGAAACGTGGCTGGTGCATTACATAATCCAAAAGGCATCCTTCGATATGCAAAACTACCAAATGGACATGTGAAAGTAGTCTTCTCTTGATCTTCCAATGCAATTTCAATTTGATTGTAACCTGAATAGCCATCTAGGAAACAATAAAATTCATCACCTGCAACTCTTTCTAGGATTTGATCCATGAAAGGTAAAGGGAAATGATCTTTTCTAGTCATTGAATTAAGTTTTCTATAGTTAATGTACATGCGCCAACCAGTAACAATCCTTATTGGAATTAACTCATTTTTCTCATTTGTTATCACAATGACTCCAGACTTTTTGTGTAAACACCCAAAGAAATACACACACACACACACACACACACACACACACACACACACACACACACACACATATTTAGAGCGAGAGAGAGATGATGATGAATGCAGTTTTCGCTGCCGATGCGGAAATCGGCAGCGACGCAGTATTCGCTGCCGATTCTGGATTTGGCAACGACGCAACCTTCACTATCGATCCAGAAATCAGCACCGACACAGTTTTTCGCTGCCCATTTCTTGATCAGCTGCGACGCAGTTTCTGCTGCCGATTTTTGGATCGGCAGCGACGCTGTTTTCGCTGCCGAAGCAGAAATCGACAGCGATGCAGTTTTCGCTGCTGATTTCTCAATCAACAGTGACGCAGAGCTGGGAGGGAGGGGTAAAACTGGTTTTAGATAAACCAAACAAGGATAAGAACACACCTAAACCAACCCCCAAACAACCCATTTCATTTGATGGGTAGTATAAATACAAAGAGGGGAGGGAGAATGATCCTTCTTCTTCCCAAACCAGCAGCTGCATGCCCTTCTTCCCTTCCCCTTTCACAACATAAATGTGAATCAAACCGGTAGAGATTGCCTTGTGAACTTGTGAGAGAGAGATGAGACCTTGAGAGAGGAGTGGGCAACTGCATAGAGGAGAGGAAAAAAAGAGCTGGAAAACGTGAGAGGAAGAAGGAGGAGGAGAACCAGCAGCTGAAGAGAAAAGAATAGTGTCAAACCTTCCTCAAACTTAGTTAAATTCAGAAGGTATGGGTCATGAAACTCCCTTTCCTCTTCCCCTTAAAATCAGAAACGAAAATGAAGAAGAAAAACCCTAAGAAAGAACATTGATCTAAGACCTAAGCCAGCTGTGAAGGAAGCTGAAATTAACTAGGAGAACAAGCAAACAGAAGTGAAATAAAGCCAATTTCAGAACATCTAACAAATAAATTAAATGGAAGTAACAAATCATAATAGAGGGCTGGTTTTAACTATGGGGTAGGCCAGCATGCATGTGTGTGTTCTGCTGGGGTTTTGTTAGGCTAAATTTAGTTTGTTCTGCTGGGGTAATTAATGTGTTCTGTTGTGATGATGTTGCTGGAAATAATGTGTTCTGTTGTGATGATGTTTTGCTGGAATTAATGTGTTCTGATGTGATGATGTTTGCTGGAATTAATGTGTTCTGCTGTGATGTTGTTGTGCTGAAATTAATGTGTTTCTGTTGGAATTTATTGAAAGATCATATGCTGTAATTGATGGTTTTCCATGTGTGTGTTTTGCTGGAATTTTGTTGAAGAATTATGTGCTGAAATAGATGGTCCCGATTTGTGTGTTGTGCAGCGAAATTCTGTTTCGCTGCCGCAACTGAACCTCCTGCAGCGAATTGATATTCGCTGCCGATTTGTGTGTTGTGCAGCGAAATTCTATTTCACTGCCGCAACTGAACCTCCTGCAGCGAATTGATATTCGCTGCCGAGTTGTGCGTTGTGCAGCAAAACCTGTGGCACCAACAATGAAATAGTTGTCGCTGCCGAACCGGCAGCCTACGACGAACCAGTTCTCGCTGTCGAATTGGGCAGCCCGCAGCGAACCAGTTCTCACTGCTGATTTCTACAATAAGACTCCTAGGCAGGAATGACTTAAATGCTAGTAACAATTTCATGATATGATGGTGTAAAATATGGATTACTTGAATGTGAACATATGAACTCTTGAAATAAGTGTAATGATGAATATGATTCAAAAATAAAATAAATATAACTGTGTTGATTTGTGATCATTGATGTCTTAGGTGGTGCGGTTGGGATTGGACCATCATCCAGACAGAAACAACCCACAGGTGGAGCAGGTAGGTGACTTGCACCTTTCTTTTTCTTACGTTGAATCTTGAAATATTTTAACTTGAGTACTATCATATTGTTAGAACCGATATTAGATTGTTGAACGCTTAAATGTTGATTAAAGATTGATTAGCTTCGGCTAATGGCATCCAAATGGATGGCCGGGAAAAAAGAGTGATTAGCTTCGGCTAATGGCATCCAAACGGATGGCCGGGACAAAGAATGATTAGCTTTGGATAATGGCGTCCGAATGGATGGCCGGGATGAAGGATTGATTAGCTTCGGCTAAATGGCAATCCAAAACGGATGGCCGGGACAAAGAATGATTAGCTTGGCTAATGGCGTTCGAAATGGATGGCCGGGATGAAGGACTGATTAGCTTCGGCTAATGGCATCAAACGGTGGATGGCTGATGCAGAAATCGACAGCCACGCAGTTTCCGTGGCCGATTCTGGATCGGCAGCGACACAGTATTCGCTGCCGATACAGAAATCGGCAGCGACCCAGTTTGCGCTGCCGATACAGAAATCGGCAGCGACGCAGATTCGCCTGCCGATTCTTGGAATCGCCAGCGACGCAGATCGTGCCGATTCTGGATCAACTTAGGGTGACAGGACTCATCTACCCCTACGATTCGCTGCCGATTCTGTATCGGCAGCTCCCAGTCTCACGCCCTCGCTAGCCGACCGATACAGAAATCGCATAGCCAGCAACACAGTTTTCGCTGCCATTCCCATATTGCTAGCAATGCAATTTCTGCTGCCGATTTTCGGTATCGACAGCGACGCAGCTTTCGCCATAGAATCCGGATGGATGGCCGGGACAAATGACAATGACTATTTTTGGCGAATGGCATCCGAAACTTGTGTATCTGTATTGCTACTACTAGTGTTAGTAGCAATGACATGAAGAAATATAAAGTTTGTGTAATGCTTATTTAATTGCCAACTGTTAGTTACCATTCTATTATTATTAAGTATTTGCATTCTCTTAAATGTTGGTGTTGTTACTGCTGCAGGGGACTTCACACGAATGAGATTCTAGGAAACCCGAACACGGGAACTTTCTACTTTTGCAAGGAATTATGTAATGTATTTTAAATCACAAATGTGATTTTGTATGGATCAATGTACTGAATGTATACCTTTTATTAGATCCTTTTTGTTTAAAATTTATGATGACTTATTAGTGAGGATAGACTGCAAACTCATTTGTCTATGTATATATTTTAATATGATACTTCAAAATCAAGCAACCTTATATATTACGTGTTTGTGTAATCACTTTTGAAATGAAATGTGATTGTATGATTGTATTTGATGATTGTGGAGGATTTTAGTATTCATTGATTGTCGGCTATCCATGTTGATGAATTCATATAAAAAAAAAAAATTTCATTGTGTTTTGGGCTTGGAATAGCTGGGTTGTTACATTTTGGTACAACTTGAGTAGACTACTCCATTTGCTGTCAAAATAGGGATAAATGATTCCATTATCTAGAAGCTTAAATGACTCATTTTCACTACTTTCTTCATATGTAGTTATAAGTCGGTTTGGTTGCATTTCTCTAGAGGGTTTAGCATTTCCTCCAAATAAATCCTGTTGTGCAAATCAAAGCGCTAATTCTTTTGTCTAGTCAGCTATGCGCTCCATCCTAATGCATTTTCGTGAATTTTCAGAGTCTGTAATAACACCTCTGATGTTGATTAGTACTTAAAAAGTGCATATTTATCAAGTTTATATCATCATTTTGCACTTAAATATCAATAACTCCTTTAACTTAAAGAATGTTTATATACAATTCTAATACTATAAAATCCTTAAATATATGTAAATGTTCATCTAAAGCAAGCCCATCACTATAATATCAAAGTATTGATTATGAGCTTCAAGTATAGAAATTGAAAAAGACAAAGAGAGGGTCAACATTATGAAAAGTAGATCTCTGTGCTAGTCCAAACTGGAAACACGTTGTTAATTGGTCATTATCTCGAGTTCTAGATTGTTCAAATTAACCTTCAAATGTTTACCACAGATGTCAGTAAGACATATAGGCCTACAACTGTCATGTTTTCATCAAGATCTAAGAAGGTCCGTTTTCAAGTCCAAAATTATAGCAACAACAGATGAAGTCTTGAATCTGTCCTGCATCGGCCGAACCCACTGTTTCCACTGTTGGTCCCATATCTTGAGTCGATAAGGGTTCCAAATGACCTTCAAGTTTTTACACAAGATTTGTTCAGACAATTCCTTGCAACTTCATTTTTTCAGTGCACTCCAGTTTCTATGCTAGCATTTCGGTTTTTATTCAGACAAGAAAATAAGATTTTCACAAAGTCAAGAGTTGGCCACCCACTCAACAATATCTATCAAATCAAAAATTCTAGATTTTTGCCTATAAAAGAGCAGTTTAGCCATGTATTTGAGCGCTTGGTTGTTTCAGATCAAGTTCATGCCTCTTTATTTCTCTCTTTATATTTTTTTGTAATTTTTAAGTTTGCTTTTCATTAATATCTTGTTTATGCTTTCATTTCCTGTCCTTCCTTAGTTAACTTGATCTTATTTATTCTTGTTTTTTATTTATGTTTCTCTTTCTTCATTATGTTTAGCTATTTATTATGTCAAGTGAAAAGTTAACTATGGTATTGTTAAAAAAAGGGGAAAAAATAAAATGAGGTATGTGTAAAAAAAAAAAAAAACCCTTTCAAATAACATGCGGGGGAAAAAAAACCCTTTAATTGTAAATTTTAAAAACCCATTTTTCTTATCTTGTTTTTATTTTTTTTTTCCCCCTTTTTACAATTTTTCTTTAATACCTTGCTGTTGAAATGTGTAATCTAGATTTTATTTGTATAACACTTGTACAACAAATACTTTGCACCCTTCTCATAGCCCAACCCGTTACCGTATTTACCTACACCTAGGCTATGAAAGAAACTTATTTGTTTAATCTATCATTGAATATCATGAATTGCCTAATAAATTTAAGATTTTCGTGTTATGTAAATAAAGATTAATTAATATATCATTGTTAATAGATTTAAAGGAATGCTATCATATGACAAATCATTCATTGGAACCTCCTTCATGTCGTGCTGTTTCCAAATTGAGTAATAAGAGTTTTATACGTAACTTGTTTGAAATCCATTGTGGATCCTCTAACCTAGACATTTGTTTTATTCATGCTTTAATCCTGTTACATTAATTCTATTGCATCTCAATAGTTCTCATTAATTTCTTCATCTGCTTCTTTTACAATACTACTTCTTACTACTACTACTACTTACTACTACTACTTACTACTACTATATTATTTTACATATTTTATATTATTAAATATAATCTCTTTAGTTTTCATAAACTCAGTATAATAGCTGGAAACCTTGACCCAATCTTATAGATCATCTTTCAGACTATAACAACGCCACACTGAGTATTATTATTTATATTATTATTATTATTACTACTAATAATTATATTATTACGATTACTATTACTATTATTGTATTATTGTTGTAATATTATGTTGTATTATTGTTGTTGTGGTTGTTGTTGTGTTGTGTGTCTTGTTATTATAATTATACAATAAACCTCTCTGCTGTTTTCGACCCCGGTCTTGCCGGGTTATTAACTCGACACTCCTGCACTTGGGAGAAAGACATCAATCTTTTGGTCGTGGTAGATGGTCAAGGCATTCAAGTTTGAAGAGATTGAATTACCCAAAGCTTTCATTTTCTCCCAAAAATGAGTATTTGAATTAAAATGGTAACGACTCAATCAGTTTTAGGTGGAAAACACTTGAAGGTATGGGGCGCAATTACGTTGGCAATTCTTCAATTTGGGTCTCCAATTACATGCCTTTGATTCTTCCTGAAAATAACCATTTGCAAATCACAGATTCATCAATCTAGTTTTCACTAGAAGTGTTGAAATTGATTCATGAACTATATTTTTCAATAAATCCATCTTCCTGTAAATCATTATCACTCCAGTTTGTTGTAAATGCTCTGAAATATATTCATCTCCAATGTCAATTGTTTCCAAAAAATGATAGCTTCATCAAGTCCATTCCTACAAGTTAATCAAATGCATAGATAATTGGCCAAGAAGGATCGGACGTCCTAAAATGATAGGAATTTGAATTACATCCCTTCAACAGGTTGTGTATCCAAGACAACAAAATCTACAGGGTAAACATGAATTTGCATTGCATTGCATTGTATGCCCCTTTGGATTTTGCGGTGGTTGAGATAGAAACTTGCCTTTCTCTCTTGGAAACTAAGAGCAGATGTTAATTTTCAAGAGCCATCTTTAAAATCGTCATGCTTGAGCAACCGTTCGAGGTATTGTCTCCTCTTTTCACATGCAATGCATGCAATGTTCCTCAAATTTCTTCTAGGAGCGTGAGCATAAGAGGTGCAGTTAATCATGAGAATTTTGGAAATTATGGTGTGCTTAAAACAGTGGCTGTGAATTTGTTATTGTGTATCACTCATTTCCAACGAAATTTAGTGATTTCTCCAACCAGGGTTATATTTTTGAGTATGGTTATGTTGGGTCTATTGAAATTGTTTAAAGCAACGGGTGCTTGTGGTCATGGAGGCATCCCCTAAAGAATAGCAAAGTTGGACACATCATTTTTTGAGTGTTCCTTGTTTCTACATATTTGACACACAATGTCTTTGAACAGATTTTTAATGACCACTCTTTCAATTCAAAGTGCTTCAACTTTTCAGCTAAAGATGCAAACTTGCTGAATTGTCATGATCTTCCCTAAGGTTGTGCATATTTCACCTAGCATTGCTATGAGGTCTGATGTTTTAACTTTCCTTATAAGTACTTAAGTGTCCAATTTTTGACATTTCGGCTAGTCATAGTCAGGTACACCATTACTTCATTAGTTGGTCTTTATCTTCAAAATTCTATTCAATCATTCAATCATTGCCTATCCTCTAGTGTTAAACCTTCATTAAAAATGTTACCCAATCTCCATTTCAAAACCATGATGAGGGAAAGTATTAACAATCTCGATACCTATCGGGGCGCTTAGGTAGGCACGCACGGTGTGCAGGCGCTAACATTGGTTAAAATTTTCTCCTGCTTTTGAGTGAAAGTGATATTGTCTTTGAAAGATTTGTTCTGTGAGACGGAAAAAACTTCTTTAAAAATTGTTTGTTGCATTTCATCCCAAGCACGAATAGATCCTGGTCTCAAATTTTGTAGTATTTTTAGCTTTATCTTTAATGAAAAAGAAAAAAGCTTTAATCTAATAGTTTCTGCTTACAATTTGATCATTATAGTATTACAAACCTCCTCAAATTCTCTTAAATCCAAAGTTATGATTTATCTATGTCTTAAACCATGAGAAAGAAAGTAAAAGTTGAATAATGTCTGGCTTTAAAATTAAAATGAGATGCTTCAAGAGCAAAAACTTGCCATAGGGTGCACTTGTTTCTTGTGGATCATGTGCGTCTCTAAGCCATTTCTTATACATTATTCTCATTATCTCTCATATGAAGCGATTTTGGATTTAATTCCCTTTTTTTTTTTTTTTTTTCGGTCATATTGTCTGAAAAGGAGAGAATTACCCTACAAAGTCACCACTTAATGTACGTGAACAAATCTCATGCATGTTAAGAAGAGAATTAAAAAGAAAGAAAACAAATAGAAGAACAAGAAACAAAACAAAACAAAAGAAACAAAAGTTAGATAAAATGAAGAAGTGAAAAAAAAAAAATTAACTATTAATATTATACAAGATTACCACTCCCCCGCAACGCGCCAAAAAACTTGGACACGACCAAAAGCTTGATTCTTCTCCCAATGTTGCAGAGTGTCAAGTAATAAATAACTAGTAAGACCGAGTCGAACCACAGAAAGGTTAATGTATAATTATAAATAACAATACAACGACAACAATAATAGTAATAGTAATATTAATATTAATAGTAATTAATAAAATACCAGTACGCTGGCATTGTTATACTTGAGAATGATCTAAAAGATCGCGGTCACAGGTTTCCAGCCTATATACTGATTATGAAAAAATCAAAGAGATATATTTATATAATATAAATAGATTGCTAATGCGAAGAGAACAAGCAAGACCAGTAGGTCAGGATCCTTGATCAACAACACAGAGAGACCCGTACTTAATTATAAAATATAACAAGAATGTAAATAATAATAATAATAATAATAATAGTAGTAGTAATATAATAATAGTAGTAGTAGATAAAGAAGAGGAAGAAGTTAAGAGAATTTTGAGATGAAGATTAATGTAAGGATTAAACAAGTAAAAAACAAATGTCAGTTAGAGCGATCCACAATGGTACTTCAAAATAAAGTATAATATAAACTCTATTACTGAACTGGAAACCCACCACACAAATGAGGTCAATCAGATGTATAATTGTACATGATTACATAATTATCTTATTTGAGTAATGTCAAACTTGTAATATTTATCAGATTCATGGTGCATAACTATATGTTAACAACAAATCAAGTTCCTTTCATAGCACAGCGATAAGGTTATACCATAAAGTTGGCTATGAAAAGTGCCAAGCATTTATTGTACCAAGGGTCGTTCAAACACAAATCTAGTACTTAACATTTAACAAGCAAGGTATTAAATGTGAGCAAGATAATAAAATATTTAAAACATTTATATCAAAACATTAAAGTCCATGTGAACATATATTATACTTATTCTTTACACCATTAGGTAACCTTCACCTTGACAAATAGATTAGCTAAACATAATGAAAAGAAAGAAACATAAATAAACAAGATAAGAACATAATTATACAAATAAAGAAAAGGAAATAGCAGCATAAAACAAGAAGAAATTAATATAACTATTAAATAAAACTTAAATATTACAAAATACCAAAGAAGAGAGCAAAGCATGATTTGAAACATAATGCATCTTATCTGAACACCAAGATGCCTAAATGCATGGCAAATGCTTCTTATAGGCCAAAATTGGAAACTATTTATTATGCAATGAATAATTTGAGTGTTGCCATATCTTGACTTTGAAAATGAAAATCCTTATCTCTTGTCTGAATAAAACATTCATTATGCTAACATACAGAACTGGAACATTAATGAAAATCATGAAAGTATCTAGAAATTCTCTTAGCTTTCCAGGGAAAAAAAATTTAGTTCATTGGGACTTCTAGAACTCAAGATATGGGCTGAACAGGTCTATCTGCAGGACAGAGTCGGACTTCTCCGTTGTTCTATGATTAGACTTGAAAAGAAAACAACCTTTGTTAGATCCCTAGCCTCCACATGAAATTGTAGGCCTATGTCTACCAAATCTGTGAAAACATTGAATCATTTTGGCATCTAGAACTCGAATATGACCCAATTACCGAACAGCTTCCCAGTTTGACTGCACCAACATCTCTTTTCTAAAGCTCACCCTCTCTTTATCTTCACAAATTTTTGTAGTTGAATTCATCAATCAATACTTTGATTATGTATAGCCTGCATTTAAGATGAACATTTTACCATATATTAAGGTATCTTATGTATTAGACTTGTTATTAAAAACATGCTTAGTTAAGGAGTTATTTTTGATACTTCAAGTGCAAAATAATATATAAAAACCTTGATAAACAGGCACTTTAGTACTAATCACCGATCATTACCCTCAACTGCTCTTAATCTTTCTTCCAAAGCATATTGTCATAGTTCACAAATTAGTGACCTACGCCGAGGGGGTCCATTTACTTTAAACCAGGTGATGGGAGCTGACTTGTGGAAGGAGTGATAACACAAAGTTTGTTCTACCGTTGAATCTGTCGCCAAGTTTTGAGGATGTTCCCTTGGATATGAGCCACTGGTGCTCCATAATGGTTGGGTAAACGTTCCCTCCCTGTTTTGGCTTTTAGAAGTTTCTCGAGCAGATTGTCATGCGAGGCAACTTCATTTTTATGGATTCAACTCATTCTGATAATGTGACCATTAATGTGAACTATTTTCTGTTCTCCATTCTTGATCTTAGTCGGTGTGTTAGACTTTGGAGGGGGGACCTATTGTTTCATAGATCTGGAAAAGCACATGATTAAAATTATAAAAACAAATGCATGATGAAAATGCAATGCCTATGCGATGGCTCTGTTTTTTTTTTTAAACTGATCATGAACCTTCGTAATCCTTTAGACAAGATTCTGAGTCGAAACTGATTGTTGTAAAAAGAATTTTGACAATCTTTATCATGGTTGTTACCAAAAATACATTAGAAAAAGAACAACCAAAAAGGTCATGTCCTTTTCTTATAAATAAAAAGTTAGCTATACAAAGTAAAAAAATAGAAAAGCGGCCTTGTACACACTAACCTAAAAGGCATTTCCTTCCATTAGCTAGTCCCTAATAAAAGAGATACAACCCCCCATGACTCGTCGTACCTTTGAACATCATTTCCAACTTTGCTGTGCGCTTGTTGATGCAACCTTATCTATCATGGAACAAAGGTGTTATTTAGCATATCACTTCAGTTGTTGTTCCCTAAAGCTTCATTACTTCTTTCCAATACTTAGTCACCATTACCTCCAACCTGCCAACCTTATTTGTTACCCTGATCTTAGCGCTTACTCTCTCGATATAGTCTAGCATGGCTATTTTGAGTAATTAAACTGCCAAAGTTGTCAATATAATCCTGACATTCTTGTGTTCTTGTTTAATCTCATTAAAACTTTCTTCCATCTCACAAGTAATGGCGCTCCTCAACTCCTCAACTCCTCTCTCTATTCAAGCTCGGATTGCCAAAGCTATTATTTCGTCATTTATGAAGACTCAGCTCTCTTTTGGTAATCTCTCATATCAAACTCAGCGCTTTCCTTGCACTTCTTATCTTCCTCAGTTGCAACTATATACCGAGCCCTGATCTTCTTTTTCTTCTTCCTATGTCGATTCTTAGCTAGCTGATTCTTTTCCTTCTCATTCTTCATTTACAACTTCTTGTAAACCATTTCTTTCTTTCTTAAAGGAAATCTGTCGTCTTTTTATCAGCATTCATTTTACCTTGTTGATCTCTTTATCTTTGGCCAATTCTTTTTCAATGACGCCCATTCTTGTTATCCAAACTCATCACATTCAAATTATTCTATTCCTTAGACCTAATTCTAGACCCCTTTTGTTATTTCCTCAGCTACCTTGCCCTTTTCGCCATTCTTTCAACTACTTATCTTGTTTTCCAACTATTGGTTCAAGTAATTTCTCATTGTTTTCTTCATCCCAATTGGCCTTTTCAAGAGTTGTTTGCCCTTTGCCTTTGCTGAGATCAATATACATTCTTTTCTAGTTGCTCTCTAACTCTTCCTCATCATCAATCCTTTTCCTTTTTTGTTGACTGTTGTTTGATTTGGTGCTACAACTTCAGAAAGCTCTTATGATTGTCTCCAACTTGTATAACTCTGGGCTGCATGATGATTCAAATATTGCTTCCTTCTTCCTTTTTTTACCAATATAGGTGGCTTTTTCCAGTCTTGTTGGGACAAGCCCCCCCTTTTAATCTCTTAAAGGAATGGGTTGATGCTTGAACAAACCTGTGAAATCTTTCTAAACCCAGAGTCCGTTGGTACATTACTGCATTTCCACCCAATTGCCTTGCTATAAGTGCAGTGCATAATGATGTATCCGGCTACCACCAATCAGGGGGACCCATGTCTTGCTTCCTACAGCTCATTGTGCAGATAGGGTCATTTCATCCATGGTGCTTTCCATTGAAGTTGCTTTGAGGTAGTGTAGATACTTAGTCTATCCAAATCGTCTCAGTCCCAGTTCTTCCAAGTTTCTCTTTATGGTAACCTTTAATGGTCGAAACGGTCGAGACCACCAAAAGTTATTGAAGATGTCCCTTGTGCGTTTCAAATATGACTAACAATCCATAAATACAACATAGGGCTGCAACATCTCATGGCTCTTTTTCCATGAATTCGACAATGGTTAAGTGACAACATGGTTTCGGCCAAAATTGCTGAAGCAGGATTAATTCGGTCATACTTATATTCTACGAAGATATTTGCGACTTCCAAACTGATGACTCCAATTTCATATGGAAATAATACTAGTCCAAAGATGGTGAAGGCCACTAACCTGTATCATTCATACTATGCCCCCCAACTTGCCTTCCTTAGCATTCTTCTTCATTATGGCTACAAATTGACTACTTGAAGCCGTGTCTTTAAATTTTCATTTGAGGTAGATTTTTCTACTGTTATTTGGAAAATTTAAGACCCTTTCATATTCCTTCATGGTAGGTGTCATATCAATGTTCCCAAAAGTAAAGCATCGATAACCAGGCGTTCCCAAAAGTTCAAGAGGGCTTTGATTGCTATCGCTTGATAGGGTAGCCTCATTAGTTATCGCTATATCTCCCATATCACCTTTCAAGGAGAGTCTCATCCACATATCCCATTATAGACAATAATTTCCCTAAGTCATTTACCATGTGATTTATCTTGGTAATGCATGGCAACCTACCTAATAACATCGCATTCTTGGATAGTTTCCTTCAGTCTATTTGCCGTTTAATTTCAGATTCTTGCCCAAACTCTTGCAAAGATAGGTACTTAGTCATGATTTCAGTTCGGAACCTGGAGTGATAAATTTAACATGATTAATTTGATGAAAATGAAAGTATATATCTTGTGAAACAAAGGGTAGGTTGACTATCTAAGTCTCAAAAAGGTCCATATATGTCCAGTAACGGTCTTCGTAAAAAAACAGTGTGGCGTTGCAAGAACAGTTAAGGCACGTATGCCCACCATTACCAAGCAGGCACTCAGATATGAGTTGGGTGTTTCATGCATCTGAACCTCGACCAATAGTCATAGGGCAAATCGCTAATTCCCCTCATAACTTAATAAGATTGTGTGTGCTTTCAAAAATTTAATTGTGTAATGCATAAGGTAGTTCAATGTTCCATAAACAAATAAATTAATTAATTAAAGCATGTAAAATAAATAAGTAAATAAAATAAGCTTATTTAACAGAAAAAACACGCAAACCAATCAAAACACAATTATCAAACAAAAACAAAGCTTAGTCCACAAGGTCCTAGAGGAGTCACCATTCTGTCGCATGTGTTCGGCATCGCAATGAAAACATCCACCCACAAAATCTTATCTTAAGTCTATCTATCTGGCAAATATTAAAAGACAAGAAATTCTAGTCTCATATCAATGGAAAATTGGAATGGGAGTCACTACCTAGTATTTTGGTCACTAGGAACCCTAGCTGGTCTTAAAGATCAGGTATGAGAACTACTTGGGTAAAGGGAAGTTTTAGCACCCCAAATACGCCTTGCCTAAGGTAGGTTGCATTGTTTAATTGTCTAATAAAATCTAAGGTCTTGTCATGTTTTCTAGTTGTTAGTCCATCTATGGTTTAAGAAAGTCCTCTTCGGTAAAGAGATCCTTATGTTATTGGGTAAAACCTAACTGTTCTAATGTCAACAAAAAAATGTTAATATCCAAAATACGTCTTACGTATAAGATCATAACCTTAGATATTAAAAGAAATCAAAATAATGTTTTTGAGTTTTTTAAAATATTGGCCTAATTCCAGATCCTTTTCTCAACCCTATTATTTTTTGGATTTCTTTCGAATATTTGTTTTTGTATTTTTTTTTTTTTTGTGTGGGAACCCAAAAATGGGTAACAACATGTATACCCACTATTACTAAGCAAGCACTCAGATATGAGTTGGGTGTTTCACGCATCTGAACCCTAACAAATAGTCATAGGGCAGATCATTAGTTCACACCTAACCTAGAAGCTTATGTGTGCTTTAAAAAATAAAGACATGTGATGCATGAGACAAATTCTACAAAATGCATAGATAAAAAAAAAAAAGACAAAAATGCAAAAAACTTAAACATATCAAATACATAAAGCTTAGTCCAATGTCGTCAGAAATAGTACCTTCCCCAGTGGAGTCGCCATTCTTTTGCACGTCACCCGTGCGGCGTCTATTAGCAATTTTTTGTTTTGTTTGATTGATTGGTTATTAGGAGTCACCACCTAGTATTTAATTAAGGGTTACTAGGAAACCCAAATATATTGGTTGTGGTTAGGGAAGGTATTAGCACCCCTAACGCACCCCACCTAAGGTAAGTTGTTTTGTGGCTTTGATGTGATAAAAGAAGTTTTAAAAATTTTATTCTTTTCCTCGGATATTAAAATAAGACTTACATGAAAGTTCATAATCCTTAACCATGAGCATATCAAAATATTAAATTCTTCTTTTGTCTTTGCGATTTTATCATAAAATAAAAAAAAATCCATAAAACAAATACAAACACATACATTCACTTTTACTATATCTTTTTATTTTTACATCCACACTTACAAATCATAAAAATTCAATACCTAAACAAAAAGCACATTAAATATTTAAAATTTACAAAATAAACCCCCAAAAAGTTCAAGAATAATGCCTAGAAGCCCTCTGAAATTGCAGAAACAATAGCGGCGCGTTGCTCCACACGCGGCCACCACTGGTGGCATGCGTACCCACATGCCGTCATAGAGAATGCCCGAGAATGGGTGGATCTGGCCGGCTTTCTTCTTCTCTTCCCTTTCTCACTGATGCTCGCACTACAAAATACGCAAAAAAAAAAAAAAAACTCAACAAGCAATTTGTTTTAATCTTCTTTCACTATTTCGGATCTGCTTCTCTCCCTTCTTTTTTAGATCTGTTTCATTGCAGACTTTTTTTTCTCAAGGTTTCGTCGTCTTCTCCTCCCTTTTAGGTGGTTGGCGGAGTTGTTGTTTTGGCTGTTATTGCTAAGGAAATTGACGAAGAAGATGTTGCTGAGGGGAAAGCTTTGGGTGGAGAAGCTACGAGACTATTACTGTGGTTAAATAGGAGAGTAAATGATAGATCTAGAGCTATTGTGGGGACAATGATGGTCGGTTTGTGGCAAGCGGCTGGTGGAGGGGAGCTTGTCTAGTGTGGGAGATGGAGGTGCAACTGTTTTTCTTGGCTGTGTTGAGGTGAAGACGTTGCTATTGACAGGAGGAGAAAGGTAAAAGGTCTTGTGGCCGGCTATTGTGGTGAAGGTGGGGATGACTGTGGAAGAAGGAGATGAGAGGCTATGGTTCTGGGAGTCGAAGTGGGAGTGAACACCCCTGGAAATGAGAAGAACAGGAAAAAGCTAGGGGGGCTGCTATTTGGGAGAGAAAAATCAAAAGCCTGGGGTGGCGGCAGCTTCTTTTTGGTAAAGATAAGGAGTGGGCGGTGACTTTAGTCAGGGAGAAGAAAGATTCTGATTTTTAGGGTTTTTGTGTTCTTTTAACTGTGCAAAATTGACGCTCCTTTGTGTGTGTTGTGGAGACCAGTATTTATAGGTAAAAAATATTGCTAGGTTTCCAAAATTGGTCCCTAAACTTCTTTGTTTTTCATAAATTTGATTTTTCTTATTTTTATGGATTTTTCTTATCAACACCGACTCAAATTAGTAAAATCGGTGATTTTAAAAATAACGCATTAAAAGTCAAACGCGTTCCAATGATTTTGAAAATTTAAATTCTTTTTATACAATGCTGAAAATGCTAAAATGATAAAAATGATGCAAATATATTAAAAAATGAATTTTTTGGATTTACGTTGTTTTTCGCTATTTTTTTATTTTTCAAAAATTTTATAAAAAAGGTGGGTCAAAATTAGGTAACAACAATAGTCAAAATTGCTCAACAACAAACATTGGATTGTTAGTGTTCAACTGTTACTGTCTTGATATTGAACTGTTACTGTCCGACCTATACTCATATTTTTAACTATATCTAGAGTTATAGAACTAAATTTCAAATGAGATTTGTCTCGTTTGAAAGCTAAGACATGAGGCTATAAGTTATATACAGGATGGAAAACCCAATTCTACCTCTAAGACATTCAAAATTGCTCATCAACAAACATTAGACTGTTATTGTCTTGATATTGAACTGTTATTGTCCGCCCTGTCCTCATATTGTCAACTATATCATGAGTTATAGAACTCCATTTCAAGGGAGATTGGTCTCTTTGGAAAGATAAGACACAAGGTTATAAGTGTAACATCCCCCATTCTAATAGCTCGCATATATCGAAAGGTCCCAGGTTATTGACATGAATTTATTTACACTTCTAATAGCTCGCATCTCATAACTCAATTCCCGACCCAATCATCCTAGGTTTTCAATTTCCACACTTATACCCACACTTATCAACCACAATATTTACGATATGCATTATATAACAACATATCATTATGGATAGATAAAAAATAAATAAGTATAATTACATAGGCATGAAGTATGATTATATGAACTACATGGTTAAATTCATTCAGTCAAGTTTAAACATTAATTATACAAATTAAGTTATACAAACATTTTCATATTTACAAAATACAAAGGTATACTCCCTAGAAACTAGATTACAAGAAGGGAACATAAGCTAGGATCTACTTCTATCGTGCATGTGATGATCCTGAAACAAAATACATATTATTGAAAGGTGAATATTACAATAAATATAACAACACGAACATCTAACTATTTTAACAAGGTAACATCTATTCATAGTTCATTTGCTTCTCTCTTCTAGTTTTTTTTTTTTTTTTTAGAATCCCTTCCTTATCCAACTATTATTAATTGTTTCCTCTGCCACTTTCAACCTTCATTCTAGACTTTATGAGATCGAACATGATCATTTTTGCTTATCACAATACCGATACCAATTTCACCGGTACCATCATCATCACTCCATATGAGTCATTCCAAAGTGATCCCCTTATCCGGGATCCTAACATACACTAAATGTATGCTAGCCGATACATGGTGATCCCCTTACCCCATACATGGTGATCCCCTTACCCGGGATCCTAACATACACTAAATGTATGCGATCCCCTTACCCAGGATCCTAACATACGCTAAATGTGTGCTAGCCGATACATGGTGATCCCCTTACCCGGGATCCTAACATACACATCAAAGTTTTGATCCCTGTTTTTTCTTTCTAATGGCAGCCAACCATCCCCTCTTCTCTTCTTGTTAATCCCTTTCCCACCAGTGTTTATTTTACCTACAACCCTTAATCTTGAATGGGGTTTTTTTTTTTTTTTTTGAAAATTTTGGTGTTTTCTATCTTGATTTGTAAAAATGAACATAAATCTCCCTCTTTTCTTTCTTTACGTTATCTGTCGATCTGTTTTTTGGTGACAAGAGGAGTACTTATGCTCTATAATTATTCTTATTTGCTTTTAGGCCCCATCTTCTTTAAGTGTATTTGTTTTGCCCCCACTTCTTTCTAGTTTAGTTTATTTTCTTTAATTTAATTGAGCCTTGATTTTTATTTTTATTTTTTTTCTCAGGATTTACAAGTTCTCTAAAGGAAGGAGAACCTAGTTCAGCCTCTAACTCAATCAAAATTGCACATTAACAAACATTGGATTCTTACTGTCCAACTGTTACTGTCTTGATATTGAACTGTTACTGTCTGACCTCCCCTCATATTATTAACTATATCTAGAGTTACATAACTGCATTTCAACTGAGATTTGTCTCTTTTGAAAGCTAAGACACGAGGCCACAAGTTTCTTGAAGGACAGAGAACCTAGTGCTGCCTCTAAGATAGTCAAAATTGCACATAAAAAACATTGGAGTGTTATTGTCCCATTGTTACTATCCTGATATTGAACTGTTACTCTCTACCCTCTCCTCATATTGTTAACTATATCTTGAGTTATAGAACTCCATTTCAAGCAGGATTGGTCGTGTTGGAAAGCTAAGACATGAGGCTACAAGTTCTCTAAGGAAGGAGAACCCAGTTCCGCCTTTAACACGGTTAAAATTGCTCAACAATAAACATTGGACTGTTATTGTCCAACTATTACTGTCTTGATATTGAACTATTACTATTCAACCTCTACTCATATGTTTAACTATATCTAGAGTTATAGAAATAAATTTCAAGTGAGATTGGTTTCGTTGGAAAGCTAAGGCCACAAGTTCTCTAAAGGATAGAGAATCCAGTTTTGGCTCTAAGACAATCAAAATTGCTCATCAACAAACATTGAAGTGTTATTGTCCGCTCTCTCCTCAGATTGTTATCTGTATCTTTAGTTATAGAACTCCATTTCAAGAAAGATTGGTCTTGTTGGAAAGCTAAGACACGAGGCTAGAAGTTCTTTAAAGGAAGAAGAACCTAGTTCTGCCTCTAACATAGTCAAAACAGGGGTCATCCAAGGGCCCTGTGCTTCTTCATAACAACTCTGATGATAGGTCACCATCTTTGTTGATGTAGTTGGGTTGGGGGCTTACCCCAATGTTGCTTTTTCTTATGCAGTCATTTTGCTGATCAAATTTTTTATGCTTGTTTTTCTTTGTTCCTGTTAGTCAGGATTGGTTTCCAGGGTGGTGCAGGATGTTTTCTTGCTCGGTGTTATCTTGTTGATGGCTGAGACCTGCTGCTTAGCTTGTTGCCTGTTCTGATTATTTTTTTCAGATTGTTACTTCCTTGCTGCTGCTTTTTTCTTTGCTTGTTGCTGGCTAGAACCTTGCTGGTTCTGCTAGAAGTGGTTTCTTGTGGTTTGTTGTTCCTAGTGCTGCTTTTGCTGCCTGTTGTTCTCCTGGGAGATGCCTTATATCTCCCTGGTTTGCTTGTTGTTTGGATTGTTGCCGGATGTGGCTTGTTTGTTGATGTTGGTCTGCTGTTGGAAATCTTATTTTCTTGTTCGGCTTAGTGGGAGTATGTTCCCCTAGGCTTTTTGAATTCTATTTTGCTCTGCATGAGGGTTGTTCATATGTTTGTTCATAGGTTGTTGTTCCCTTGCTTTATGAGAGCAGGGGATCTATTTCTGTTTTGTTTTCACTATGAGAGCCTAGTTCCCAAGCCTTTTGGATGTTTGATTGGTATTATGGATCAGTGTATAGGGGATCCTTTTTTTGGTTCGCTTGTGTTGGGGAGAATGTCCCCCAACACTCGCCTCTTGTGTTTGCTAAGGTTTGCTCAAGGGAGCCTGTTCCCTTTGCTGGTGCATGTAAAGTTCTGTTGGTTTCCAGCTTGTACCGCAAGCTTGTCTTGCTCTTTTTGATCTATATAATTCTTACATTTGATAAAAAAAAAATTGCTCACCAAAAAAAGAGAGAGACACTCTTGATTGTAGTGAGAGAACACGCCTGTGTGTTGCACTGTGCCTGTTTAATTCTTTAATTGTGCATCGTTCCTCTTCATCTCTTTCACGACAGCTTCTTCTTATGGCTAAATCGAAGAAGAAATCCTTGATTCTTCGGTCTATTAAGGGGGATTTTAAACTTCGGGCCTCGCGTTAAGTTTCCCCGCGCATACCTAGGGCTCAATTTCGCAGCCAATCTCTGGTGCACTCTGACCATGACTCCTCGTCTCAAGCTTCTCCACCTCGTACCAGGGTGGTTTTCGCTGACTTCACTACCCCATCTAGTGGAGTTAGGGTTTCTTCAAAATGCAGGAACAGAGCCATGCAACAAACTCGTTCCTCTGCTTCTTGTGACAACAAAGGCGTCTCCTCCGGTGGCTCTAAGGCAGGTACCTTTGCGAGCACTAAGCGAGCTGGGTCTACCCCTTTTGTGTCCAACCCTCCTAGTTCGCCTCTTTGGCCAACCACTATGCCAAGAGGTACTTCTCCACAACCATCGGCATTTTTTTCATCCTTTGTTGGTATTACTTTTGGTTCTTCTCAGGATCGACCCGTTAACCCACAAATACAAGCCAAGGAAACTCACCCAGGTACTTCTCAATCTCCTGGTCTCGTTCACCTTCCTGATTTTACAGCAACTACTTCGTGTCAATTTAAGGATACAGACGTTGATAGCCTTGTTGATTTGTGGAAATTCTGTTTAATTGGGTTTGTGCTGGGAAGTTCCCTAGTTATGCCTCTTTGTCTCAGTATATTGGTAAACATTGGAAATATCATGCTAACTTTACAATGCATGATTCTAGTTGGTTGATATTTGCATTCCCTACTGAAAAATACAATGATGGAAGTTTTAAGTGGTGGACTATACGGTGTTTTTGGCAGGCCACTAATTCTCAAGGTCATGCCTGATTTTTTGACTTCAAGCCTCTTAACATGACCAAGATGCCAATCTGGGTGAGATTCCCCAACTTGCCTCTTCAGTTTTGGACTCCCCTCTGTTTATCAAAATTGGCTAGTGTGATTGGTAAGCCAATACATTGTGATGACCCCACTGACACGACCAAAAGATTGATGTCTTTTTCCAAGTATAGGAGTGTCGAAGTAATAAATAACCCAGCAAGACTGGAGTCGAACCACAAGGAGGTTAATTGTATAAATTATACACAACAATAATACAAACAACAACAATAATAACAATAATAGTAATAATAATAATAATAATAATAATAATAATAAAGAAGTTGATGAGAACTTTGAGATGAAAGATTAATGTAAGAATTAAACAATGATAAAAACAAATGTCAAGGTTAGAGGATTCACTAATGGTCTTTCAAACAAGTATAGTATAAACTCTTATTATTCAATTGGAAACCAAACACAAAGGAGGTTCCAATCAAATGATTTGTCGTTAATAGCTCCTTATAAATTGTTAACATGATCATATTAATTATTTTATTTATGTAACACCAAACTTTTTAAATATTGTCAGGAATTCATGATGCTAACTTATGTTAACAACAAATCAAGTTCCTTTCATAGCACAGGTGTAGGTAATACCATACGGTTGGGCTATAAGAGTGCCAAGCATTTGTTATACCAAGTGTTATACAACACAAATCTAGATTAACCATTTAACAAGCAAGGTATTAAGAATTAGTAAAATAAAAAGATAACACATGTTAATATTAAACATTAAGGTCCATGTTGAGTTTACACTATACTTATTCTTACACTATTAGTGTAACCTTTTCACCTGACATAATGAACTTAGCTAAACATAATAAAGAAGAGAAACAAAAAAAATCAAAACAAGAATATAAATAAGATACAAGTTAACTAAGTAAAGGAAAGGAAATGAAAAGCATAAACAAGATATTAATGAAAGCAAAACTTAAAAATTACAAAAAAAAATATAAAGAGAGAAATAAAGAGCATGAACTTGATATGAACAACCAGGCTCCCAAATGCATGGCAAATGCCTCCTTTTATAGGCCAAAATTCAGAATTATTGATTTGATGACTAATTGTTGAGTGGGTGGCCAACTTTTAACTTTGTGAAAATCCTTATCTTCTTGTCTGAATAAAAAAAAAATGCTATCATCCGACCTGGGTCCACTGGAAAACATGAAAGTTGTAGGAAATTGACTCAGCTTTCCAAAAAAAAAAATGAAGGTCATTTAGACTTCTATAACTCCAGATATGGGCCAAACATTGAACAGTGTTCGGGCTACAGGACAGATTCGGACTTCTCTGTTATTGCTATAATTTGGACTTGAAAACGGCCTTCTTAGATCTTGATGGAAACATGAAAGTTGTAGGCCTATGTCTTACTGAATCTGTGTAAAACTTTAAGGTCATTTGAACATCTAGAACTCGAGATATGACCCAATTACCGAATAGTGCTCTAGTTTGGACTGCACCAACATCTCTTTTCTAAGTTTCACCCTCTCTTTATCTTCACAAATTTCAGTAGTTGAATTCATCAATCAATCATTTGATTTATGTGATAGGCCTGCATTTAAGATGAACATTTACCATATATTAGGGCATTTTATAGTATTAGACTTGTTATTATAAAACATGCTTTAGTTAAGGAGTTATTGATACTTTAAGTACAAAATGATGATATAAAACCTTGATAAATATGCACTTTTAAGTACTAATCAGTAACAACTAATGGAAAGGGATGGTATATAATTAGCAAAAAAAAATAGAATAAAAAATGATAATAATTGTAATTAAATAAATAAATAAAAACGTAGATAAGTTTGGTTCCGTAGCCTCCTTAACCTAAGCAATTAAGCCCGAATGGGTGTTTTAACACCTAATACCGTAAAGTCAACTGACTTGGGAGCTATTGGCCTAGTGCTTGTTAAATAGGTTGAGGAGAAAAGCTTAAGAGAATCAAACATTGCACTATCTACATATCAGTATCTTCAACCCGAGTTACTAAGCTCATAGGGGTGTCTTAACACCTAATGCTCTAAGATCAACTGGTCTGGGAGTCATTAGCTGAATGTTTTAAGTTATATGTATATATATTAAAAAAAAAAAAAGGATAATAATCCCAACCCAAGAAAGTTAACATTAAATATTAGAACAAAATATTGTTTTGTTCCAATAAAAGCCCCATTATCTATGTTTTCATACATTGAGCACAAAAAAAAGAAAGGTTTATTAATACTTTGTTTAAAAGGTATTGAGTAGATATATATATATATATATATATATATATATATTTAATGAGAGTTTGTTTATCTGAATAGATTAATGGAAGTTGAATGATGAATGCCTTGCTTTGTGGAATTTGCAAATTATTTTTCTATTTTAACGCTTTGATTACTAGGGATTAATAATAAGCTGGTTGGGGGTGTGATTAGTACTTAAAAGTGTATTTTTATCAAGGTTTTATATCATTATTTTGCACTTGAAGTATCATTAACTCCTTAACAAAAGTATGTTTTATAATAACAAATCTGATACTATAAGATACCTTTAATTTATGGTAAATGTTTATCTTAAATGCAAGCCTATCACATAAATCAAAGGATTGATTGGTAAGTTTAACTACTAAAATTTAAAAGACAAAGAGAGGGCTAAACTTAGAAAAGAGATACTAGTTCAGTCCAAACTGAAACACTGTTCGGTCATTGGGTCATATCTAGAGCTGTAGATCATAGATTTAGGTATGTTCTATATGGATGGAAAGCTAAGACATAGGCCTAAGACTTTCATCAGAAGTCCAAGATTTAAAAATGTCGTTTTCAAGTCCAAATTGTAGCAACAACGGAGAAGTCTGAATCTATTCTGCAGCCCAGACACTGTTCAGTGTTCAGCCCATATCCTGAGTTCTGAAAGTCCAAATGACCTTAATTGTTTTCCTGGAAAGATGAGATAATTTCCCAGAACTTTCATGAGTTAAGTCTGTTCAAATTCTGATGTTATCAATGACGTTTTATTCAGACAAGAAGATAAGGATTCTCACCAAGTTAAGATGTGGCTACCCACTCAACAATTAGTCATCAAATCAATAATTCCAAATTGTGGCCTATAAAAGGAGGCATTTGCCATGCATTTAGGCATCTTGGTTGTTCAGATCAAGATCTTGCTCTTGCTCTTTTTATTTGTATTTTGTAATGTTCAAGTTTTATTCCATGTTATATTTTCATTAATCTCTTGTTTATTTATGTTTCTCTTCTTCATAATATTTAGCTAAGTTTATTATGTCAAGGTGAAAAGGTTTCACTAATGGTTTTAGAATATGTATAATATAAACTCAACATGGGCTTCAATATTTATATCCAAGAAAGTTTGTTATTAACATGTCTTATCTTTTTATCTTACCAATTCTTAATACCTTGCTTGTTAAATGGTTAATCTAGATTTGTGTTGTATAACACTTGGTACAACAAATACTTGGCACTTTAATAGCCAACCGTATGGTATAACCTACACCTGTGCTATGAAAGGAACTTGATTTATTGTTAACATAAGTTAACATCATGAATTCCTGACAATATTTAAAAGTTTGATATTACTTAAATAAGATAATTAATATGATCATATTAACAGTTTATAATGAACTATTAAGGATAAATCATCCGATTGGAACCTCTTTTGTGTGTGGTTTCTAGTTGATTAATAAAAAGAGTTTATTAGTACTTATTTCTAATACCATTAGTGAATCCTCTAACCTTGACAATTGTTTTATCATTGTTTAATCATTACATTAATATCCCATAAAATTCTCATAAACTCTTTGTTTTATTTTATATATATATATTATATATATATATATATATATATATTTGTAATTTATATAGTTTACCTCCTTATGGTTCGACCCTAGTTTTATTGGGTTATTTATTACTTTGACACTCCTACACTTGAAAGAAAACATCAATTTTTTGATCGTGTCAGTTAGTGAGAATGATATTATATAGAAATAACATTTAGAAACATCTTTTCTTTAATTAATAAAATTTTAATTGTCCAAGAATTTCTCCTTGAACTTGAAATTGGAAGAAACACTCTACGCATAGTAATCCATGTCTTCTAAATAAGAATTAGATTTCTCACAAGTATCTCATGTGAATTATCATTAAAGACCAAATAATTGGACGACTTATGATTTGCGATAACCCAACCTTTAAAGAATTATTCAAAATTAAAGAAGATGAAATCTTCATATAATAAATATATAAACAACTCTTAATCTATCTAATAAAATTCTAGAGACTCCCAAATAAATTTATTTTATAGTTTCCACTGCATATATGATATTAAAAAACCTAACAGCACCATCATATTATCCGTACACATGTAACAAAACCTTCCTCTTCACCTTACATGAACACTTCAACCAATCCTGTAGGGCGACAAAACAATGGTTATTTGCCTCCACCGTAAGTCCCATAACCCAGTCCCGGACCCTCATCTTTCACCGTCCCGTCTAAAGTTTTAACCCATCTTGTCCAAAAATATTCAGAGGAAAATCAACTAAAAAAGAAAAAAGAAAAGGTAAAGCATGCCTATCTTTCAGCAAATGAACTGGAAGTGAATTTAGAAAGGACTTGGGAAATCGGATGCGCCATGGGCATACCTGATACTGCCTGGTCAGCTTAACCCGATTCCTCAACAATTGTTGACACACTGCATGTGCAAAACTGAATGATCTCACAAACAACAGCACCTCGGCATTTAAACAGTGGCAAGTTTAACATATTCTGCTTAATCATAAAATTTCAGACAAGATCAAACCCGTAAAACTTTGTATAAATAAATACTAAATGAGAGTGAGGAGGCTGCCTCTATAATAATACAAAAAACACTCTTTTATAAAGTGTTAATACATCACCAGCACACTGTTACATAGGGATGCCCTCAAACAAACATGTAGAGTGAGATGCGGGACGGCATCATTTCACAAATTACTCTCTTCCAAGTAAATGATTTCCATCGCCATGAGATCCTAGGAACTTCAAGGCAGCTTACACCTTAGAGGAGCTCAACTCTATCTTTATAGTATGGAACATGAACAGAAATTTTTTCTTGGGGCCTCGTCCACCTTTTTCTCTGTTCAAAAAATAAATAAAAATAACTTATAGCAAGCACATTGGAAGAGAGGGAAAAAAAACCTCAAATTAAGGCTGTATCTTATTACAGATTGGAGTGTTCATCTGAATGAAAATTCAGATTTGATTAAATGTTTTCATGACCAGATTATCTCGATACTGACACAAAAGATGTTCTCAAAGGTATTATTCCTTGGAAGACATAATAAGTCTCTTCAAAGAGAACAAGATGAAGCACATAAAGAATACCAATTCCAAACATGATGTTACCATGTGCGAAGGCACCATATATTCATGTGTTAAATACTTGAGCATAAAACTACCTGCTTTTGCTTTTGCTTTTGCTAAAGATGGCTGCACTACAACATGCATGGTGATGACCTCTTTTGGGAGGTTCCCAAAAGGAACCCTACACTGCCCAACAGTCTTGTTGTTTTCCAAGATTTTCCCAGCATTTATCAGTTTGATGTCATTTGCTGCCTTGGGTGCAATTTTTTTATCTAAGACAAGTTGAATTTATAGATCAATTGTTAGAGAATAGAATTAAGAACAACGTTTAATATATGTATTTCTTACTTAACAAAGTAGGGATAAGTTAATGCCAAAGAACAAAGAAGATGACTCTGAACAAAGAAATTAAATCCCATACTGGAAATGTCAGTCAAAACCATATCATCCTAGGAAAATGAAAACGTTAACATTTGATTTAAAAGGGATATTCAATTTCTCTAGAGCAAAAAGAAAAGGCTTATAATCATAATCACCATGAACTTCATCTTTAAGCATACTTATAATCCAATGATTGCTAACAAATGAAAATTCTAGTCACCAATCAATTAGCAACAAGAAAGATGCTTAGCATGTGGTTTTCCCGGTCCAAAGGCACCAACCAAAGCCAAGCGTTAAACTCAATGCAGAGCGAAGACGGAACCAAGTCAGACCTAGTATAATGCTAATTACAGAATAGAATGAAATGCTTCAGCATACACAAGATTCCAATAATATATTCTATCCTCCCTAAAAATGCATGTCTCAATTCCCCTTTCCTTTCATGCACATGGAATAATACTAAAGATTTCAGAGCATAAGTTTTCACTTCTCTCATCATACCATAGTATCCTTTTGAGAACTTTATCCTTTCTCTAAGAAGGGTAATTTTAGTAGAAAGGTCCAGAAAGAGAGAGTTTTGAAATTATATTTAACCATGGGTATGGCACAGCCACACAGGCACCCAATTTTGGAGAGTGCATAAAATCCCCAATTGGCCAAACTGCAGGATAATATTTGGCAAACCAATTCTAAGTGTAATTTATTTCATGCAAGATATTTGCAACAACTTCTAAGTGTAATTTATTTCATGCAAGATATTTGCATTGGAGGATAGAATGCATTGTCGTCATCAACAATCAAGTCAGAAGTGCCACAGTTTCCTTTCCTGATTCCAATTGTGACATTGGTAATCTGAGATAGAGGTAGTCTGATACATGCATAAAAGGGTATTCCTTATCCAAGTTTCACCTTCATACTTCAATCACTCTTGCAGCTCCCCATTGCATTGCAAATGCAATATTTCCATTATTAGATGCACTAAATATTATTGAAAAGAAAATCTTGACGAGAGTAGGAAAATACTTGCAATAGGATAACAAGATTGCTTCAAGAAAACATCAAAGAGACTTGAACCCTGTCCTCACAAAGAAGTACCTTTTTCATAAACAATCAATTTAAAATGATAATAAGGGGCCGGGGAAGTTATGCATGCAGAAAAAAACAGATTAGAAAGAATCAATGCCCCCTATGCTTTAATGGAACCCAATTATCATGGCCTCATCAGAAAAGCACAGTACATGAAAAGGATTGGTAACAGCACAGAAAAACTTTGGCCTTGCTACTCTGGTGTCTTTACTTGATAAAAAGCAGTGTGAATCCCCTAGGGGAAAGAAATGATCCAATATCATTGACATGATTATTGTCGACCCACTCAATGCTTGAGAAAAACAGTCCTCTGCTTGGTAGAGAAGGTGCAGGAAAATTTATTTTCTCAGAATATGCATCAGATTGAAGTAGAAATAGCAAGGATGCCAAATAAGAATGGAAGCTAAGGACATAGTTCTTAACATGATGACATGTCATATATCAAGACTACAAATGTATAACTTTTCCCCTGCCCCAGTCAACCAAAACAAAATCAAGTAAACATGGAACCTATATTGTGCCTAGAGAGTATCTGGCGAACAATAATGTCTTGGTTTCCTAAGTAAAAGAAGAATATAAAATAGCACAATAACAATAACCGGGAGAAAATTAGAAAAAAAAAGGTATTGTCAAGGGACACTAAAAAGATAAAAAGGTTCAATCCAGTTTTAAATTAACATTGAAAAATAAAATGCAGCCCGTCTGAGTCTCTGCATCCAAAACATCCTCAAACAACATTCTCTACATTCTGAACTAACAAGAACATACCAACAGGACTAGGCATATGTAAATCATATCTTAGTTGCCTATGATAATTTCATGAAGACATGGCATGGCTTACTCCCCATCCAACCACAAAAATAAATAAATAAATTACTAACCAAAAATATAATGCCATCATCAAACTGGAACCACATATTGATTCACTCACCAGATAAGTTATCCAAATCATGCAACTACACGACCATACAGCATCGCAAGGAATTGTTCCAACCCTTACTAAGCATATCAATATGAAATTAATTATTCACAGCCTTCATAATTGCGTTGCACCAATTTTTCAGACTAAACTAAGCAACTAAAATAAATAAACAAACGAATTTGCTTGAGTAAAATAGAAACGAAACTTTGTAATTGAAAGAAAGAAAAAATGATGAGTGAAGTAATTAAAGGATAGCAGAGCAGACAGACCTTTTGGCCAGTCGGCGACGATTCTTTCTTTGAGCATAGCAACGGGTGATGCTAGTGGATATCTAAACGGACCGATATCCGATCCATCGTACAATCTAAACTTGATTTCTACTAACTCCTCCTCCTCCTCATCCTCCTCTGGCATTTCCACCAACTCACCGTTTCAAAATTCAATCACGAACCCTCTCCCTCCCTACACTACAAAAATTCCATCCAATTCCGTTAATTAATAGAAAGAGCACAAGGATAAATTAGCAATATTTAATGTGAATGACAAAATAAATTGATAACTAAAATACCTGGAGGACAAATTGTAAATTTTTCTCTAGGGTTTACGAGAGTAAGCAGCGGGAGTGATAGATAGATATTGTCAGGCTACCAATCTGATTAATTAAAAAATAAATAAACAAATCAAGGAGTAGCTTTATTTTTATTTCTATTTTATTTCTGGTTTTCTTCTTGCTTTTATGGTGAGGCCGATCGAGACTGCAGTGAGACAAAGATTGAGAGAGCGAGCGAGCGATCGAATTCTGGTCCGAATTTGTGTGTCTGAATTTTTATATTTGTTTTTGCCTATGTACGCTGTAAGATCAGAGTTTGGATCTTCTGTTGCAGATTTATTTTTCTCCACGTATAGTCACTAATTAGATCGTGTTTCATTTTCACTTTGATTACGTGGCTGTGGTTTAAAGGTGGTGTGGAAGAGTGAGAGTAGCCATGGGTGCGTGTTATCTCTGTATATGTGTTCGGTTAATGGCAGAGGTCACATTTGAGTTTTGACCAGATGGGTATTTTGGAATGAGGGGAAATTTAAATTAGCGCGTCGGTGTAGACGCGGAGAGCTTTTCACGAAGGAATATACTGTTACCCTATTATTTTCCTTTTCAATACTCAGACTTCTACGGCGAGCTTTTCATAACCCTCTTGATATTTTACTTATATATTATTTTTTAAAGTAGTTTATATTTAAAAATATATTAAAATAATATTTTTTTATTTTTTAAAATATATTTTTAATATCAAAATAATTTGTAAACATAAAAAATTAATTTAAAACAAACAAATAAATAAAAATTTATTTTTTTTCAAAATTATTTTTGAAAAATAAAAAAACAAAATAAATTCTTACATAACCCAGACCTAGTTTATTTATATGCAAATTTCAGTAATGATATATGAGAAATGATTTTTAAATTTTAATTTAATTTTTTTTTCATAAATAAATAATAATAAAAATAAATCAAAAAAAATTCTAAATTATAAATATATTAGTTTAAAATAATTCAAAGCAATTTTCTTGAAAATTAGGTGTGGTACTTATAAGTAAAATCTATAAGTTAAAACTTGAAAATCTTAACTTTTCATTAAATCAAAATTCATTAAATCAAAATCTTAAATCAATTTCATAACAAACTTTTGATCATTTCTAACCAAATCTTTTTAAGATTTTCTTATAAATAAATTAAAAAAAAAACAGCTTAAATTAATTCGCAGAAGTCATACTAACCGTAGTGTATTTACGAACTTATTTTTCTAATTGAAAACGGGAATGATAATTTGAAAAACAAATCTCTAAGTAACGTTAATTTGTTATTTTATTGGATCATATAGTCAATGCATTTTAGTTATGTCAAGTAGTAATTGTATTTACACTTGGTTTTGAGGGGAAAAAATGAATGGAGGAAAAGGGAAGAGAATGATATTTTAAGAGTCTATTTAGCAAGAAGTGAGATTTGATTTAAAGTTATAATTTAAAAAATATTTTAAAAAAATAAATTATCATAAGATAATCTAAAATGACTCTGTGTTATAAATATGTTTGATAAAAACAACTCAAAACATATTTTATAAGGAATAAATTTGGTGTAACAAGAAAATAAATTACAATTAAATCAATTTTATATCAATTTTTTTATTAAAATCAAAATTTATTTCTAACCAAGTATGTTTATGGCTTTTCTATAAATTAAAAGTTGAAAAATAATTTAAATCAATTCAAAAAAAATCATATCAAACATATCCTAAATCATATCCTATTTAAGATTTGTAATGGATGGAAAGGGGGAATTGAGGTTACTTTTTTACCATCATTACTGTTCATGAAAGTCTCATCCCCAATTTTGGTTGTAATAAAGGGGAAGATAATGATTTTAATTTATTTTTCTCATTGAATTTAATGTTGTCACATGATAAACATAAAAATATGCTTGTGAGGGGAATGACATGGGCTTTGGCCACCTTGAGAGAGGATAGCAAAGAAAGACTCTCATGAAGATGGTAATAAGTGATAGTTTCTCTTTAACAATGTTTGATGAATGTGTGATGTTGTTATATAATAGAAACATTACATGTTTCCCTTACTTCATAAACTTTAAAAGTGAATTTGGTCTTTAGAAGGAAAACTTTGTATTGACCATATGCGTGAATTTAGGGAAAAGAATGTCAGAATGACTTATTTTATGTTGATGAATTTCAATATTAGAATGACTTAGTTTTTCATTGACAATTTTCAGTGTAAGAATGACTTAGTTTTCGTTACAATTTTCAGTATTAGGATGACTTAGTTTTTCGTTGATAATTTTCAGTTTTAAAATGATTTAGTTTTCGTTGATGATTTTTAGTGTCAAAATAACTTGACTTAGTTTTCACTAACGATTTTCAATGTCAAAATGATATAATTTTTGTAGATGACCTACATTAAAATTAGGGACAAATGTCTTGTTACAATATTATCACTATACAATTATACAAACATGGGAGATGTTTGAATGAATATATGTGTGTTCTGGTATATGTGTGGAAATGGTCTTTGACATTACCTAAATAAAAATAAGGCGCGGCCAGGATCAGATCTTCAACCGGACAAGAACATATTACAAGAGGGGCAGGTGGGTGGTTTCCACTTTTAATTATTTTTAAATCCTTTAAGTATTTATTCATAATGTTGCTACCAGATTTTAAATCGATTAAAATTACTTATGAAACACAATTAATAGTGATGTGATTAGTTTAAGCTAATGGTATTCATATTGGATAATCAGAATTAATTAATAAGATTAGCTTTGGCTAATGATATCCATAATGGATAACTAAGATTAAATGACGTGATTAGCTTCGGCTAATGATATCTATATTGGATAATTGAGATTAAATTATGTGATTAGTTTCAGTTAATGATATTCATATTTGATAACCAGAATTCATTAATGAGATTAGCTTCGGCTAATAGTATCTATATTGAATAACCACGATTAAATGATGTGATTAGCTTCAGCTAATAATCCATTTTGGATAACCTAGATTCATTGATAAGATTAACTTCGACTAATGGTATCCATGTTGGATAGCTAGGAATGAATGATGAGATTAGCTTTGGCTAATGGTATCCATATTGGGTAGCCAAGAATAAATGATAAGATTAGCTTTGAAGCATTGAAAATTAGCTTTGACTAATGATATTCATGTTGGATAGCCGGGAGTAAAGGATGAGGATAACTCCGGCTAATGAGGTCCATACTAGAATTATCGATAATGAGTGTTGTGAACCATCTAATTTGAAAGTGTTTACTAATACTGTCATAACCCAATTTTTGACCATTTTATTTTTATTATTATTATTATTTTATTTATTGAAAAGGATAAAAAATTTGATGAAAAAATAATAATGATGATGAAAAAAAAGTAAAATGAAATAAATGAAGAATGAATTAAATTTTGGGTTAAGGGCAATATGAATGGAAGTTTTGGGGTTTAATTAAACTTTGAAATTAATTAAGCTTGGAATTAATTTATTTAATCCAATTAAGGGTTTAATTGGAGAATTGATAAGTTTGGAGACTTAATTAAGCTTGGAATTGATTTAATTCATCCAATCAAGGATTTAATTGGAGAATTAATAAGTTTTGAGACTTAATTAAGCTTGGAATTGATTTAATTAATCCAATTAAGGGTTTAATTGGGGAATTGATAAGTTTTGAGACTTAATTGGACTTGGATTGAATTGAATTAATGAAATCAGGGACTTAATTGAAGAAATATTAACATTTAGGGTCCAAATTGCAAAATTAAAATCCAAGGATTCAATTGAAAATGGCGCGCAAATGCAGGGGGCCAATTACAGTTTGAACTAGGGGCTTAATCACAAACCTTTTAAAAATTCAAGGGCCAAAACGCAAATAATCATTAAACTTCAAAACGGTGCCGTCTGTGGATACGCTGTTCATCTTCTGAAACGGACGCCCGCCTCTGCCATTACACCTGCAATCAATGTTTGGAAGAAACGGATTTGTCTCTGGCTATAAAAGCCAGAGAATGAAAGGTCACCATGGAAAAATCACAGAACAAAGAAAAAGCTGGGGGGCAGAAACACAGAACCGGGGGGGGGGCAGAGTGGAGAGAAGAAAAAGCCATGCACGGCAGGGAATGAAAACAGGGAAATAAACCCAGAAAAGAGGGAGACAAAAAAAAAAGAAGAAAAAACCAGGAAAAAACTGAAGAAAACTTGACAGAAGCGGAGAGCCATTGGCCGGCCAACGCAGGATCGCCAACCTCATCCTCGGGTGCGCCACCCCTTCTCCCTCCGAACAGACGAACACAAAGAAAACGAAAGGTGAACAAACACGGACGAAAAAAAAACAGAGGACCGAAACCAGTAGAGAGAGAGAGAGGACGAACAAAAACCAGAAGAGAGAGACATACACATACCAGCCGAATTTTAAGCCTTTTTCAGAATCCCACACCGGAATCAAACCTTTTCCTCACCAGTACCGGCCTAAAACAACGAAAGCCGAAGCAGACCAAGAGAGAGCAGGGGGAGTTTAAAAAAACAGAGCACGGGGAGAACCTCACAAACGAACAAAGAAGAAGCAGAGGGCAGGAAATCAGAGGTAGAAGGAGGGTTTCTGGTTTCCTATCAACGGACGCCACCATTGATCTGCGACCAAGGCGCTAACACTCTGGCGAAGTAACCTGCAGCAAGTAAGCTTCCCTGTCTCTTCGTTTTCATTTCTTAAGTTTAGCACTGTGTGAAGGTAATTAATTACCTTCACACAGTGCCATGCACGCATGAAACTAGTTCATGCGTGCTGTGGCCCAGCCGGGTCACTGGCTTGGGCCAGTGACCGGGCTGGGCTGGCTGGGCCAAGCCCAGCCCAAAAAATAAAAATAAAAAATAGAAAAAAACAGAAAAAAATTAAAAATAGAAAAAATTAAAAAATGTGTATGCATGAATAGAAATAATGTAAATTTACTGGTTTATTCACTGACGCCAGAGTCAGGAATAAAAATATCGGTCTAAATTTATATTATTTTTATTCGTTGTATTTTTATTTTATTTAGCTAGAAAAAAATAAAATATGTGCATGCTTAAAAATAATTTTTGTTTTAATTTAATTATCGGCGCTAGAGTAGGGAATTAAAAATATTGATCTAATTTTTGTCGTAGCTACGAATTTTTACCAAACGCCAGAGTTGGAATTATCCGAGCTCGAATATTCACTGGCGCCAGAGTCAGGAATATTATAAACAAATGATCACAGCATAAACTAATAAACATTTAGCAATTTAAGACAAAACCAACAATGCAGTCTGCCTTAGGCAGAACGTTTAAGGGGTGATAATATCTTCCCTTTTACGTAACCAATCCCGAGTCATAGAATCTCTGTTGACCAGTTAGGGTTCCTAGTGACCATAATACTAGGTGGCGACTCCTCAAACAAGACATTTTTTCCTAAAAGAACCGGATGCCAGAATCTGTTCTTTTTCCATAATTAATTCAAGAGAAGAATTATTTTTTAGGGCCGCCGCGATGTCGGGTGCAACAGAATGGCGACTCCACTGGGGACTTAGGATTAAGCTTTGTCTTTTGTCTTATTATTGCTATTTTTTTATTTGTTTTTTGTTGTGTTTATTTGTTTATTTTTCCTGCATTTACTGCTTTAGCATGCATCCTTGTTTATGTTGCCATGTATCACTTTGAGAGCACACACTTTACAACCTAGGATAAGTGGGAAAGTAACGGTACCCCAATGGCTTTAGCCTGGGTAAGACTCGTGAAACCATCCAACTTTCGCTTGATTGTTTACTTGGAAGTGGTTGATATGCCAAACTGATATTACTCAGGGCCTCTATCTTCACACTACTTGTAAGCCTCATATCGACCTTTCATGGACGATCACTGAGCATGCGAGAGATCCTTTGAAACTAGATAATGACCAACCCGTTGATGCACTGAATAATTAGGATCTTTCTATTAGGTTGTCACCCCGTAAAGGGCAAGTCCGCATTTCATATGTATTTTTTTATTGCTTCAGCATTTTTGCATAATTGCATGATTTACATTTAGCAGGTTGAAATATAGGTTCCCCATTGAAACTCATTTATAACACTCGTTCGAGAAAAAGACAAATGGAAAACAAAGAAAGAGCCCAGTTGGAAGCCCAACATCAAAAAGAGGTGGACAATCTTAAGGAAGAAGTCGCAAGGCTTACTAGTCTACTCGAGCAGGCCTTGAGAGATAAATCCGGAAAAGAAACACTTATAGCTCAGCCTGAAGATATGCATGTAACTCATTTCGATCCACAAAATCTGGGGGCAAGTAGGATGTCATCTGAATTTCAACAAGCTATGCATTTCTAGCCAGCATACCCCTCAAGAATTTCGTCTACCATTGATTCTACCGAGAAAGAATCTCAAAAGGGCAAGATGCTGAAAGAAGAGGATTTGGAAAAATGGACCGCCCTAGAAGAGAGGATAAGGGTAGTTGAGGGAAACCATTTGTGTGACTTGGTGAAAGTTGTTAATATGTGTTTGGTACCTAACATAATCATTCCTAAGAAGTTTAGGGTGCCAGAATTTATTAAATATACGGGAACTCAATGCCCTATAACTCATCTCAAAGCATACTGCAACAAAATGGCTGAGGTGGTTGATGATGAGAAATTGCTGATTCATTTCTTCCAAGACAGCTTGAGTGATGCTGCCCTTACTTGGTATATGCGGTTGGACAATACCAAGGTTAAAAAATGGAAGGACTTAGTTGATGCCTTCATGAGGCAATATAAGTTCAATATAGACGTGGGCCCTGATCGGTTAAGCTTGCAAGCTATGGAGAAGAACAACAAGGAGTCCATAAGAGAATATGCCCGGAGATGGAGCGAGGTAGCTGCACAAGTTAATCCTCCCATGTTGGAAAAAGAGATGATCAATTTATTTTCCAATACATTTAAAGCTCCGTACTTTGAATACTTGGTTAGAAGCTCTGCACAACATTTCACTGACCTGGTTATTATAGCTGAGAGGATTGAACAAGCCATTGGGTTAGGTAAGATTGCTAACCCGACTAAGAAGAACGGTTTCACTGAAGGTGGTTGCCAAGACACTTATCGTTCCTATAGCTAATTCCTTCACACCGACTCCCAGAAATCAACTATTTTGAAGATAAAGCTATGGTGATAATAGGTCAAGAATGGTCTACATGTGACTAAAACTAAGTGTTGAAGAGATGCCCCTTGTCAAGGAGAATGAATGATTGAAAGATCCCTGAAAATTCCAATGAATGAGCATTAAGTGTTTAGCCCTTTTATGTGATATCATGCCCATATTCATGTTGGCATAAGTTCTTTGTTGTTAAACTTCTTTTCCAAAGCTTCAATGAAATAATGAGTTTCTCATTCAATTGTGTTTGCGACCAATCATTATTTATCTTCTTAAGAGAGTTTTCTTATAAGGACTCACGAATACACCTTTGAAGCCGCGTGTGATCTCATAGACGTAATTCATCTCTTGTACCAAAATTCATTTCCCTATTGGAGTTTTGAAAAATTGATATGGTATTTTGATTTCAAAAATAATTTGATGTTCTTTCAAAAATGATATTTTTAACATTCTACTTGTAGAATGACAATTGAATCAAGCAACTCCATCATTGAGGTGACTAAATTATAAACCAAAAAAAAAAGAAAAAAAACAAATGAATGAACACCCTTACCCATGACTCTTGAATCATTTGTTTTTAAATGTATGAATAATGGTATGTAGTACACTTGTTGCTCATGATCCATGAAATGCATCTTTGTAAAGACCAAACCATCACACTGGATGAGGTCAAAGTTTATTGATCTTAACTGCTTGCGCTTGAAATGAGGAAAGGCCATCTTTGTTATTCCTTTCACATTCTGAAATAAGTACATCCCTTGCTATCCCTTTTTGAGCCTGAATAATTTTTCTTTCATGAAAAAATCCCGACTAGGATCACACCCCACACTGGGGGGCAAGAGAAAATTTCAATGAGAAAAGTGAAAAAGCTACAAGAAAGCAAAAAAAAAAAAGCATAATAGCTCAAGAAACTCAAATGCTAGGGGGCATGCCCAAATCACTAGAAAACGTGACATCCAAGATAAAGTGAGTATGCCCTAGCAAAGCAATAAAAAAGAAGAAGCAACAAATCAAAGAAGTGCGACAAAAGAAAATATGAATGACGTCAAGAGTCAAACTGTTGATAGTGATCCTTAGTCTTTGAAACCCTGAAACACTCTTTGAGCCTTATGAATCCTTTTCTTTCATAGCCAAGAACTTTAGCCTACGTTACGTGCCTGTAGAAGTCCTTTCTAATCAAGCAAGCAAGCAACCGAGAATAATAAACAATGCTCTCCAAATGCAAAGAATACTTTTTCATAAGATTCATGACATCAAGAATAAACTACTCATTATTATTCATGCTGATAAAAATGAATGATTCAAAAAGAGACAAATTTTTCTCATACAAAACCTCGAGCTTTTTCTCGAGCCCTTCACTTTGAAACAAAAGATCATCTCATGATGTATTTTCACTGAAGATCTCATTGCCAAACACAAGAGCAAATAACCTCTTTTCCAAGAAAGAAAATAGCCAATGAGTTGTAAGATTTCAAAAGCAAATTGTTTTGGATTCACATCGAAATAATTTTTGTTTTCAAAATGCAAGATCAAGATTTCAAGATTCATTCTAGACCCACATTCCTTCACCAAAATGAACAAAAAGAGAAATGAGAGAATGGTCTTTCAAAACCATTATTTATCTAAGTCGCTGGCAAAGCACACTTAGGGGCAATGACCAGTACAAGGGGGCAACATTGTATTTTCTCTTCTAGAAAAAAGAGAGGAATATTTCCTACATCAAGACAAGGGGGCATTTTGGTTTACGAAAGACAATTTAATCCTTTCAGCAAGTGACACCGAATGTTTTTATCAGTGAGACGAGGAGTAATGAATGATCCTTTTAAAATATTTGACAAGTCAGAAAATCTTTAGCAAGCAAGTGGGTCACGATGGGCGCCACAAAGGCTGAGTTATGGGAACAAATCTGGAAATAGACTTACATGGGCCAACTCAAGTGGGCTAGAAGCCAAGTGACAAAGATGACCCAAATCAGAATTGGCAAGTCCTCATCAGTCAAGCAACGAGAAGACTAAGAAGAAATGGGGGCCTATATTTCAAATCAGGTAAAGATGCATGCATATCATCTAAACTTTGAGACATTGGACAATGAGTTTTGCAAATCTCATTAGAGAAAATTCCAGCGGAATCCATCGAGTGGAAGGCCAACTTGAGATGGCCAAAGATTGAAATTGTTGTTGAAAATTTTTCACTTTTGAGAATTTTTCATCCCGGGCAGGCCGCCCATGAGAATTAGGTCACCTAGAAAAAATCTTCGTGCTCACCATCCTCCTCGAGTGCCTTTGAGCACTTGCCTTCCTTTCGAGTGCCTTTGAGCACTCGTCTTCCTTCTCGAGCGCCTCTGAGCCCTCGCTTTCCTCTTTGAGTGCCTTTGAGCACTAGCTTTCCTCTTCGAGCGTCTCTGAGCCCTCGCCCTCCTCTTAGAGCGCCTTTGAGCGCTTTTCGCTTCTCCTCGAGTGCCTTTGAGCACTTGCCTTCCTCCTCGAAGGCCTCCGAGCCTTCGCTTTCCTCTTCCAGTGCCTCTGAGCACTCGCTTTTCCCTTCAAGTGCCTCTGAGCACCAGTGCCTCTGAGCACTCGTTTTCCCTTTCAAGTGCCTTTGAGCACCAATGCCTCTGAGCACTCGATTTTCCCTTCAAGTGCCTTTGAGCACCAATGCCTCTGAGCACACGGTTCCCCTTTAAGTGCCTCTGAGCACCAGTGCCTCTGAGCACTCGTTTTTCCCTTCAAGTGCCTCTGAGCACCAGTGCCTCTGAGCACTCGCTTTTCCCTTCAAGTGCCTTTGAGCACTCCCTTTCCCTTCAAGTGCCTCTGAGCACCAGTGCCTCTGAGCACTCCCTTTCCCTTCAAGTGCCTCTGAGCACTCGCTTCCCCTTTAAGTGCCTTTGAGCACTAGTGCCTCTGAGCACTCACTTCCCCTTTAAGTGCCTTTGAGCACTAGTGCCTCTGAGCACTCGTTTTCCCCTTCAAGTGCCTTTGAGCACTAGTGCCTCTGAGCACTCGCTTTACCCTTCAAGTGCCTTTGAGCACTAGTGCCTCTGAGCACTCGCTTCCTCTTTGAGTGCCTTTGAGCACCCGCTTTCCTTTTCAAGTGCCTTTGAGCACTCACCTTCCTCCTCGAGTGCCTTTGAGCACTCGTTTTCCCCTTCAAGTGCCTTTGAGCACTCATTTTCTTCTTGGAGCACCTTTGAGCACTCATTTTCTTCTCGAAGTGCCTTTGAGCACTCGTTTTTCTCTTTGAGTGCCTTTGAGCACTCGCTTTCTTCTGGGAGCACCTTTCAGCCCTCCCTTTCTTCTGGGAGCGCCTTTCAGCCCTCCCTTTCCTCTTTGAGTTGCCTTTGAGCACTCGTTTTCCTTTTCGAGTGCCTTTGAGCCCTCACATTCTTTTGAGTGCGCCTTCGAGCCCTCATTTTCTTTTTTTACTTGGGTAGGTCACCCATCATAATGAGACCACTTCTAAAAAAAAAAAACAAAAAAAAAAAAAACAAAAAACAAAAAACAAAAAGCAAAAAAAAAAACAAAATACAAAAAAAAGTGGGTCGTCTTCCAAATGACTTGTTTCTTGTTTTCTACATCTCTCTCTAAAGGTCGTGTGTCAATCTACTGTTTTTTAAGTTTTCAAGGAAAAAAAAAAGAAAAAGAAAAAAATGGTTCTTTCTCTATCTACTTTTCTTTATAAATTTACTACACAAAGATAAAAGAAAATGAAATTTTCCAATATCTTTGCATAGTAAATATTATAAAAGGGGGCAACTGTCATAACCCAATTTTTGACCATTTTATTTTTATTATTATTATTATTTTATTTATTGAAAAGGATAAAAAATTTGATGAAAAAATAATAATGATGATGAAAAAAAAGTAAAATGAAATAAATGAAGAATGAATTAAATTTTGGGTTAAGGGCAATATGAATGGAAGTTTTGGGGTTTAATTAAACTTTGAAATTAATTAAGCTTGGAATTAATTTATTTAATCCAATTAAGGGTTTAATTGGAGAATTGATAAGTTTGGAGACTTAATTAAGCTTGGAATTGATTTAATTCATCCAATCAAGGATTTAATTGGAGAATTAATAAGTTTTGAGACTTAATTAAGCTTGGAATTGATTTACTTAAATCCAATTTAGGGTTTAATTGGGGAATTGATAAGTTTTTGAGACTTAATTGGACTTGGATTGAATTGAATTAATGAAATCAGGGACTTAATTGAAGAAAATATTAACATTTAGGGTCCAAATTGCAAAATTAAAATCCAAGGATTCAATTGAAAATGGCGCGCAAATGCAGGGGGCCAATTACAGTTTGAACTAGGGGCTTAATCACAAACCTTTTAAAAAATTCAAGGGCCAAAACGCAAATAATCATTAAACTTCAAAACGGTGCCGTCTGTGGATACGCTGTTCATCTTCTGAAACGGACGCCCGCCTCTGCCATTACACCTGCAATCAATGTTTGGAAGAAACGGATTTGTCTCTGGCTATAAAAGCCAGAGAATGAAAGGTCACCATGGAAAAATCACAGAACAAAGAAAAAGCTGGGGGGCAGAAACACAGAACCGGGGGGGGGGCAGAGTGGAGAGAAGAAAAAGCCATGCACGGCAGGGAATGAAAACAGGGAAATAAACCCAGAAAAGAGGGAGACAAAAAAAAAAAGAAGAAAAAACTAGGAAAAAACTGAAGAAAACTTGACAGAAGCGGAGAGCCATTGGCCGGCCAACGCAGGATCGCCAACCTCATCCTCGGGTGCGCCACCCCTTCTCCCTCCGAACAGACGAACACAAAGAAAACGAAAGGTGAACAAACACGGACGAAAAAAAAACAGAGGACCGAAACCAGTAGAGAGAGAGAGAGGACGAACAAAAACCAGAAGAGAGAGACATACACATACCAGCCGAATTTTAAGCCTTTTTCAGAATCCCACACCGGAATCAAACCTTTTCCTCACCAGTACCGGCCTAAAACAACGAAAGCCGAAGCAGACCAAGAGAGAGCAGGGGGAGTTTAAAAAAACAGAGCACGGGGAGAACCTCACAAACGAACAAAGAAGAAGCAGAGGGCAGGAAATCAGAGGTAGAAGGAGGGTTTCTGGTTTCCTATCAACGGACGCCACCACTGATCTGCGACCAAGGCGCTAACACTCCGGCGAAGTAACCTGCAGCAAGTAAGCTTCCCTGTCTCTTCGTTTTCATTTCTTAAGTTTAGCACTGTGTGAAGGTAATTAATTACTTTCACACAGTGCCATGCACGCATGAAACTAGTTCATGCGTGCTGTGGCCCAGCCCAAAAAATAAAAATAAAAAAATAGAAAAAAACAGAAAAAAATTAAAAATAGAAAAAATTAAAAAATGTGTATGCATGAATAGAAATAATGTAAATTTACTGGTTTATTCACTGACGCCAGAGTCAGGAATAAAAATATCGGTCTAAATTTATATTATTTTTATTCGTTGTATTTTTATTTTATTTAGCTAGAAAAAAATAAAATATGTGCATGCTTAAAAATAATTTTTGTTTTAATTTAATTATCGGCGCTAGAGTAGGGAATTAAAAATATTGATCTAATTTTTGTCGTAGCTACGAATTTTTACCAAACGCCAGAGTTGGAATTATCCGAGCTTGAATATTCACTGGCGCCAGAGTCAGGAATATTATAAACAAATGATCACAGCATAAACTAATAAACATTTAGCAATTTAAGACAAAACCAACAATGCAGTCTGCCTTAGGCAGAACGTTTAAGGGGTGATAATATCTTCCCTTTTACGTAACCAATCCCGAGTCATAGAATCTCTGTTGACCAGTTAGGGTTCCTAGTGACCATAATACTAGGTGGCGACTCCTCAAACAAGACATTTTTTCCTAAAAGAACCGGATGCCAGAATCTGTTCTTTTTCCATAATTAATTCAAGAGAAGAATTATTTTTTAGGGCCGCCGCGATGTCGGGTGCGACAAATACGATGAAATAAAGAGTATGATGTATTATTCACAATTGAAATTAATGTGTAAAGAACCATATATAGAATTGATCAAAGTTAGGAATGAATAGTTATGCATGGAAGAATTCTATATGTACAAGGATTCCTAGACTATAACATATATCATCAGTTGTTTGTTGAACATAACTCAAATGAAACAATGCGGTATAAGGTTGTATGAAGATGTAGAGTAAAATATTAAAAATAGACTTGGTAGGAAGAAATTAATAGCTGAATTTGTTGGAAATCAAATGGGTTTGCTAGAATTATTGGCATCTATGAAGGGATGACCAGATTATAATTAGTGGCTATAGTATTGGCGACTAAGGATGAAATAAGAATGATACTTAGTGGCCACAATGTCGATGACTAAGGATAAGAAAGGAACGATACTTAATAACCACAATATCAATGACTAAGGACAAGATATAAATTGATAGTTGATGATTAATTGCCATTATCTATGAATATGATAACTTTTGATGTTTAGTTGCCCAAAAGAATGATGACCACAATATCAATGATAAGAAAGGAACAATATTTAATAACCACAATATCAATGACTAAGGACAAGATATAAATTGATAGTTGATGATTAATTGCCAATATCTATGAATATGATAACTTTTGATGTTTAGTTGCCCAAAAGAATGATGACCAAGGAAGCAAAGTACAATTTAGTTAATTATAAAATGATGATGTAGCCTCTCATTTACCTTTACTTCTATTTAAGTTGACAAATCCTTTAAATTAAATCATAAACAACAAAATTTACTTCCTAGTTGTCTCTAATAAAAATAAAATTCATGTGGTTGCCTTTGTTGTTGTTTCCAAATAATGGAAACCATTGAAACTATCATTGATTGTATAATGAAAACCATTGTGTAAGACCGTTAACCGATGCTTAAAAATGTATATGACAAGGGGGGTTGATTGACAACTTAAGATATAATACCGTTTGGTTACTTAAAGGATTGTACCCAAGGAAATCTATAATTAAAGAAATAAAATATTAATTACTGATTGGAGAATAAAAAATTAAAAAAATTAGTTGCTACGTGGTGACGTATAGTCGACAACCTTAGATTTGAATGTAGTACGTAATTCGTCATAAAGTCATTGTCGAAAGTAACAAATATGAACTTAGACACCATAACAGCTATTGCGTAATTCAATATGTATATGATATAATCGATGCTAAAAAAATTCTCAATAAGCATATTGTTCTCCTTCCTTATGAAAAACCACATACATGTATTTTATAGCTAGATGTTAAATTTGTAAGGTTATTTTAGTTGCAATAATGAGCACTTGTCATATGACTTGAGGTATTATTGAACTTAACTTGAATGTTTTGAGCAAGATTGTTACAAGTGCTAGTAGACATAATGATTCTTTTCTCTTATAAAAAAATCATGAGCTTAAGTTTTCTTGACGACTAAAAACTCTTATAATACTATATATGTTACAGGTCTATGTCACGAAGGGGACCAATACTGATTGTGTCGTTTCATTATTTATAATTTTGTTAGGTACTTATTTATATGTACTATGAATACTTAAAATTGTGTTAATAACTTCACCTTGAAATGTACTAAATGATATGATTATATTTTTAGTATTTGGTTATTGCATCTCTTTTGTTAGATGTGTGTGTGTGTATCCATCACACATGTTTTAAGTAGATGAAAAATGAAAAGAATATAAAATGAATTATGAGAAGCGATGTGAAAGAATCGAATGGAGAAACAATTGAATTGGTAGTGGCCGAAGGCTAGTGCATGTATTCAATAGAATCAATAATATAAGGAAATTTTACTATAAATTTGGTAAACTAAATAACCAATAATGAGATGTATTGTTAGACAAATTAAACAAAAAAAATTACCTCATTATACTTAATGATTAAAATATGAAAGTTCTATGGAAAATTCAGGTCAGCACCTTGGAGCGGGATTGTCTGTAATTGGAGTAGCTCGATTAGTTGGAGGAACAAGCAGGTGTTTGGCACCTTATCTCCTTTTTTTTTTTTTTGTAGAATTTATATTTAATTTTAAATGTATTTGTTATGCAATAAATAAATAGAGAGAAAAAAGGAAATGAAATATGTGATGGAAATTGTTATGGGACAAAAATGGGAAGAAAGGATAATGATTAAAATTAGAAAAATATGATAAAAGATTTAATGGCATCATTGTTGGACATTTAGACGTAGGATATGGATGCATGTAAAGTCTGTAGTATCGAACAGAGACTAATGAAAATGATAAGTTTTATTGTTTTGGACGGAGATTAATGAAAATGACAGTTTTTCCTTTTGAATGGAGACTAATGAAAATGATAAGTTCTATCGTTTTGAACGGAGACAAATGAAAGTGATAAGGTCAACCTTTGGGCTAAGACCAATGAGATTATATAGTACTCTAGTTGGAAGTCTGAACATAACTATCAATACTAATTATTGATGTATGATAGTTGTGGAAGATAAAATGAGATTAGAGCATGAGGATAAAAGGGTGAAATTTTGTATTTAAGCTTGAATTCAAGTATTTGACTGAAATAGATTATGCTTAAGCACTATTAACTAAGTATATTGTCCCTTGTATATTTATTATGGAGATTGCGTATTAAACAAACTATCGTTGTATTATTATATATGGTGGATAAAGCTGATGTAGTATTGCTTTTAGTTTAGTTGTTTTATATATATATATATATATATATATATATATATAATTATTTTTTAATCACTTTTAACTTTTCTCTTTTGTATTTTCTTTCAATGTCTTGTTTATAATATATCTTTTTTGTAATATTATATCTTTAATGTAAATAGATGAATATGAATCTATGTCTTGTCAAGGAAATTCTAAAAATGTGATGAGAAAATTAATTATAGACTAATGACTTAATAAATGGGGTATGCCTGAGGTTACTATATGTAATTTAATTAAATCGCGATGTGATTATTTGTGTTGGAAAGTAATAAAATTTTTTTTTTTGGTAGGATCTATAATTGTACAGGGAAGACTCTCCAGAAATTCCATAAAATATAAAAATATCACTAATTCTATTTAATGCATGAATAATTGTTTAAAAGGGTATATGAAATGCATAAATGATATGGTTTTAAAAAGGAAAAATTGTATGAAAAATGTTTGAAGTGCTTGGAGATAAATCTATATAAATAGATTATATGGGAATATATTAATCCAGTATTTCATCCAGAATTGAGCATGAAATCTAAGTATCAAAAAATAGAATGATGGACAAATAATAATAATAATAATAAAAAAATTGGCCCTATTTTTCATGTACATTATGTGGTATTATTGTCTCAATTGTATATAAAATCACTTGATATTATAGTTAGTATCATAGCTCTGGTTGTGTTTCAGTACACTTATGAATTTGAAAGAGATTAATGTAAATGGTATATATTATAGGATGATAAAAATGGGGGTAAGTGCAAAATTGCATCAACTTGATGCTTAAGTTGTTGACAGTGGATTATTGCCTCTCCATAACATTAGAGGAATGGTTAAAACTTAATTTTGAAAGCATTAGTAGGAAGATCAAGTTGACGAGGAAACAATAAGGATCTTTACAATGTATTGTGTTTGGACATAAATGAGACCATAATGAGAATAACTGTAAGGCTTTGGTTCTATAAGATGTGGCCAAATTAGAAAAAAGATATGTCCAGAGATCATCTTTGTCCACTAGGCTGACCCTGCTAGCAGCTCTATCTCATCCAAAAATATTCTGCCAGCATAGGAGACTTCTTTGTTTTACAAATAAATCAGCTTCCAACCCCGTAAAACAAAACAGAGGTGACTCGCTGCCAATATCTCCTACTTTATCACACAAAACTTAAGAATACCAAATTGAATAAGGTGGGCTAGCAAGGTAAATATCTACGGCTGATGAACATTCTTTGGAACTTCGATGTAGGTTGACTGTCTCGGGTAGAGGTTCCGCGTCACTTGCTTTTGTGATTTGAATTTTCCACAGTGTTGGGTTGACAGTTGCTGTTTTCTTCATGAGACCTGGTGTGTGAATTATTTCTAAACGGTCGTGGAGTTTAAAGAGTCATTTCTTAATGATTTTTTTTTTTTCACGAGATCTAGTGCTTGAATCGTTTCTTAATGGTCATGGAGCTTGAATAGCCGTTAGTCAATGGCTGTGAAATTTATTAAGCTATTGTCATATTGTCACTCAAAGAACTATTTCTTAACAGTTATGAAAACTTGAAGAGTCAATTTTTTTTTCCAATAGTTGTGAATTTAAATAGTCGTTTCTCAATAGCTGTGGATCTCAAAGAGTCATTTCTAAATGGTTTGTGTAGCTTAAAAAACTATTTTCAACTATTATTACTTTTACTGAATCATCGATTTTAGCAATTTATAACCTCCTTTTAAATTTAAGAGCATCACTATTCTTGGGCACTTGACCAAGGTGTGTCCTCAATTTTTTTTTCCAAATGATGGCTTTCAAAAGTTATTCTTCTAAGAAGTTCTTGGCAATCGAGGGCAAGTATGGTTGTACAAGGCTTCCTGTACATGGACATGCAATTGATCCATTCTTAAAGTGGTCTTTCGGAAGCATCACACATTTGAGTTTTTAGTTATTGGAAATTTCTTGTGAACTTTACGGACATGATGATTCGCATCAGCCATAAAACGCGTCATCAAAACGACCAAGCGCGTCTCTATGAAGAAGTTTCTATTCCAGTCTTATTTACAGAAATCAAAGAAATGCTCCGCAAACTCCTTAATGACTTGGAAGGTTTTATACACCAATTGTTCCATATGTTCTGAAATAATGTAAGGACGCTAGGGTCCAGCATATTAAACAACAACACGGCCAAGCAGAGATTTATCCAATGATTCCTGTAGAAGACTTCGCAGGCCTCCTAGTTGACCAAGAAGATAGTTATCCAATGACTCGGATTTCCGCGTAGATGGGATAGATTTCTCAATGGATTGAAGAACATAAATTGCAAAAGGTTTGACACTTTGACAAGACTTCAAATGGGTGCTTGCCACTATTCTCAACATCAATGATTCCTCAGCCAACAAAGTAATTAGACCATCAAAAAGTTTCTCTTGTTTTCACATGCACTGAAAGAAGGCATGCTGCTTTTGTACAGTAGAGTGATCACTGCTAGTTCTGTCATCAATGTCAGTGCACTTGAAGTATGGGTTTTCAAAAGCATATGTACATCCCAGCAAGCACTTCAATTTCTTAGAAGAACCATAGCACGTTGTGATTGTTGTCTAACACTGATATGGTCAAGAAAAGAGACTGCCCTACTAGCCTGATCATAAGTAATATCGCCATGAGGTTTCATGCATATCCTTTGCATACACTGCATAAATGCCACACTTCTAAAGTAAAACTCATTGGCTGATTTCCACATAGTATCCATACAGTCATCAGGAATTCATTGTAATTCACTGGAAATACAAACACACGAAGCTTCGCTAGATAGTCTACTTGGCGTCAACAACAAATGTTGCGCATCATATGATGGTTAAACGAACAATCAGTTGGAGCTGTTGGATATCTTTATATTTTCAAACTTGTGCTTGTGCAACCCACTAGTTTCAAATAATTTTAGAAGTTCAAATAAAGCCCTATTTTTTTCGCTACACCTTTTCCTGTGTCATTCCAGAGATCATTACAATCCATAGCAGCTTTGGATATCTTTTCCACTGTCCAACACAAAACATTCCACTGTTTATCATGTGATAGGTGAGAAGAATGGGAAGCGATGCATTGTCTGGTGATACTTGTGACATCTTTATTATCAAGAAAACTTAATCCCTAAGTGTTTCTGAAGTGCAAGTCCTGCAAAGTATCAGTTACTTTTTTTTTCCCAATCATCTAACCATATTGACCTGTCTTTTTCACAGAACTGTGTCAGATCTTAAACAGTGTTCTTGTTATCCTTCCAGGCCTTTGGAAATTGCAGAGAATGAATTCTTAGTCCTTTTTGTTGTGCTTGTCGGCCAGGAATAAGCATTAGAGGTTGTTGCAGCAAATCTGTGTACTTTAGTATTAGCTTTCTAAGCTTCTATCGTGTCTTTTTTGAGTTTTCAATAGACAAGCAAGTTCTGTTTGCTCCCAATGAAACAGCTTCAATGTCCTCCAATATTCTTGGCAAGAACTGATTGTAGTATATGAAAACATTATACAGAATCTGTAGATTTTCTTTTCTATCATGGACTTGAATAATTTTGCACTTCTAGCATATTGTTACCTATGCTTTTTTTTTTTTTTTTGACGTATAAACAATAATATAGGTTTGTGTTGGAGATATTATCAAATCTACTGAAGATAATATTGATACTGAAGATAATCGTGATCTCTGATCATATCTGCATAAGAAATTACTGAAACTGAAGATAATGGTAATCATATCTGCAATAGATATTCTAAGAATTAAGTGTATATCTTATCATTAATTGCATTCTTAATGATAGGATTTTTGAATCAGGGATTGTAATATATAAAAGAACAAAATGTAACAGTATTGATATACAAAAAGGAAATATATTTCTGTAATTCTTCTTCTACACATCTTTCTCTCTTTATTCTTTTATCTTTAATGGTATCAGAGCCATTGACTCACGTCACACAAATGACTTCCTCTTCACTAAACACCTCAGATACCGCTACTAATGGCAATCCCCCACTTGTTTCTCCTCCAGACATAAATGTTACAAAACTCTCAAAAGACAATTATAATGTTTGGAAAGCTCAATTAATTCCTTTTTTTATTCCTGGGACAAGGTTTCTTTGGATACCTTGATGGAACCATTTCCATCCCACCCAAAGAAGTTTCCATGGATGAAACCTCCTCTACAATCTCTAACCCTCTTTATGAGCATTGGCAGCAATAAGATGCCACTACCAGAAATTCGTTAATAGCAACGGATTTACCAACGAAATATCCTTTTCCATCTATAATTGAGTCGGTAACTATCGACAGAAAGTTTTCGTCGGTAGTTACCGACTGAATTACGGACGGAAAGTTCAGAATAAAAAAAAAAGACGGGTTGTTGACGTGGAGGTTTTCGTGGGGTGATTTTTTTCGACAGAATCACTGACGGATTCAAAACGGCAGGCCCGTATAGTGACGTGACCAATTCACCGTTAAAAATACCGACGGATTTGAAATGGCAGATCCGTATGATGACATGTCAATTTTTTCATCAGAATAGCTGATGAACTCACCAACGGAATAATTCGTCGGTGAAACCATAAAAAAAAGTTAATATAATTCCCTGCCTGCCGACCCTCTCCTCCTCTATTTCTCCTTCTTCTTCCTAATCCCAACTCTCCCCATCTGCAAACAACCAGCCCCCAAACAAAAATCTCCCACATCTCAGCACAACAAGTTATATTTCTTGAAGTTTTGTAGTCATAACATCCGTGTTCTGATTTGCCGACGGATTTTATCAATTTTTTAAAGTAATTCTATCTTTTTAAATTTTAACATTTAAATGTCAATTTTATTGTTTTTTTAGTATATGTATTTTGTTAGTAGATGTACATGTTTTATTGTTATTTCTCAAACAAACTTGTAGTATATGAATGTATAATTTTATACCTGTTATGGTTTGTTTTAGATTTTGTAAGATTGTATTTGTTTGTAAATTGTTAAAACTTTATGGAATTACTGAATTACATGTGCTGTTTTGAAATAATTAATAGCTTGCTTAATGAGTTCGTTCTAAGTTTTATCAATGGTATTGCGGAGTGGTAATTTCCATAAATTTATATATATTAATTTGTATGGACATTGATAAATAATAATGAATATTTAATATTTATGAGAAGTTGTGATTGGTTTGTTGGATAATCTCGAGGTAAACTAATATTTTTGCAAGTTTATTTACCTAACTAAGTTAATTAATACATGATGTCATCATAATTTTATAGAGGTTCGATATAAGTCATGGATGATCGTTCATGGATGTATCGAGATTCACCCTAAGGATTGCGGAGGATAGATTATTGTAACGGGGTTCAGGGTTTTATTAATTTCGCAACATCTTTTCCCATAAATTTTACTGGATGTGGTATTTGGTGTCCATGCAGGAAGTGTCAAAATAAAAAGTATCTACATCCAGATGTTATAATGATGCATCTTCTACACAAAGGGTTTATGGAGAATTACCAGTGTTGGTATGCATATGGAGAAGTATTTGTTAGTAAAATGAGAATGGGAGAAACGGTGGTTGGGTCAACTTTTAGTGCTAGCAACGTGCATGAAGCGGAAAATGACAACACTAATCCTTACAGAAATATGGTTATGGATGCAATGAGAATGAATCAAGGTAATGTTAGTCAATGTCCAATCGTAGAAGAAGAACCTAATGCAGATGCAGCTAGGTTTTTTGATTTGTTGAACCATTATGGGATGGTTGCACAAACCACAATAAATTATCGGCCGTGGCACAGGTGTTCATCATCAAGTCAAATCACGGGTTGAGTGAGGCCATGTATGAAAAAATTATTGAATGGGCGAGAAGCATTTTACCTGAAAGGAACAGGTTGAAAGAGAACTTCTATGATGTGAAGTTCATGATGAAACCCCTCGGTTTAGGATACCAGAAAATTGACATGTGCCCTAACTTTTACATGTTATACTACCTTGAAAATGCTGAGATGACCGAATGCATGACATACGGGCATTCCTGTTACAAACCCAGAATTGGCAGGAGAAAGACTAGTGGCATATAAAAAAGTTAGATACTTCCCGATCATACCTAGACTACAAAGGTTATTCATATCACCAAGGACTACTGAGCACATGACATGGCACTAAACACATGATGCAGTTGATGGTGTGATGGTGCATCCTTCTGACGACGAAGCGTGGAAACGCTTTAACAGTGTGCATCGTCACTTTTCAGCTAAATCAAGGAACTGGCATCTTGGGTTGTGTACAGATGAATTCAACCTATTTGGGTCATTTGTTGCTCCCTACTCACAGTTTATAACTTGCCATCGGGAATGTGTATTAGGTCGGAGTTCATGTGTTTATCTACTGTCATACCCGATCCAAGCAGCTTCGAGCAGAATATAGATGTTTGTCTTCGGTTGTTGATTGATGAGTTGGTGTAGTTGTGGTCCTCCGGAGCTCTGACTTATGATATATCAAGGAAACAAAATTTCCTTATGAGGGCAGCTTTGATGTGGACTATGAATGATTTCCCAGCTTATGGAATGCTTTCTGGTTGGAGCACGCATGGGAAACTCACATGTCCATACTACATGGAAAATAACAAGGTATTCACACTAGCAAATGGAGGTAAAGCTTTTTTTTTTTACTGTCACCATCGCTTCTTGCCACTTAATCATAGGTACAAAAAGAATAGATAAGATTTCTTTGTTGGTAGAGTTGAAAAAGATGTTGCATCCCTGCGTCTTTCTGGTGAAGAATTGCATGATGTTGTATCAGAGTACGGTGACATTGTATTTGGCCTTCAATCAGGTAAGCAAAAGTTTCCTGGCTTTGGTTTGACCCATAATTAGGTAAAGCGAAGTATCTTTTGGGAGCTTCCTTATTGGAAGACCAATCTACTTCGCCATAACCTTGACGTCATGCACATAAAAAAGAACGTGTTTGAGAACATTTTCAACACCGTCATGGATGTGAAGGGGAAGACAAAGGACAACATCAAGGCTAGATTGGATATAGCTTTATACTATAACCGTAAAAATATGAAGTTTGTTTATGATGAGTCACGGGTCTCAAAACCAAAAGGAAGCTTCGTGTTAGAGAAAAAAGCACAACTGCTAGTCTACAAATGGCTTAAAAGTATGTGTTTTCTGGATGGACATACATCAAACATATCAAGGCTGGTTAATATAGAGGACTGCAGATTGTATGGAATAAAGAGTCATGACTGCCACGTGTTTATGCAAACACTCACCCCATTAGCTTTTTGTGATTTGTTGCCAAAGAGAATGTGGGATGCACTCACGGAGATCAGTCATTTCTTTAGAGATATATGCTCCAGCAAGTTGAATGGTGAGCATATTGAGAGGCTTCAAACGAATATCATCGAGACTTTATGTAAACTTGAGATGATATTCCCTCCATCATTTTTTAACTCAATGGAGCTTCTCCCTATACATCTACCGTTCGAGGCAAAAACTGGAGGACCGGTCCAGTATAGATGGATGTACCCATTCGAACGGTTAAATATTACAATTGCAATGTAATTCATATATAAAAGTATTTTCTATGTTTTTCTTAATTGAAAATACTTGATTAATTCAATGTAGGTACTTGTTTAATCTCAAGAAAAAGGTTAAGAACAAGGCGCATGTTGAGGCTTCGATATGTGAGGCCTATATTGTTAAGGAGATCTTAACATTTATCTCGTACTATTTCGAACCTCATCTGAGAATGAGAATAAATCGCGTTCCACAGCATGATGATGGCGGTGAAGTGCCTTCCAGTGGGAACTTGTCAATATTCTCCAATATTGGACGACCTACACCTAAAAATGTCGTAAGAGTAAGATATTTGTCGGAAATAGAGTTCAAACAAGCACACAACTATGTTCTATTTAGCTGTGATGAGCTGAGACCTTTTATTTAGTAAGTTTATATATGTGTAATACTAATTAAACTTTGTCAGTAATATACTGTTAATTATATATTGTAATATCATACACTCATTATCACTTGCAAGCAGCATCGACAATATTTGCTCTTCAATAACTCACAGCTAATTGAATCCCAGATCTTTCAATTACAAGATGAATAATTTGCCACGTGGTTCAGAACACATGTAAGCACTATCACAAACTCATTCTAACTAGCAAAATTATTGTATGTATGCATGTCATTACGAGATTCTCGTTCATTTATTGTTTATTGATGTACATTACATACAAGGTTTATCAAATGGGAAGGAGTGCGCCTAAGTCATTGTCTTCACTAAGCTTAGGTCTGAAAGAAAAGTTAAGTGCTACAACGGGTATTTTGTCAATGGATATGTTTTTCATATTGAAGAATATGGGCAGAGAAGAAAGACATACAACAACGGTGTTTGTGTTAAGGGATCCACTAGTAGTGAATTAGAAGTTGACTACTATGGTAGATTAGAAGAGGTCGTCGAACTGCAATATCATAGCGAGTAGTATAGAGTGTTTTTATTCAAATGCTATTGGTATGACACAACTAACAGAGGAATCAGAGTTGATCCGCACTATGGTTTGGTCGAAATCAACTCAAAAGCTAGACTCCGCAACATAAACGATGTCTTTGTTTTCGCAAAGCAATGCCAACAAGTTTATTACACATACCCCTTCACTTAGAAAGGATCGATCAAGAGTGGATTGGTTGTCTGTTTTAAAAATGAAACCCTGGGGTTATGTCTCGAGGTTGTTCAGGATGAGAATGAAGACACAAGTGTGTGAGATGAAGTCTTTCAAGTTAGTGAGTTGGTTGAACCATATCGAGTTGCTCCTTCGATTGAATTGGAAGAAAATTCAAATTTTCGTGTTTTCGATGATAGTCTTGTTGATGTTGATGCATAGGAGTTTAATGTTGTTTTGAGCTCTAGTGGACAAGAAAATGTCGATGAAGAAGATGATATCCATATTGAAGATTGCGAGGAAGGTGATGACTATTCAATTAATGACGAAGAAGAAGAAAATTCTGACTAACTATCAAAATGAAGCCCTGTGTAAAACCCTTTTTTTCATGTAATTTAAATTATGAATGATATATTTTGTAACACGAAATATTTATTGTTTAAGCACTATTGTTATTGTTTTGTACGATGGACAGTTTATCATTTAAGTTTTTGCAGGAAGATAAATAGGCAATACAAATGCAACATTTCTTATACAATGCAACAATCACCTACGACCATACCAACGGATTCACGTTCGTCGACTTCTCATAGAGGGTTTGAAAATAATTACTTGAAATGCCATAATCACCGACGACCATACTGACGGATTCACGTCTATTGGCATCTCATAGAGAGTTCGAAAATAATTACTTGAAATGCCACAATCACCGATGACCATACCGACGGATTCACATCTGTTGGCATCTCATAAAGAGTTTGAAAATAATTACTTGAAATGCCACAATCACCGATGATCATACCGACGGATTGATGTCCGTCGGCATTTCACAGAGAGTTCAAAAATAATTACTTGAAATGCCACAATCACCGACGCTCAGACCGACGGATTCACGTCCATCGGTAAGTTGTCGGTGGGCCAATGTTACCGACAAAAAATACCGACGGACTATGCGAATTCCAAAGGGTGGTGCATTAAATGCATCTCTGACCGCGTCAGCTTGCTGATGGACCACGAAAAATATAGAGGGTAATTATAAATTTTGGGGCGAAATTCAAAAATTACCGACAGATTTTCTACACTTCACCGACGGACTAAATTAAAATAATAATATTTTTTTATTTTAATCGGTGAATCCTTTGGTAAAATTGTCCTATAAGTTCCAACGACCGCCCCTTCTGTTCATTTTTTCTTCTCCTTCGTTTTTTCCCCTTAAATTTTGATTTTTTCCTCTCAATTATTCAAAGCTTTCACCTAGAATCTCTAGCAAGATTTCTTGTGAATCTTCATCAAATTAAAAGGTATGTGTTTCTTCTTTTTCATTTTATTTTTAAGGGTTTTTTTTAGCTATTTTTATTTTTGTTATGCCTTTTGTTTTGGTGTATTTTTTGTAATATAGATAAAGTTTTGAATTCAACACATTATTAAGGTAAGCATATTTCATTCCTAAAGTCTATATTTTTATTTTTTTTTAATTTATTGAATATTTTTTATTGTTGTATTGGCATAATTATTATTAGTTAATTTATTTAATATTTGTTGTTAATGTTGAATTTACCTTAGAATTAGTAATTGAATATGTTGGAATAATTAGTAATTTTACTCTATTATTATATGATTTGTGTTTAATTATTTCCATTAATTTTAATTGATTAGTCTATAATTTTTTTTTTAATTTATTGAATATATTTTATTGTTGTATTGGCATAATTATTGAATAATTTGTTGAATTATAATTGTTAATGTTTAATTTACCTTAGAATTAGTAATTGAATATGTTGGAATAATTATTAATTTTACTCTATTATTGCATGATTTGTGTTTAATTTTTTCCATTTATTTTGATTGTTAGTCTAGAGTTTTTTTTGAATTTATTGTTTTGTTGTATTGGCATAATTATTGAATAATGTTTTGAATTGTAATTGTTAATGTTGAATTTACCTTAAAATTAGTAATTGAAAATTTTGGAATAATTATTAATTTTACTCTATTATTGCATGATTTATGTTTAATTTTTTCCATTTATTTTAACTGTTAGTCTAGAGTTTTTTTTTTAATTTATTGAATATATTTTATTGTTGTATTGACATAATTATTGAATAATTTGTTAAATTTTAATTCTTAATGTTGAATTTACCTTAGGATTAATAATTGAATATGTTGGAATAATTAGTATAGATTGGGTCAATTGGATGTGGCTATTGTTAATATTTGCAGGTTGGTGGATTTAGGTAGTATCTAGTATAGGGGAAGTGTTGTCGAATTGTTTTTAACATTTGAATTGAATTATATAATTATTTGTATAAAATTGGATAGATGCGTAGAATGAAAACCAGAGCTGGTCGTTCACGTACAGTCATAGCTAGTTCGTCTAGCAGCGAGGATCCTCTCAAGAAGAGGCACCTACACCACCTGCGCCGTCAATCGGTGCTGCCTCTTCTAGCGCTAGTTCACAACGCAGAGGCGGCGTGCCTTCGTAGTGGAATCAATTTACCCGCAAGTACGAGACACAGTGGAAGGACGACCTTTCAATGTAAGTTTGTTAAGGTTTTAGAATTTTTTTTAAAAAATTATAACATAATTTATAAAGTAAATATTGAGGTCACCCAAGTAATATCATTGGCGTTTAAATCGTCGATGGAGATTCCATTGTTTCAATGAAGTTAGATATCCAGACATCCTGAATGGATGTCTCAAATCAACGCATGGTTTGACAGATTTGAGGTTAATGTTAATTTATAATTTTCAGCTTATTTCTAATAAATTATTAATATAATTGTAAATAAATTATTATTTTTATTTAAAATTAATTATTTATACACATGACAAATTTTGCTGGGATAGTGACCATAACACTGTTGTGAGGAGGGTGTGGGAAAATCACGCGGTAACTAGGTAACATAAAAAACAATACAAGATTTTTTTTAGACAAAAATTTATGTTTCAAAATGTAATTTTTGGTATTTTTTTGTACAAAGCATAGGGGGTTTTAAATCCTCTAACCTTGACATTTTTTTTTTTTATCATTGTTTAAACATTAATCTTACATCTCAAAGTTATTACTATTACTGTTAGTATTTGTATTATTATTACGTTGTTGTTGTTGTTATTTATAATTTATATAGTTAACCTCTATATGGTTCAACACCGGTCTTACAGGGTTATATATTACTTCAACACTCTTGCACTTGGGAGAAGACATTAAGCTTTTGGTCGTGTCACCTATCTACTCGTCTAAGGGTGATAAAGGGTGGCAACTTTGTGTGTGATTCCATATTTCTTCATTGAAGACTCAAATGGCTTGTTGCAGAAATGTGTTCCACCATCACTTATCATGGCTCGAGGGATTCCAAATCAACTTAAAATATTTTCTTTTAAAAACTTTATCACTATTTTGTGATCATTGTTTTGACTTGGAATTGCCTCTATCCATTTTAAAACATAATCTACTGCGACTAATATGTATAAGAAACCAAATGATGGAGGAAATGGACCCATGAAATCTATATCTCAACAATTAAAGATTTCAATGACAAGAATAGGATTTAAAGGCATCATGTGTTGTTTTGAAATAAATCCCAACTTTTGATAATTTTCACAAGTCTTGCAGAATGCATGCGAGTCCTTGAACATGGTGAGCTAATAAAATCCACTTTGTAAGATTTCTGTAGTTGTCTTTCATGATGAGAAATGACCCCCACATGCCTCAGAAAAATAAAATTTAATGACACTACTTACCTCATTGTCAGGAATGCATCTTCAAAATATTTGACCAGAATAATATTTGAATAAATAAGAGTCATCCCAATAAAAGTTCTTCACTTCGTTCAATAACTTTCTTTTGTCTTAGGTATTCCAATGAGCTGGCAATTGTCTTGAAACAAGAAAATTAACAATATTAGCAAACCAAGGCATTGTAGAGACAAAAAATAAAGATTTATCAGGAAAGTAGTCATCGATTAGTGTGATGTCAGAGCTCGAATTGGTTGTCAATCTTGACAAATGATATGCAGCAACATTTTCGGTGCCTTTCTTGTCTTTGATTGTGATATCAAAATTCTTAAGGTAACAAAATCCACTTCACCAATCTAGTTTTAGAATCTTTCTTAGAGAGAAGATATTTCAATGCTGCATGATCACTAAAAACGATAACAGGTGAGCCAACAAGATAAGATCTGAACTTGTCACATGCAAATACAATATTTAAGCATTATTGCAAGTAATTCTTTTTCAGTTGTAGTGTAATTCATTTAAGCATTATTTAAAGTTTTACTTGCATAGTAAGTCACATAAGGTTTTTTATCTTTTCTTTGTTCCAAGACAACACCCACGACCCAATCATCCTGGGTTTCGATTCCACACTTATACTCACACCTATCAACCACAATATTTATGATATGCATTATATAACAAAATATCATTATAGATGGATAAAAATAAATAAATATAAATACATAGACATGAAATATGGTTATATGAACTACAAGGTTAAATTCATTCAATCAAGTTTAAACATTAATTATACAAATTAAGTTATAAAAACATTTTCATGTTTACAAAATACAAGGTTATACTCCCTAGAACCTAGATTACAAGAAGGGAACATAAGCTAGGATCTACTCTTGTTATGTATGCGATGATCCTAAAAGAAAATACATGTTATTGAAAGGTGAATATTACAATAAATATAACAACACGAATATCTAACAATTTCAACAAGATAAAATGCATTCATAGTTCATTCGCTTCTCCCTTCTAGTTTTTATTAGAATATCTTCATTATCCAACTATTAATAACTGTTCCTTTTGCCACTTTCAACCTTCATTCCAGACTTTATGAGATCAAACATGATTATTTTTTCTTATCACATTACCGATACCAATTTCATTGGTATCATCATCATCACCCCATAGGAGTCGATGCAAGGTGATCCCTTTACCCGGGATCCTAACATACACTAAATGTATGCTAGCCAATACATGGTGATCCCCTTAGCCAGGATCCTAAGATACACTAAATGTATGCTACTTTATTCATGGTGATTCCCTTACCCGGGATCCTAACATACACTAAATATATGCCAGTCCAATCGTGGCAATCCCCTTACCTGGGATCCTAACAGACACTAAATGTATGCTAGTTTACGCCTCAAATTGCACTTCTCATATTTCTTTTGTCAGTGATAATTTCATCATTTGGCAATTCACATAACAACTTTTCACCTTGAATACACATACATTCAGTAATTTAGATTTCACATTGGTAATATAAATAAATCATGGAATTAACTAGGAAGTATAGGTGCGATTCACCTACCTGCAATAGAAGCTCTACTCGTGCTCCCCTGCTACTGCTGTTGCACCACACCTATGGTCCCTCCTGCAATTCACAGGTTTATCTCATAAATTTTCCTCACTCAAGGATATGTTTTATTATAACCATATCAACAACCAATAAGTCTTTCAATTATTACTGTCTTGTTTTTAAACTATTACTGTCTAGATATTGAACTGTTATTGTCTCATTTTTGAACTGTTACTCTCCGACCTCTCCTTAGATTTTTAACAATATCTAGAGTTATAGAACTCCGATTCAAGCAAGATTAGTCTTTTTAAAAAGCTAAGACATAAGGCTACAAGTTCTTTGAAGGAAGGAGAACCCAGTTCTGCCTCTAAGACAATCAAAATTTCTCATCAACGAATCAGACCTACTACCCTATAGGGTCTGTCATGACCCAGTCTCGGTTGGTGACCCATAGACGAAGTTCTATAACTCCAAATTGAGCAAGACCAATTTCATTAGTTAGCCAACATCAAAAGCTACAATTTCGATGAGAAATCTGATCCTAATTCCTTCATCCTCTTACCCAAAATCTCTCTGAAAGTCAAGAGACGAAACTATTCAGATTCGTCAACCTTTCCATTTATATACAACACATAAAGTTCTTTAATTTAGCTACTCATAGGTTTTCCTCAATTCAAGTCTAAGAACTCAAATCTATAAATTAACATCTAGGCATCAATTCATAATCGACTTGAAATGACTCATAAGAGTAGGTTTAGAATACCTTACCCGGTACGAATCAAGGTTTTGATCCCTTCTTTTCTTTCTAATGATAACCGGCCCTCCCCCTCTTCTCTTCTTGTTCAATTTTTATTGTTAATCCCTTTCCCACCACTGCTTATTCTACCTATAACCCTTAATCTTGGATGAGTTTTTTTTTTTGAAATTTTTGTGTTCCTCTTGAATTGCTTATTCTTTCTTTACGTTATCTACAGATATGTTTTTGGTGAGAAAAGGAGTATTATGCTTTATAGTTATTCTTATTTGCATTTAGGCCCTATTTTCTTTAAGTGTATTTGTTATGCCCCCACTTATTTTTAGTTTAGTTTATTTCCTTATTTCCTAGATCGAGACTTTGAAAAACCGAATATGGAAGTAAATTCACACTAGCTCTAAAATCAAGTAAAGCTCTTTCAATTTTATGTTCTCCAATAAAGCAAGAAATTATAGGATAACCAGGGTCTTTATATTTCAAAGCATTATTATTATGAAGAATAGCACTTACTTATTTGGCTAAAAATGCTTTCTTTTTCACATTCAATTTTCTCTTCACAGTGCACAAATCTTTCAAAAATTTAGCATAGGAAGTTACCTGTTTAATAGCATCCAACAAAGGTATATTGATCCTTACCTATTTGAAAGTTTCAAGAATTTCATAATTGTGATTGACTTTCCTTTGGTTGGTCATGGCATGAGGAAATGGAAGTGCTGACGGAGAATCAATCTTTTCTTTACAATGCTCAGATTCAACCCCTTCCTTACCCTCAGAGATTGACTCATCATCTTTCTCACAAGGTTCAAGAGTGGGTTTTTCAATAACCTTACCACTGCGAAGAGTGATGACTGATTTGACTTGATCCATGTGTTGGGTTTTGGAACTACTTGCATTCGAATTGTATTGCCCCTTTGGATTTTGCTATGGTTGAGATGAAAACTTACCTTTTTTTTTAAAACTGAGAGAAGATGTGAATTTTGCAAGAGCATCTTTAAAATTTTTCATTCTTTGAGCATGTTAAGTGTTGATTGTTTCTTGCTTTTTAATGAATGCATGCAATGTTTCCTCAAGATTTCTTCTAGTAGGTAGAGCATAAGGAGGTGCATATCCATGAGAATTTTGGAAATTATGGTATGCTTGAAACGGTGGCTGTGAAGTTTGTGCATTATTGTTATCACTCTTCCAACTTAAATTTTGGTGGTTTCTCCAATCAGGGTTGTGTGTTTACGGGTATGGGTTATGATTGGGCCTTTGGAAACTGTTTAAAGCATGGGCTTGTTCATGGAGGCATTCCTTGAAAGAAGGCAAAGTTGGACAATCATTGGTTGTATGTTTATTTGTTTCATAGATTTGACACAGATTTTAATTGACCACTCTTTTTCAATTCTAGTGCCTCGACTTTTCTAGCTAAAGATGCAAACTTGGCTTGGAGGTTATGATCTTCCCTAAGGTTATACATACCTCCACTAGATGTATGAGGTTGGGTTTTATTTGGTGCCTGTAGTGTCCTAATTTTAAGCATTTTCAACGAGCAAGTCTAGGTACTCTATTGCTTCATTAGGGTCTTTATCTTTAAAAGTTCCATAGCACATCAATTCAACCATTTGCCTATCTTTAGGTGTTAACCCTTCATAAAATTGTGAAACCAATCTCCATGTTTCAAAACCATGATGAGGGCAAGTATTAAGCAAGTCTCGAGGGTGCACTTGTTCTTGTAGGATTCATGTGGTCTCTAAGTGTTCTATGTTATTCTCATTATAAAGTGACTTGTTATCTTCTTCGACCATATTTTTTGAAAATGATGAGGATACCATACAAAGTTTACCACTTAATGTACGTGACCAAACACTCATGCATGTATAGAAAGACAATAAAAGGAAGAAGAAAACAAAAGAAAAAGAAACAAAGTTAGTTACAAGAAAAGTGAAAAGAGAAAATAAAATAAATACTATAATTTGTACAAGAATTTACCTACCCAGCAACAACGCTAGAAACTTGACATGACCAAAAGATTGATGTCTTCTCCCAAGTGCAGGAGTGTCAAAGTAATAAATAACCTAGCAAGACCTGGGTCGAACCACATGAAGGTTACTTGTATAAATTATAAACAACAACAACAACAACAACAACAACAACAATAGTAACAATAATAGTAATAGTAATAGTAATAGTAATAAATAATAATAATACTAATAGTAGTAGTAGTAGTAGTAATATTAATAGTAATAGTAGTAGTAATAACAATACTAATATTAATGGTAATAATAATAGTAGTAGTAGTAGTAATATTAATATAATACTAATAATAATAAAGAAGAAGAAGAAGAAGTTGATGAGAATTTTGGGATGAAAGATCAATATGAGAATTAAACAATGATAAAAACAAGTATCAAGGTTAGAGTATCCACTAATGGTATTTCAAACAAGTATAGTATAAACTTTATTACTCAACTGGAAACCACACACAAAGGAGGCTTCTAATAGGATTATAAATTGTTAACATGGTTACATTAGTTATCTTATTCAAATAATGCTAATACTTGTAAATATTGTTAGGTATTCATGATTATAACTTATGTTAACAATAAATCAAGTTCCTTTCATAGCACATGTATAGGTTATACCATACGATTAGGCTATAAAATGAACATTTGCCATAAATTAAGGTATCTTATAGTATCAAACTTGTTATTATAAAACATGCTTTAATTAAGGAGTTATTGATACTTCAAGTGCAAAACGATGATATAAAACCTTAATAAACATGCACTTTTAAGTATTAATCACACCCCCCAACCAGCTTATTACTAGTCCCTAGTAATCTAAAGCGTTAAAATAGAGAAACAATTTGCAAGTTTCACAAAGTAAGGCATTCATCATTTAACTTCCATTAATCTATCCAGATAAACAAACTCTCATTAAATTTATATTCCTGCTTCATACTTCTTAAACAAGATATTAATAAACCTTCTTTTTATGTGCTCAATATATGAAAACATAGATGATGGGGCTTTTGTCGGAAGAAAACAATATTATGTTCAAATGTTTAGGGTGAACTTCCTTGGGTTGGGATATTATTATTATTACTTTTTTTTTCTTTTTTCTTTTTTCTTTTTTTTTGCTTTTTTTTTCTTCTTCTTTTTTTTTTTTTTTATTTATATACACATACAACTTAAAAACATAATGTATCTTTAACCCATGTAACGAGTTTTAGGCTAATGACTCCTAGACCAGTTGGTCTTAGGGCATTAGGTGTTGAGACACCCCTACGAGCTTAACAACTCGGGTTGCAGATACTGATACGTAGATAGTGCAATGTTTGATTCCCTTAAGCTTTTCTCCTTAACCCATGTAACAAGCTTTGGGCCAATAGCTCCCAAGTCAGTTGACTTTAGGGTATTAGGTGTTAAAACACCCATTCGGGCTTAATTGCTTAGGTTAGGGAGGCTACAAAACCAAACTTATCTACGTTTTTATTATCATCAATATTATCAATATTTTTTTTTATTTTTTTTGCAAATTATATACTATCCCTTTCCCTTAGTTGTTACCTTTAACAAAAGAACATAAATAATGTAATAATCCAATGTGCAACCCACAATCATATGTTAAAGTGTGTGTGTGAAAATGAAGATTTAATAATACTTGTTAAATGAGTATATGAGCAGAATCAAGTGATAACAATGCGAGAGTTTGTAAACCTGAATATTTCAAGAAGTATTCTAATAGGCCTTGTTATGAATATTGCAAATAACCATTAGAAAATTTTTACTAAGATGCGTCTCAAGAATAATTCCTCTTTACTCTGCCATCCTAGTAATAACAGTTTTGCCAAATAGTTTTTTAAAAACAAAAACAGTTAATTGGTTAGTTTTTTTTTTTTTTAAACTACTACCCCTCCCCCCAACCAAAACGAGACATTGTCCTCAATGTTCTAAGGTAGAAAGATAGAGTATAGAAGACATCACCTGAAACAACGAACAATGACAAACCTGAAACACACTTAAACAAATATAAGAAGTAACAAAACAAAATAATATGTTATTAATAAAACCATAAGACACAATGTTTCACAAATAAAGGCTCAAATCTAATCTAAGCTTTTTACGGCTTTCCTTAATTGACCAATCTAGGCGACTCATGCAGGGATCAATGACAGGGATGAAAGATTGTAGTTGGTCAATCAATTGTTCAGCAGTAGCAACAGAGATTATGATTTGTCGTGCTGAAGATGTTAGAAATTCCTGTTCCACAGTTTGATCAAGGAAAAACAACAACTTATCATAAAAACCATTAACATTTAACAAACCTATAGGTTTATGGTGAATGTGCAGTTGGGCCCAAGATGAAATATGAAAGATCTCTTCCAATGTGCCCAGACCACCTGGTAAGGCAATGAAGGCATCAGCATGGCTAAACATGGCGTTCAGTCGATCAGACATTGTTGGGACCTGTAGTTCCTCTCCAATTGTTTTTCCAATGATGTCCCCATTTGTTAAAGCTTTGGGGACAACCCCCAAAACTTGACTGCCTCCTAAAAATGCAGCCATTGAAACACCTCCCATTAACCCAAGGTTGCCTCCCCCATATACTAAATGAATCTTTCTCTCAGCTAGTACCTGACCAAGATGATTTGCTGATTCTAAAAACTCTTTTTCTTTCCAAGGCTTGGATCCACCGAAAACACAAATATTTCTTATGTGATGACTTGAGGAACCTGCCATTTCTACACACTTCTATATTTGATGAATGTATGGGATGAGTAGAAATGAAGGGAAGGAAGAGAAGAATTTATAGATGAAAAGTGAAAATGCAATCATACCACCTATATGTAGGCCAACTGTAGTCTCACACTCTCTCTCTTTATTTATTTATTTTGACAAAGCATGTATGTACAGGTAGTTGTGACTGTGGCTCACATCTTCCCGTGGTTTTACGTCCAAGAACAGCTTAAACGCCCTCTATGGGTCGGGGATAGGCTTCCCATCCAGTTTTCTTAAAAACTGGCAAACATGGTCTTTTTTAGTCAGATTCCCAAGACTAAGTCGATCATGTTCTTTATGGAATTGTGGCCATAAATCATGAATTACACGATGCACATCTCCACTAGGATGCGTCTCAAGGGTCAACAAAAGATTATCTAAAGACCCCTTACTCAGGCCATCCTTAATGAATTGTATTTTATCTTCACGGTTTACAGATACCATTCCTAAAGAACGACATGTCGCATTACAAGTCCATCTGGCACATCTGTGACAGACTTTTAGTCGTTTTGCACGACGTTTCTTTGCAAAAGTGCTTTTACCTATTCCACGCATGTGTGAAATGAAAGAATTGGAGGACTCACCTGATAATCGAACCTTTGCTTCAATCAGCCAACGAATATCTTCAGGAATTCCATGGTTCATTAACAACCTCAATCTTTCACACCTAGCACGGTAAATTTTTGTAATCGTATTGTGAGGCAGAGCGGGAAAATACTTTTTCAATTTTTCAAGAGTGGTGTCCATTTTCAAAAGAGAATTAGAGAAAAGATTCAAAAAAGAGAGAAAAAGCTAAGAATTGTACAAATATATACAGCTATCAGTTATTTGGGAAACTGAAAGAACCGACTTAAGTCACGGAGTACTGTTATCCGCCATTTGACCGGGGTGAGAGAGAGACTGGCAAAACAAAAGTCACACCAAAAAGGAAAAAAAATGTGAGGAAAACAAAATAATCAACCTTTATCAATAAGATCATTCAAACCAATGGATTCATTTTCACTAGGAAACTCATCAAAGTAAGCTTTTAAATGATGTTCATTTACCTTCAAAACATTGTCATTCTTTGGATTCTCAATATCAAGGGCCCCATAAGGATACACATGTTTCAAAATAAATGGACCGCTTCATCTTGATCTTAGTTTTTCAGGAAATAAATGGAGTCGAGAATTATAAAGCAAAACTTTTTAACCAGTATCAACTTTTTGACAATTTTCACAAGTTTTGCAGAATGCATGTGTGTCCTTGAACATGTGGGCCAATAAAATCCATTTTGTAAGATTTTTGCAGTCGTCTTTCTTAATGAGAAATGACTCCCACATGCTTCAGAATGACAAAGTTTAATGACGCTACTTACCTCATTTTCAGGAATGCATCTTTAAATTTTTTTATCAGGACAATATTTGAGTAAGTCAGGGTCATCCAATAAAAGTACTTCGTTCAAAAACTTTCCTTTGTCTTCAGTACTCCAGTGAGCTGGGAAATCTCCTAAAGGAAGAAAATTGATATTTTTAGCAAACCAAGGCATTGAACTAAGAGAAAGTAAGGATTCGTCAGGAGAGTAATCATTGATTGGTGGGATGTCAGATGTCAAATCTGCTGTCACTCTTGACAAAAGATTGGCATCAATATTTTTAGTGCCTTTTTCATCCGTGATTTCTTCCTGAGAATAAATCATTTGCAAATCATCAGATTCATCCAACTCAATTTTACTCAAAGTAGATTCAAGTTGATCATGAACTAATTCTTCAATAAGATCTACTTCTTGTAAATTATTATCATCTCCAGGTTGCTTGCAAATGTTGAAAATATTCATCTCCAATGTCATGTTTCCAAAAGATAACTTCATGAGTCCATTCCTACAATTAATCAATGCATTAGAAGTTGCAGGAAATGGACGTCCTAAAATAATAGGAAATGAATTACATGCTTCAACAGGTTGCGTGTCTAAGATAATAAAATCCACAGGATAAATGAATTTATCGACTTGTACTAACACATCTTCAACTATTCCTCTAGGCACTTTTACCGATCTATCAACAAGTAAAAGAGTTACAGAAGTTGGTTTTAACTCACCTAGATTGAGACTTTGAAAGACTGAATATGGAAGTAAATTCACACTAGCTCCAAGATCAAGTAAGGCTCTTTCAATTTTATGCTCTCCAATAAAGCAAGAAATTGTAGGACAACCAGGGTCTTTATATTTCAAAGCATTATTGTTTTGAAGAATGACACTTACTTGTTCGGCTAAAAAGGCTTTCTTTTTCACATTTAGTTTTCTCTTCACAATGCATAGATCTTTCAAAAATTTAGCATAGGAAGGAACCTGTTTAATAGCATCCAACAAAGGTATATTGATCCGTACCTGTTTGAAAGTTTCAAAGATTTCAGAGTTGTGATTGACTTTCTTTTGTTTGGTCATGGCATGAGGAAATGGAAGTGCTGGCGGGGAATCAGCCTTTTCTTTGCAATGTTCAGGTTCAACCCCTTCCTTACCCTCAAAGATAGACTCATCATCTTTCTCACAAGGTTCAAGAATGGGTTTTTCAATAACCTTACCACTATGAAGAGTGATGACTGATTTGACTTGATCCATGTGTTGGCTTCCAGAACTACTCGTATTTGCATTGTATTGCCCTTTTGGATTTTGCTGTGGTTGAGATGGAAACTTCCCTTTCTCTTGGAAACTGAGAGCAGATGTTAATTTTGCAAGAGTATCTTTAAAATCTGTCATGCTTTGAGCAAGTTGAGTGTTGATTGTCTCCTGCTTTTCAATGAATGCATGCAATGTTTCCTCAAGATTTCTTCTAGGAGGTGGAGCATAAGGAGGTGCATATCCATGAGAATTTTGAAAATTATGGTGTGCTTGAAACGGTGGCTGTGAAGTTTGTGCATTGTTGTTATCACTCTTTCAAGTGAAATTTAGGTGATTTCTCCAACCAGGGTTATACGTTTGTGAGTATGGGTTATGGTTGGGTCTTTGGAAACTGTTTAAAGCATGGGCTTGTTCATGGAGGCATTCCCTAAAAGAAGGCAAAGTTGGAAAATCATTTGTTGAGTGTTCCTTAGCTTCACAGATTTGACACACAATGTCTTGAACAAATTTTAATTGACCACTCTTTTTCAATTCAAGTGCTTCGACTTTTCTAGCTAAAGATGCAAACTTGGCTTGGAGGTCATGATCTTCCCTAAGGTTGTGCATACCTCCACTAGATGTATGAGGTTGAGTTTTACTTGGTGCCTCATAAGTACCTGTGGTGTCCCAATTTTGAGCATTTTCGGCTAGCAAGTCTAGATACTCCATTGCTTCATTAGGGTCTTTATCTTTGAAAGTTCCATTGCACATCAATTCAACCATTTGCCTATCTCTAGGTGTTAAACCTTCATAAAAATGTGAAACCAATCTCCATGTTTCAAAACCATGATGAGGGCAAGTATTAAGCAAATCTCGATATCTATCTCAACATTGGTAAAATGTTTCTCCTGGTTTTTGAGTGAAAGTGATGATTTGTCTTTTGAAAGAGTTTGTTTTGTGAGACGGAAAAAACTTCTTTAAAAATTGTTGTTGCATTTCATCCCAAGCACGAATGGATCCTGGTCTCAAATTTTGTAGCCATGTTTTAGCTTTATCTTTTAATGAAAAAGGAAAAAGCTTTAATCTAATGGTGTTCATGCTACAATTTAAGTCATTATAGGTGTTACAAAGTCGACCACTTAATGTACATGACCAAACTCGCATGCACGTGTAAAAAGAGAATAAAAGGAAGAAAAGAAAATAGAAGAAAAGGAAAACAAAACAAAGAAAACAAAAGTTAGATAAAATGAAAAGTGAAAAGAGAAAATAAATTAAATATTATAATTTATACAAGAATTTACCTCCCCGACAACGGCGCCAAAAACTTGACACGACCAAAAGCTTGATGTCTTCTCCCAAGTGCAGGAGTGTCGAAGTAATAAATAACCCGGCAAGACCGGGGTCGAACTACGGAGAGGTTAATTGTATAAATTATAAATAACAAGACAGCAACAACAACAACAACAACAACAACAATAATAACAATAATAGTAGTAAAGTAATAATAATAATAATAATAATAATAATACTCAGTACGTGGCGTTGTTACACCTGAGAATGATCTAAAAGATCGGGTCACAGGTTTCCAGCCTATATACTGAGTTTATGAAAAGATCAAAGAGATATATTATATAATATAAACAGAATGTAAATAATAATAATAATAACAATAACAATAATAAAATAATAATAACAATAATAATAATAGTAGTAGTAGTAGTAGTAATAGTAGTAGTAAAAGAAGAAGAAGATGAAGAAATTAATGAGAACTTTGGGATGAAAGATTAATGTAAAGATTAAACAACGATAAAAATAAATGTCAAGGTTCGAGGATCCACTAATGGTACTTCAAACAAGTATAGTATAAAATCTTATTACTCAATTGGAAACCACACATAAAGGAGGTTCCAATCAGATTATAAATTGTTAACATGATTACATTAGTTATCTTATTCGAATAAAGCTAATACTTGTAAATGTTGGTAGGCATTCATGATTATAACTTATGTTAACAACAAATCAAGTTCCTTTCATAGCTCAGGTGTCGGTTATACCATACAGTATGGGCTATGGAAGTACCAAGTATTTGTTGTACCAAGTGTTATACAACATAAATCTAGATTAACCATTTAACAAGCAAAGTATTAAAAGTGAACAAGATAACAAATACAAAACATGTTAGTATCCAACGTTAAGGTCCATGTTAAGTTTATATTATACTTATTCTTACACCATTAGTGTACCCTTTTCACCTTGACATAATTAACTTAGCTAAACATAATGAAAGAAAGAAACATAAATGAACAAGATAAGAACATAAATGAGAAAGAAGTTAACTAAGTAAAGGAAAGGAAATGAAGTGCATAAACTTGATATTAATGAAAGCAAAACATAAGCAATACAAAGAGAGAAAGCAAGAGCATGATCTTGATCTAGAAACCAAGATGCCTCAATACATGGTAAGTGCCTCCTTTTATAGGCTAAAATTTGGAACTATTGATTTGTTGACTAATTGATGAGTGGGTGGCCACATCTTGACTTGGTGACAATCCTTATCTTCTTGTCTGATCAAGACGTCATTTCTAACATCTTAATTTGCCCAGAATCCTTAGGAATGTTCTAGGACATTGTCTCAGCTTTCCAAAAAAAAAAAGATGAGGTCATTTGGACTTCTAGAACTCAAGATATGGGCTGAACACTAAATAGTGTCCGGGCTGTAGGACAGCTTCGGACTTCTTCGTTGTTCCTTCAATTTGGACTTCAAAACGGCCTTTTTAAATCTTGGGCTCCGCATGAAAGTTGTAAGCCTTTGTCTTACCTTTCCATCCATATAAAATAGACCTAAATTTGAGATCTAGATCTCCAGATATGATCCAATTACCGAGCAATGTTCCGGTTTGGACTGCACCAACATCTCTTTTCTAAGTTTGGCCATCTCTTTGTCATTTCACTTTCAATACTTAAACTCATCATTCAATCCTTTTATTTATGTGATAGGCCTGCATTTAAAATGAACATTTGTCATAATTTAAGGTATCTTATAGTATAAAACTTGTTATTATAAAACATGCTTTAATTAAGGAGTTATTGATACTTCAAGTGCAAAATGATGATATAAAACCTTGATAAACATGCACTTTTAAGTACTAATCAGCAGACCTAAATCCGAGATCTACAACTCTAGATATGACCCAATTATTGAACAATGTTGTACTTTGGACTACACCAACATCGTTTTTCTGAGTTTGGCCCTCTCTTTGTCCTTTCAATTTCAGTACTTAAACTCATCAATCAATCTTTTTATTTATGTGATAAGCCTGCATTTAAGATAAACATTTACCATAAATTAAAGGTATCTTATATTATTAGATATGCTATTATAAAACATGCTTTAGTTAAGGAGTTATTGATACTTCAAGTGCAAAATGATGATATAACATGCTTTAGATAAACATTTATTTATACCTTGATAAAAATGTATTTTTAAGTACTAATCATTAACCGATAAGCAATGGGACCAATCCTCTAAATAACTTTAAAAGGACCAATATATCTCGGTGCCAATTTACCCTTCATACCAAAACGAATAATATTTTTCCATGGCACAACCTTCAAAACCACGTTATCTCCCACCATGAACTCCAACAACATTCTGAGCATATCTGCATAAGTCTTCTATTTATCTTGCATTTATTTCATTCTTTCTCGGATTAACTTAACCTTATCTGAAGTCATTTGCACTAATTTTGGTCCCAATAACTTTCTTTCACCCACTTCATCCCAGCATATAGGAGTTTGACACTTTCTCCCATACAAAGCTTTTTAAGGTGCCATATAAATTGTAGTATGATAATTGTTATTATAAGTGAATTCCACTAAAGGCAAATGATTTTCCCATTGTCCTTCAAACTATAATATGCAAGATCTTAATAAGTCTTCTAATATCTGAATTGTCCTCTCCAATTGACCATCTGTCTGTGGATGGACATCAGTTCTTAAGGTTAATTTGGTGCCCGAGGCATGCTGTATACTTGGCCACAATCTAGAAGTAAACCTTGGGTCCCTATAAGAAACTATAGAAACTAGCACTCCATATAGTCTAATAACTTCATTTACATATATTCCAACCAACTTTTCCACAGAATCACTACATTTTCATGGGCATAAACATACCAGATTTAGTCAATCTATCAATAATCACCCAAACTGCGTCGTTTCCTTTCCTACTTCTCAATAATCTTATCACAAAATCCATAGTAATATTCTCCCATTTCCACTCTAGAATTGGAAGAGATTGCAACTGCCCTGCAGATCGTTGATGTTCTACCTTTACTTGTTGACACATACCACATTTTGCTAAAAATTCAACTATTTCTATATTCATTTTAGGCGACCAATAATACTCCTTTAGATCCCGATACATCCAGATGAACTACTACTTTGGATTCACGTGCCCCCTTAAGAATTTCATCTTTTAAAGTTTTATCATTAGGCAAACAAATCCTTTCTCCCATCATGACCATTCCATTCTCCAATATTCTAAATGTTGTATTCTGCTCTAACTCCATTCTTTTTCTTATCTTTTCTATATCACTATCTAATTTCTAAGTTTTCACAATTCTTTCTCTCAAAACAGGTTGCACTACTAATCTTGCCATTAAGGATCCCATTCTTCCTATAGTTAATAACACAATCATAATCCTATATTAATTCAACCCACCTTCTTTGTCTCATGTTTAACTCATTCTAAGACATCAAATACTTCAAACTTTTATGATTTGTAAAAATCTGTACCTGAACTCCATATAAATAATGCCTCTATATTCGCAATGCAAACACCACAACAACTAATTCCAAATCATGTATTGGATAGTTCACTTCATGTGGCTTTAATTGTCTAGAAGCATAGGCAATTACTTTGCCGTGTTGCATGAGTACACAACCTAAGCCTCTAATGGAAACATCACTATACACCATAAATCCGACTTGTCCTTCTGGAAGTGCCTCTAAAGTTGAGGTTGATCTCTCCTTCAACTCCTGAAAACTCTTTTCATAATCCACAAACCATTCAAACTTAACTTCTTTTCTAGTCAACCAAGTTATTGGAGAAGCTATAGTCGAAAATCCTTCTATAATAGCCCACAAAACCCATAAAACTATGAATTTCAATTACAGTTGTAGGTCTCTCCCACTTTAACACTACTTCTACTTTCTTAGGATCTACATAAATACCCTTTTCTAATATCACATGACCTAAGAATATTATGTTGCTTAACCAAAACTCACACTTACCGAGTTTGGCATACATTTTATTTGCCTTTAAAGTCTCCAAAACAATCTGCAAATGCTACTCATGCTCTTCCTAAGAATGTGAATACACCAAAATATCATCTATGAATACTACTACAAATGCATCCAAATAAGGCTTAAAGACTTTATTCATTAAATCTATAAACATTGTTGGGGCGTTGGTTAACCCAAATGGCATCACTAAGAACTCGTAGTGTCCATAGTGGATCCTAAAAGTTGTCTTTTATACATTTATTTCTTTTATTCTCATATGATGATACCCCGATCGCAAATTTATCTTGGAAAATACTTGTGCTCCTTTAAGTTGATCAAATGAGTCCTCAATTATGGAAAGTGGATAACTATGATTTATGGTCACCCTATTCAATTGTCTATAATCTATACAAAGTCATAGGGTACCATTCTGTTTCTTCACAAATAATACAAGGGCTCCTCAAGGCAAACTACTAGGTCGAATGAACCCTTTTTCCAGTAGTTCTTTTAGTTGCACCTTTAATTCTGTCAACTCCACTGGAGCCATTCTATATCAAGCTTGAGAAATAGGTGTAGTGCTCGGAACACTTCTATAGTAACCTCTATTTCTCGTCCAGGTGGTAATCCCAGTAATTCCTCATGAAAAACGTCAAGATACTCCTATATTAATGGAATATTTGTTAACTTTTCTTCCTTTTTTTGGGTATACTTCACATATTCTTAGAATGCCTCACACCCTTTTCTTATTAATTACCAAGCCGTCATCATTGAAATCAACCCATTACACATTCCATTTCTCTCCCCTTTAAACTCTATTGCCTCCCTATTTGGCATGTAAGAATAACTACTTTAGCATAACAATCCATCCTAGCATGATACAAACTTAACCAATCCATTCCCAAAATGATATCAAACTCAACCATATCTAGTGGTACTAAATCTACCCTTCACTCATAACCCCCTAATAATATAGTGCAACCCTCATAACACTCATCTATTACTACTTCCTCCCCTAAAGGTGCACTAATAACCAACCCTCTAACCAGTTTTCTTTCAAGTACATTTAATTGATTTACAAATTTACATGCTACAAAAGAATAAGTGGCTCTTGGATCAAATAATGTATAACCTTTATGAGCATTTACAATAATTGTACCTACCACCACATCCGATGAAACTCGAGCAGTAGACTATACACTCTATCTTGAGTCCTACTACCCTGTCCTCGACCTCTGCCCTGCTGACACTAGCTTTTGATTGAGTAGATCTCACCTGCTCTCCTCCCAGTCTATCCACTATCTTATATTGCTGCTGACCTGATGTTTGCATTTGGTTTGGGTAGTTATGTCTAAAATGTTCATATTATCCACACAAATGATGATGCGAACCTCATGATCACGTGGTCACGCAACCCGCACGCAAAGACACCAATTCCCGGAAAGCCAAGTAAATCAGGTTTGATAGGAGTGTCACACAAAGATAACTTGTATCTAGGCACTAGCATTATTGGAAAGGTAAATCACCACCCAACGAATATTGATTCACGAACGAGAAGTATAAGGATGACGCCTCGAAGACAGTTGTTCTTCGATAAGTCATTTTTCCAGTTCTTTAGAGAACCATGGAAGGGAGATTATCTCACTAACACACACACACAAAGTGCGGCAAATAAGAAGTTTTATTAATCTGAATTGTCTCCCCTTACATGTCTAGTTATGCTCTTATTTATAGTGACTGCAAACTAAAATAAACCCGAATGGACCCCTTATGTGGACTTAAATGATGCCCACTTACAATTAGACCCAAATAATATAAATAAACCCTAAACTAAGAATAAAATATTAATAAAATAAATAAATCCGAATTTAATATCCTAAATATGATAGGATCAGATTTGTTGCCCTTTAGAAGTCCTATATAAGCTAGGAGAATCAAATTTGAAGGTGGAATTAATTCTGAAATCTTCTTTCCTTTTTGTAGCTAAAATGAATAAGGAATCCTTGTAAGAAAAGGATTCTGAAACATTTATGAATCCTTGCCACACTTGGAAACTATGTTGCAGCCCATTAAAGATCTTCGTAGAATTAGGAGATTTCCAAAATAAGCTGCCACATCCATTTAGGAAAAGAATCCTAGCCAAATAGGAAGTCCACAAGTCAAAAAGAAGTAAATAACAAAACCCGTATAGCCTTTGTTGACCCGTGTTTGGATGCCTTGCCGAACTCCGATTGACATGATATTTTAACCCAAGGTAGGAAAACATGTCAGGAGACTCCACATAAACTTTCAGCCCGATCCAATGGTAGGATTGAGAATTATGACTCTTGCCATAAAACTGGATAGCTGCACATTTTACGTCAAAATCCGAATTTAACCTTGCTTGGATCGTATCAAATGACATCCATCTTCTAGGTATGAACATACTCTTCAATGATGTCCCTCCTGTCTACATATGAAACATCTCTCAGCAGTAACTCTACAATCTCCTAGATACTGTTGTCCACAAGTATCATATCGAGGAAAGGCTTAGATCTCTGGGAAGTAGTTCCAGATGAATTACTTCCTCATGCTACTCCTACTCTACCTCCTCTATTAAATGGTGTAAATCTGCCAGTTGACATCCTAATTGAGAATCCTCCTTTTTGAGATGAATGTCCCTGTTGAAATCCACCTCCTCCTCTCTTAGGAAGAGGTGGGTTACCTGTAAAAGATGCAGGCTCTTTTCTCTTTCCCAACTCTTGTCTCCCATTAATTGGATCCTCCTCTTCAATAATAGTCTCTAATGCCTAAGTAGCCTCAACTAACTCTCTAACAGTTCCTAGCTGCAGAGTCACCAATCCCTTCCTCAACTCTTGTCTCAGTCCATCCTAAAATCTCTCAATCCTGTGTTGCTCAGATAGAATCAAAGGAGAAGCAAAGACAAAAAGATCCTGAAACCATCTCTCATATTGTCCTACTATCATGTCTCCTTATCTCAATCCCAAAAACTCTTGTTCCTTAGTCCTTTGATGTTGTCAAGAGTAATATCTAATCTCAAACTCTCTCCTAAACTCAGCCCAACTCAACTCCTCCCCTGCTCTCCATGCCCTAACTATAGTCCACCAAGTCTGAGCATTCTCTGAAAGTAATTGTGCCACACAATTCACCCTAACCTCTTCTGGCACTATCTGTTGCAAGTAGGTAGGATCCATATGGAGTGAGGGTGTTGTTGTTGGTACTGCAATTGGAAATCCACTAGACTGCTCTGCTCTCTATGGTACCTTAGACTGTGGCATCCCTACTATATATGATGGGGCAACATCTCCCTGTACAACAAGCTCCTGCTGCCTAATCTAGGATTGTAGCTTAAGTGTATGAGATGTTGTATCCCTTAAATCATCCCTCTAATCTCCAACTCTCTTTGTAGGACGCTCTTGTCTCTATATAAATCATCCTTTGACAGGTGTGTACCATCCTGCATTCAAGATTAATTTTTAATAATTTTTTTTATCAACACAACTTCATTCTCTATTCAAAAATTCCATTGGATCATAACCCGAAGCTTTGATACCAAAATGTAACACCCTACTTTTTAAAACATATTTAAGTTTATTATTCATTGTAATATGACTCAATTGGAATTTGTTTTTCATATAATTTTTATTTTCATTTTAGTCTTTTTTATTTTCTAGTATTTTTTAAGTTTCCATTTTTTAAACTCGGTATAGAAATGTTTCTTTCCAAATTTCTCGACCCAATATCATTTCTCTAAGGTAAATATAAATTTGACATGCTCAGTGTAGTATTTAATTCACTATCCTTGTAGGTTTACATTTATATCATAATATTTACACCGGTGTGTACCTAAAAACAATTTCCTTGAATAATATTAGAAATCCAATTCCACTCTTATTAAAGTAGATATTCAATTTACTCATTTGGAAAAATAGTTATTTCTCATTCTATGTATATTTATTCGAGGTTTCACAACTTTTCCCTAGGCTAGCATAAGGATTGTGCCAAGATTTTCCCCTTATAATATACTTTAACTTAGCTTGGACATAGATCGTATCCAAATCACATCCAACTTACGAAGTAAAAGCAATAAGAAATGTTCTTATTCTATAACGATAACTTGCATTCATCAACATTAATAGAGACAACCAATTAACCAACCCCACTTTGTAAGATGGCTAAACCCTTGATCCTTTTCCTCTTTTTTTTTTGGCATACTATGATTTCCTAAAGTGTTGGCATCATTTTTCATTAATCATAGTATAGGAAAATGTGTTCTAGGCATTTTAGTTCACCAAGTACTTCCTAACATGGACAAGAGTATGAACCATATACATTCCATAATCTCATCAAGTTTATCAAAAGATTATTAAATAATACACAATTAAGTCTCAACATGTACATTTTCCAAAGGTTCTCCCAACCATTATTACATGTTTGAACATAGTGTTGACAATAATCATTCATTCCATATTCTCAATTGTATTATTCCTATTCATCAACACAAATTAATAGCAAATCCTCATTACTCCATTTCCACCCTATATCTTGTTTCTCTAAGGGTGTTCAACTGCAAAGTTTCCTTTCATGGTTCTTTCTCTTAGTCGGACATTGCAACCCATTTTTTTTTTCTTATTTACACATGCAATTCATAATTTCTATCACATGTATGTTCACAATAACATGTTATAATCACACATTAATTTATTTGGTTCATAATCACACAAGTTCATCAATCACATAAGCAAAAATCAAAGCATTAATATAACATAATTTTTGTTTCAGCTCAAACATGTTTCTTGATGCTTAACAAGATCATAATCTACACATTCCATTACTTCATTTCATTTTCTTTTCATTCATTCAATTTGGCCAACCCTCATTTAGGGTTTATACATCCATATTCATCAATATTTTTATTAAGGATTCTGCACTTGTGTTCTTTTATCCCCTACTCTTTTTAAATATTCTCTTTTAATTGTTTATTTTGAATTAACAAGTGTAAGAACCCGAAATCTTTCATTTTGAATTTTCTCCCCCTGTCTTGTCCTGAAATCATGAAGTAACAAACAAGGAAGTGATATTACTCTTACCACATGATTTTAAACAACTTAAGGGAAGGTTTTGGTGGTTTTCTTATTCTCTCCCTCTTGGTTTTTCTCTCCTTCTTCTATTGTTCCAACCAGCCCTTTAGGTTCTTCCTTCTTCCATGTTTACGTTCCTCCTTCCTTTCTCTAACCATCTATTCACTCAAACATCCAAGAAACATGGCATGCAAGGTGATTTGGGTGGATTCTCTTTGCAAAGAGGGAAGGCTGTTGCAGCTAGGGCTAGTGCTAGTTTTTGGGGAGAGGAAAAGTCATTTCTTTTTGCTCCCCTTGTATTTATACCTCTCTTAAATGAGATGGGGGTGTTTAGGTGTTGGTCATCCTTATTCTTATTCCCCTATTTAGTTAACTTAGGGTCAGTTTCTCCCCTAGAATTCATACTTAGAATAAGCCAGTTTCCCCCTATAATTTCTACCTAGAATAGGTTGGTCTATACTATTTAATGATTTTGGTTTTTACACTTGGTCTTGTTAGGATATCAGGCCCAATACATTTGGATATAGCTATCAACTAAACCTAAGAAAACATAAGCATGGTGAGACATTAGAACCAACATACTTGGGTTAATTCATCCATTGAACCCAAGTAAACTTGGGCTTGGAGACATGTTAGACCCAACATACTTGGGTTCACCCGTCCGTTAATCCTAAAAAAACTTGGACTTGACGGGATGTTAAACCTAATACACTTGGATTTAGTTGTCAATTGAACCCAAAGAAGCATGGGTCTGCCATGATGCTAAACCTAAAATACTTGGGTTTAACTGTTCGTTGAACCTAAGGAAACTTGGTCTTGGCAAATTGTCAAGCCCAATACACTTGGGTTTAGCTGTTAGCTGAAACCAAGGAAACATGGCCTTGGGGAGATGCTAGATCCAACATACTTTGGTTTAACCATGTAATGACTCGTGATTTCTTATCATTTCATGATCAAAATTAGTGGTAGTAGTTTTTTTTATAAGCCATTATGTCCTCGATGCTTTTCAAGATAGCATTCTGAGAATTGGTAAATAGGTTCCATCCATTAGTGTAGTACAAGACTCATATGATTTTATGGATCAATATTCCCATAAAAAGAGTACTCAATACACATACCCATAACATCATATTTACATATTCATAAGTTTATAGTACATCATATTTATACATTCATAAGTCTACATTCCTATTTTAATATCATTATCATTATGAGTTTTTACAAAAGTGTCGAATAACAAATCATAACTAGTATATTTGTTCATACAACATACATAACACCTTAAACATACAGATACATAGTTCATTTCAAATATATGGACCTGTGGAATGGAATTCCTATGCACCTTGATTGTGTGATGTCTCTGTTACAGTACAAAAATGAATACAAGAATTATAAACAACTGAACATGACAACTAATAACTAAAAGAATATTATTGTTACTTTTTGTTATTAGCCTAAGTGAGTGTAATCCTCTCTTTCTTCTTTACATGCATAATACATACCTTATTATTTCATCAACTAAATTATCCTTACTCACATGTCCCAACCTCTTCATAGGAGTGGTAGGGACTGAAGTCAATTCATTTACCAAAGTTATTTTATTTCGCTTTATTCTGATCATCCCTTACAAAACTACTGAACACGTTTATCTACATTGTTCCAACTCGGTCATCCATCTTGGATGTCATTAACCGTAGCTAATTCTAATATACACACTTGGTCATCCATCTTAGATGTCATAAGCCGTAGCTAATCACAATATCCACACCTGGTCATCCATCTCGGATGTAATTAGCTGAAGCTAATCATAATACTTAATACTGGCCATCCATTTAGGATGCCATCAACCAAAGCTAATCATCATGAACAACCCAGTCATCCATCTAGGATGCCATTATCCAAAGTTAATCATCATACACATTCAAATGTTCCATGAATGATTCAATATTTACCACAAGATAGTAATAGATCTTTTGTAATGAATTCATTTCAGAGAATTTATATTATGCTAGAAGATGGTGGAAACCACCTACCTATTTCTTTTATGGGGTGCCCTTGTCTGGTTGAAGGTCTAATCCCGGTCACGCCACCTGACACATCAAATGATTACTATTTGTATTTAGCAATAACATAAATCATTACCATACATATCCCAAGAATACACGTGTTCACATTCAAGTGTTCCTTGCATCTTACAATCATATAATGAAAGTCATCATATCAAGACACTTGTCTTAATATTAAACATAGTTTACCCACGAATGTCCTACTGTTTAATTTTTTTAGTTTCATAGTGAGTTGGTTCAAGCTAACAAAGAAGTCATCACAAAAATTAAATCATTTCTAATATGGAATTTGTTAATGAAATTAAGTTGCCGCTGTAAAAAAAAGTCGTTAGCGAAATTGGGTTGCTAGTGACACATAAATCATCAGCAAAAATTAGATCGTTGGTGATATAGAAATCATCAGTTAGAACAAGGTCTCTAGTGACACATAAATTGTTAGTGAAAATTTAGTTGTTGGTGATGTAGAATCATTAGTGAAGACTAATTCATGACATACGCATGGAATCATCATCGAACACAACCACCATTGACTTAGAATTCATCAATAAAAACTGAGTCGTTGTCGACTCAAAAATCGTTAATAAAAACTTATTTTACAGCTAATGGTATGGAATCGTCAGCGAACACAACCCATTGTTGACTCATAAATCATCAATGAAAATCGAGTCGTTGTTGACCTAGAAATTGTCAACGAAAACAAATTCATGACTAATGTATGGAACTTAGAATATGTCAGCGAAACTAAGTCATTTCTAGCTCTACTTTTCCCCCATGTTATGTATAAGGTCCATGCTAAGTTTCCCCCCTTAATAAAACACCCCAATTGAATTGAACAAAGATTGTAACCAATCACATTCGAATTTATGACAAGGCTATCAGACAATGCACAACCAAATCATCAATACAATTTTTAAGTATATTTTTCAAAGTTCTCCTAACTATTATTCCAAGGCCGTAACCTAACATTTGTCAACAATCATTCACCTTAAGTTCTCAATTGTATTATCCAATTCATCAATACAATTAATAGCAATTCAACAACACATAAAAAAGTTGTGTTTTCATACTAGCTGTTATAACCCAATTTTGGCCCATTGGTTATTAATCTTATTTGAGATTTTGGAGTTATTTTTATAAGTTTGGCATGTTGAAGAGACATTGTAAATTAATTGCTAAAGATAAGAAAATCTACATATTATGTTTTGGACCTAGTTTCTAATGACAGGTTTTTAGCCAAGTTAGAGGTCCAGAATGACAATGCGGGTTCAATATAAATCAAAGTACACATGTTAAGCTTTTTGAGGAGGTATTATGGGAAAAACTTTGATCTCATTTGGACCTCAAATGAGACTTGTAAACTCAGGCCAGAATCCTTTTCGTAGCAGGATTCTCTACTTTCACAATAGATATTCAAAATGGAATATCTTGGGCTTTTGATATAGAAATTAGTCACTTCATATACCCAAGTTCATCTACACATCAAGGACTACAACTTTTATGGAGGACTCCAAGTCATATAATTTTTTAAAAAGGATAGAATATGGATGCAATTGGGTTGGTTGAAATGGGTCTCTTGATCTGATTCAGAAACTAATGGTGCCGAGCACCCAATATGGCCGAGAGTATGATATAAAAACAGTGGGCCTTAGGACCCAAGAAGGGTGCAGATAAAGCCTTTTAACATGTCATGAATGAAAAAAATATAGCTGGGATGGTCGGATATTACAAGAAATCAAGTCGGAATCAAAGTCTAAATTGCAACAGAGTTAGTATTACAGTAGAATTGTGATAGCAACAAAATTAATTTTCAACACAAATTCTAAGAAATTTATCTAATCTTAAAAATCAAATAAAGAAGCAACAAATTAAGTATCACAAGGACTTAAGATTTTGGCAGCAAGAGGAGGAGGCCATTATAAGAAACCCTGGGGGAGACATTACACAAAAATGAGGGAGAATGCCAAATAAAAAAAAGGAGAAGAAAAAAAACCTAAAGTGTAAGGCCTGACCCACTCCCCTTTGTAAAAGTTTATATGCTATGGCTCAGCCCAACCTGGCTTCCATGCCTCATGGTTTTGTTCCTAGCAGCCTATAGGCCCCAAAACGAGTCCTACAAGGTAGGTACCAATTGCCTGAATATGCCCTGGTTCTGGACACTCTTCTTTCGATGTGGGATGTTACAATCCCCCCCACCTTTTTTCGATGTTAAATCGTTAGGGTGATAAGGCCCAAAGCGGACAATATCCGACATGTTGGGTCGGGCTGTTACATTTGGTATCAGAGCTTACCTCACTGGTTGTCCAGTTGTGCTGGTGGGGTCGTTGGGCTCCTTAAAGGGGTGGATTGGAATATCCCACATTGGTGGGTGAGGGTTTGGTAGCAGGCCTTATTTAAATGTAAACCCCTGGTTATATTTTTTCTAGGTTATTAAAATATGAGAAATTTAACCAATAGTAAAATGTGCTAAATTAAATTAAAGAAACATAAATCAATATAAAAATAGTGAAATTAATGAAATAAAAAGTGAATATAGTACTGAATTATTGAAAAGAAAAACATTGTGAGACAAAATGAATACATAAGACCAAGAGAGGTCAATATTCAAATAACTTAAGGTTAGGAGTTTATGTAAAAATGATAAAAAGGGGTAGGGATAAATGTCCAATTAACAAGATGATAGCACTATAAATATCATTCTATTTTCTCTCTTGGAGTGACTTGCAAAAGCAAGAGAGGGTTTAGAGAGAGGCTAGAGAGAAGACATATTGATGGCAAAAACTCCAACAGCTATAACTCCACCTTCCACGGTTGGATCAGAGCGATATGTGGATATGTTGTTCTTCTCCATGTAATGTATATTGTCATTGGAAGGATCTTCTATATTAGTCCTTATTTGAGAGATATCACGGGAGGCAAATGTTTGGGAAAATACACTTCTGGACTGTCTTCGTCACCGACTGTTTTCTCCTCTGGCTACTATTGGATCTGGCTATAATTTTGATATGTTATTCTTCCTAATGTTGTATATATTCTGAATGGTGAAGTTAAAAAAAAAACACTTGGTATAGAAGTTGTGCTTCTCACACAGTAGGTCTGTAAGTTTGAGTCAGTTCGGTTAAACCCATGTTTCTGAAAATTTCACCATTTGATGAAGTTGATATTTGGATATGTTATACTCATAATAATGAATTATAACTTGACCGTATGGATTATATGGAATATTATTCTTTTGTTATGTATAGTATGTGATATGGCTAGGGGTTGAGATAAAAGAGAGAAAGTTAAATTGTGGATGTTGTGTGTAAATGGAAAGGTTGATGAATCTGGACAGATTCATCTCCTAACTTTTAGAGAGAATTCGAGTAGGAGGACGGGGGAATTAGGATCAGGTTCCTTCATAGTGATTGTAGTTTTAGATGTTAGCTAACTAAATAAATTTGTCTTGCTTAATTTAGAGATGTAGAAATCCAGATATGAGTCACCAACCAGGATTTGGTCATGACAGACCTTGCAGGGTAGTAGGTATGGTTTGTTAATGAGCAATTTTGTCTGTCTTAGAGGCAGAACTGGGTTCCTTTCCTTTAGAGAACTTGTAGCCTCGTATGTTAGCTTTCCAACAAGACCAATCTCGCTTAAAATGGAGTTCTATAACTCTAGATATAGTTAAACATCTGAGGAGAGATTGGACAATAACTGTTCAATGTCAAGATAGTAACAGTTGGATAGTAACAGTCCAATGTTTGTTGATGAGTAATTTTGACTATCTTATAGGCAGAACTTGGTTCTCCTTCCTTTAGAGAATTTGTTGTCTCGTGTCTTAGCTTTCCAATGAGATCAATCTCGCTTGAAATGGAGTTCTATAACTCTAGATCTAGTTAAAAATTTAGGGAGAGGTTGGAAAGTAACAGTTCAATATCAAGACAATAACAATTGGACAATAATAGTCTAATGTTTGTTGATGAGCAATTTTGACTGTCTTAAAGACAAAACTGGGTTCTCCTTCCTTCAGAGAACTTGTAGCCTCGTGTCTTCACTTTCCAATGAGATTAATCTTGCTTGAAATGGAGTGCTTTAACTCTAGATATAGTTAAAAATATGAGTAAAGGTCAGACAGTAACAGTTCAATATCAAGACAATAACAGTTGGAAAGTAACAGTTGGATAGTAATAGTCCAATGTTTGTTAAAGAGCAATTTTGACTCTCTTGAGGCAGAACTGGGTTCTCTTTCCTTCAAAGAACTTGTAACCTCGTGTCTTAGCTTTCAAATGAGACAAATATTGCTTGAAATGGAGTTCTACAACTCTAGATATAGTTAAAAATATGAGTAAAGGTCAGACAAGAACAATTCAATATCAAGACAATAACAGTTGGATAGTAACAGTTCAATGTTTGTTAATGAGACATTTTGGCTATCTTAGAGGTAGAATTGGGTTCTTCTTCCTTCAAGAACTTGTAGCCTCGTGTCATAGCTTTCCAACGAGACTAATCTCGCTTGAAAAGGAGTTCAATAACTCAAGATATAGTTAAACATCTAAGGAGAGGTCAGACAGTAATAGTTTGACAGTAATAATCCAATGTTTGTTGATGAGCAATTTTTACTGTCTTGAAGGAAGAACTGTGTTCCCTGTCCATAAAAAACTTGTGGCCTTGTGTCTTAGCTTTCCAACGAGACCAATCTCGCTTAAAATAAAGTTCTATAACTCTAGATATAGTTAAAAATATGAGTAGTTGTCGGACAGTAATAGTTTAATATCAATATAGTAATTGTTGGACACTAACAGTCCAATGGTTGTTGTTAAGCAATATTGACTATGTTAGAGGCAGAATTGAATTCTCATTCCTTCAGAGAACTTGTAGCCTCATGTCTTAGCTTTCCAACTAGACTAATATCGCTTAAAATGGAGTTCTATAGCTCTAGATATAGTTAAAAATCTGACGAGAGGGCGGACAATAACAATTGAATATCAAGACAGTAATAGTTGGACAATAATAGTCCAATGTTTGTTGATGAGCAATTTTGACCATCTTAGCTTGTGTCTTAGAGAACTTCTTACCTTGTGTCTTAGCTTTCCAACAAGACCAATCTTGCTTGAAACAAAGTTCTACAACTCTAGATATAGTTAAAAATAGGAGTATAGGTCAAACAATAACAGTTCAATATCAAGACAGTAACATTTGGACAGTAACATTCCTTTGTTTGTTCTTAAGCAATTTTGACTGTGTTAGAGGCAAAACTAGGTTATCCTTCCTTTAGAGAACTTGTAGCCTCGTGTGTTAGCTTTCTAAAAAGACCAATCTCGTTTGAAATGGAGTTCTACAAGTCTAGATATAGTTAAAAATCTAAGGAGAGGTCAGACAGTAATAGTTCAATATCAAGACAATAACAATTGGACAATAATAGTCCAATGTTTTTTGAAGAGCAATTTTAACTATTTTAGAGGAGAACTAGGCTCTCCTTCCTTTATAGAACTTGTAGCCTCATTTCTTACCTTTCCAATGACATTAATCTCGCTTGTAATGGAGTTTTATAACTCTAGATATAGTTAGTCATATAAGAAGAGGTCAGACAATAATAGTTTAATATCAAAACAGTAACAGTCCAATGTTTGTTAATGAGATATTTTGACTATTTTAGAGGTAAAACTAGGTTCTTCTTCCTCCTAGAACTTGTAGTCTCATGTCTTAGCTTTCCAACAAGATGAATTTTGCTTGAAAATGAGTTTTATAATTCTAGATATAGTTAAACATCCGAGTAGAAGTCGGACAGTAACAGTTGGACAATAATAGTTCGATGTTTGTTAATGAGCAATTTTAACTGTCTTAGAGGTAGAACTGGGTTCTCTATCCTTCAGAGAACTTATTACTTTGTGTCTTAGCTTTCTAACAAAACCATTCTCAAGTGCCTGTAGTGTCCCAATTTTGAGCATTTTCAGCTAGCAAGTCTAGGTACTCCATTGCTTCATCAAGGTCTTTATTTTTAAAAGTTTCATTGCACATCAATTCCATCATTTGCCTATCTTTAGGTGTTAATCCTTTATAAAAATATGAAACCAATCTCCATGTTTCAAAACCATGATGAGGGCAAGTATTAAGCAAGTCTTGATACCTATTCCAACATTGGTTAAATGTTTCTCCTGGTTTTTAAGTGAAAGTGGTGATTTGTCTTTTGAAAGAGTTTATTCTGTAAGATGGAAAAAACTTCTTTAAAAATTGTTGTTGCATTTCATCCTAAGCACGAATGGATCCTGGTCTCAAATTTTGTAGCCATGTTTTAGCTTTATCTTTTAAAGAAAAAGGAAAAAAAAGCTTTAATATAATAGTGTTCATGCTACAATTTGAGTCATTATAAGTGTTACAAACTTCTTCAAATTCTCTCAAATGCAAGTATGAATTTTCTAGATCTAAACCATGAAAAAAGGGTAAAAGTTGAATAATACCTGACTTTAAATTGAAATAGATGCATCAGGAGGAAAAAATATACATGATTCATTTAGTCTCTAAGTGTTTTAACCCAATTATTCTGATTATTCTCATTATAAAATGATTGATTATCCTCTTCAGCCATGTTTTTCTAAAAAACATGAGGATACTCTACAAAGTCTAGCATTTAATTATGTGACCAAACTCTCATGCACGTGTAGGAAGAGAATAAAAAGAAGAAAAGAAAAAGAAAAGGAGACAAAACATAAGAAACAAAAGTTAGATAAAAGAAAAGTGAAAGGAGAAAAATATAACAAAATTTATAATTTGTATATAAATTTACCTCTCTGGCAACGACACCAAGAACTTGACACGACCAAAAGATTGATGTCTTCTCCCAAGTGCAGGAGTGTTGAAGTAATAAATAATTCGGCAAGACCCGGGTCGAATCATAAGGAGGTTAGCTATATAAATTAAAAATAATAATAATAATAAGTTAAAAAGAACTTTGAGATGTAAGATTAATGTGAGGATTCAATAATGATAAAAAAAAAATATCAAGGTTAGAGGATCCACTAATAGTAATAGAAATAAGTATAGTATAAACTATTTTTATTAATCAACTGGAAACCACACACAAAGGAGGTTCCAATCGGATGATTTGTCCTTAATACTTCATTCTAAATTTTTAAGATGATCATATTAATTATCTTATTTAAGTAACACCAAATTTTTAAATATTATCAGGAATTCATGATGCTAACTTATGTTAACAACAAATCAAGTTCCTTTCATAGCACAGATGTAGGTCATACCATACTGTTGGCTATGAAAGTGTCAAGCATTTGTTGTACCAAGTGTTATACAACACAAATCTAGATTAACCATTTAACAAGCAAGGTATTAAGAGTTGGTAAGATAAAAAGATAAGACATGTTAATAACAAACTTTCTTAGATATAAACATTAAAGTACATGTTGAGTTTATATTATACATAATCTAACACCATTAGTGAAACCTTTTCACCTTGACATAATAAACTTAGCTAAACATAATGAAGAAGATAAACATAAATAAACAACATAAGAACATACGTATAGTAAAGGAAATGAAAAGTATAAACAAGAGATTAAGGAAAATATAACATGAAATAAAACTTAAACATTACAAAAATATAAAGAAAGAAATAAAGAGCATGATCTTGATCTAAACAACCAAGATGCCTAAATGCATGGCAAATGCCTCATTTTATAGGCCAAAATTTGGAACTATTGATTTGATGACTAATTGTTGAGTGGGTGGCCAACTCTTGACTTGGTGAAAATCCTTATCTTCTTGTCTGAACAAAACATCATTGCTAACATCAGAATTGGAACCATCTATACTCATGAAAGTTCTATGAAATTGTCTTATCTTTCCAGGAAAAGAAATTGAGGTCATTTGGACGTCTAGAACTCGAGATATGGGCTGAACACTAAACAGTGTCTAGGCTGCAGGACAAATTCGAACTTCTCCATTGTTACTATAATTTGGACTTGAAAATGACCTTTTTAAATCTTGGACTCCAATGAAATTTGTAGGCCTATGTCTTACCTTTCCATCCATATAAAGCAAACCTAAATCCGAGATCTATAGCTCCAGATATGACCCAATTACCAAATAGTGTTCCAGTTTGGACTGCACCAGCATATCTTTTTTAAGTTTGGCCCTCTCTTTGTCCTTTCAATTTTAGTATTTAAACTCATCAATCAATCCTTTCATTTATGAGAGAGGCCTGCATTTAAGATGAATATTTACCATAAATTAAAGGTATCTTATATTATTAGATATGTTATTATAAAACATGTTTTAGTTAAGGAGTTATTGATACTTCAAGTGCAAAATGATGATATAAAACCTTGATAAAAATACACTTTTAAGTAGTAATAAGGAGGCTACAAGTTCTGTGGGGAAGGAGAACTTAGTTCGACCTCTTAGAGAGTCAAAATTGCTCCAACATTGGACAGTTACTATCCAACGATTATTGTCTTGATATTGAAATGTTACTATCCGACCTCTCCTCAGATTTTATTATTATATCTAGAGTTATAAAACTCTATGTCAACCTAGATTGGTCTTGTTGGAAAGCTAAGACTAGAGGCTACAAGTTCTCCATGAAGGAGAACCCAGTTCTATCTCTAAAAAAAATGTCAAAATTGCTCAAACATTGGACTAATATTGTCTTGATATTGAACTATTATTGTTCGACCTCTCCTTTTTAACTATATCTAGACTTATATCATGTCATGCCAGATTGGTTTTGTTGGAAATCTAAGACAAAAGGCTACAAGTTCTCTAGGGAAGGAGAACCCAGTTTGACCTTTAAGAGAGTCAAAATTGATCAAACATTGGACTATTGTTGCCCAACAATTACTGTATTCATATTGAACTGTTACTATCCGACCTCTCCTCAGACTTTTAACTATATCTAGAGTTATAGAACTCCATTTCAAGCGAGATTGGTCTCTTTGGAAAGCTAAGACAGGAGGCTACAAGTTCTTTACGGAAAGAGAACCTAGTTCGGCCTCTAAGACAGTCAAAATTTCTCAAATATTGGATTATTATTGTCAAACGGTTACTGTCTTGTTATTGAACTGTTATTGTCCAACCTCTACTCAGATTGTTAACTATATCAAGAGATATTTAACTCTATTTGCATCAAGATTGGTCTCATTGGAAAGCTAAGAGAGGAGGCTATAAGTTCTCTTGGGAAGAAGAACCCATTTCAGACTTTAAGATAGTCAAAATTGCTCAAACAATGAACTAGTACTGTACAACTGTTACTGTCTTGATCTTGAACTATTATAGTGCGACCTCTCTTTTCATTGTTAACAATAACTAGAGTTATAGAGCTCCATTATAAGCAAGAATGGTCTCATTGGAAAGTTAAGACACGCGGCTACAAGTTCTTTGAAAAAAATAGAACCCGGTTCTGCCTCTAAGACAATCAAAATTTCTTTAATATTAGATAATTACGGTCCAACGGTTACTGTCTTAATATTGAACTATTATTGTCCAACCTCTCCTCAAATTTCTTTGAATGCTAATACAGGAGCCTACAAATTCTCTAGGGAAGGAGAAACTAGTTCAGCCTCTAATAAAATCAAAATTGCTCAAACATTGAACTGTTATTGTCCAACGATTATTGTCTTGATATTGAACAGTTACTGTCTGACCTCTCCTTAGATTGTTAACAATATTGAAAGTTATATAACTTCATTTCAAGCTAGATTGGTCTCATTGGAAAGCTAAGACAGGAGGCTACAAGTTCTCTCAAGGAAAGAGAACCTAATTTGGCCTCGAAGAGAGTCAAAATTGCTAAAACATTAGACTCTTACTATCCAATGGTCACTGTCTTGTTATTAAAGTGTTACAGTGCGACCTCTCCTTAGATTGTTAACAATATCTAGAGTTATAGAGCTCCATTTCAAGCGAGATTGGTCTCATTTGAAAGCTAAGACACGTGGCTACAAGTTCTTTGAAGGAAGGAGAACCCAGTTCTGCCTATAAGACAGTCAAAATTTCTGAAACATTGGACTGTTAAAGTCCAACAATTACTGTCTTAATATTGAACTATTATTGTCTAACCTCTCCTTATAATGTTTAGAGTTATATAACTCCATGTCAAGCCAGATTAGTCTCGTTGGAAAGCTAAGACAATAGGCTACAAGTTCTCTAGGGAAGGAGAACCCAGTTCTGCTTTTAAGAGAGTCAAAATTGGATTGTTACTGTCTAGCGGTTACTGTCTTGATATTGAAGTGTTACTGTCCGACATCAACTCAAATTGTTAACTATATCGAAAGTTATATAAGTCTATTTCAAGCTGGATTGGTCTTATTGGAAAGCTAAGACAGGAGGCTAGGAGTTCTTTGGGGAAGGAGAACCTAGTTCGGCCTCTATTAGAGTCAAAATTGCTCAAACATTGGACTGTTATTGTCCAACGATTACTGTCTTGACATTGAACTGTTACATTCTGACCTCTCCTCAGATTTTTCACTACATCTAAACTTATAGAACTCCATGTCAAGCCAAATTGCTCTCGTTGGAATTCTAAGAAAAGAGGCTATAAGTTCTCTGGGAAGCATAACCCAGTTCGACCTCTTAGAGAGTCAAAATTGCTCAAACATTGGACTGTTACTATCCAACAGTTACTGTCCGACCTCTCCTTAAATTTTTAACTATATCTAGAGTTATAGAACTCCACGTCAAGCCAGATTTGTCTCATAGGAAAGCTAAGATAGAAGGCTACAAGTTCTCTAGGAAAGAGAACCCAGTTCTGTCTCTAAAAGAGTCAAAATTGCTAAAACATTGGACTGTTAGTGTCCAACGATTACTGTCTTGATATTGAAGTGTTATAATGCGACCTCTCCTTAGATTGTTAACAATAACTAGACTTGTAGAACTCCATTACAAGCGAGAATGGTATCCTTGCAAAGCTAAGACACATGGCTACAACTTTTTGAAGGAAGGAGAACCCAGTTTTGCCTCTAAGACAGTCAAAATTTCTTAAACATTAGATAGTTATGGTCCAACAATTGTTGTTTTAATATTAAATTATTATTGTCCAACCTCTCCTCAAATTGATAACCATACCTAGAGTTATAGAACTCAATGTCAAGTGATATTGGTCTCTTTGGAAAGCTAATACAAGAGGCTACAAGTTCTATAGGGAAGGAGAACCCAATTTGGCCTCTAAAATTGTCTAAATTACTCAAATATTGAACTGTTACTGTCCATCCTCTACTCAGATTGTTAACTATCAAAAGTTATATAACTCCATTTCAAGCTAGATTGGTCTCATTTGGAAGCTAAGACATGAGGCTACAAGTTCTCTAAAGGAAGGAGAACCCAGTTCGGCCTCTAGGACAGTCAAAATAGTTCAAACACTAGACTGTTACTATGTTGATATTGAACTGTTACTCTCCGACCTCTCCTTAGATTTTATTACTATATCTAGAGTTATAGAACTCCATGTCAAGCTAGATTGGTCTCGTTGGAAAGCTAAGATAGGAGGCTACAAGTTCTCTAGGAAGGAGAACCCAGTTCTGCCTCTAAGATAGCAAAATGTCTCAAACATTGGAATATAAGACAAGAGGCTACAAGTTCTCTTGGAAGGAGAACCCAGTTCTGCCTCTGAGAGTGCAAAATGATGATATAAAACCTTGATAAAAATACACTTTTAAGTACTAATAAGTAGGCTACAAGTTCTCTGGGGAAGGAGAACCTAGTTCGACCTCTTAGAGAGTCAAAATTGCTCAAACATTGGATTGTTACTGTCCAATGGTTCCTGTCTTGATATTGAACAGTTATTGTCCGACCTCTTCTCATATTTTTAACTATATCTTGAGTTATAGAACAACATTTCAAGCAAGATTCATCTCATTGGAAAAGCTAAGACAGGTGGCTACAAGTTCTCTAGGAAGGAGAACCTAGTTCTGCCTTTAAGACAGTAAAATTTCTCAAATGTTGGACTATTATTGGCCTACGGTTACTTTCTTGATATTGAACAGTTACTATCCGACCTCTCCTCAGATTTTTAACTATATTTAGAGTTAGAAAACAACATGTCAAGCCAGATTCATCTCGTTGGAAAGCTAAGACAGGAGGCTACATGTTCTCTTAGAAGGATAACCTAGTTCTGCCTTAATGAGAGTCAAAATTGCTCAAACATTGGACTGTTACCGTCCAACGATTACTGTCTTGATAATGAAGTGTTATAATGCAACCTCTCCTTAGATTGTTAATAATATCTAGAGTTAAAGAATTCCATTTCAAGCGAGATTGGTCTCATTCAAAAGCAAAACCATGTGGTTACAAGTTCTCTGAAGGAAGGAGAATCCAGTTCTTCCTCTAAGATAATCAACATTTATGAAACATTAGACTATTATGGTCTAATGATTACTGTCTTAGTATTGAACTATTATTCTCCAACCTCTCCTTATAATGTTAATTATATCTAGAGTTATAGAACTCCATGTCAAGTCATATTGGTCTTGTTGGAAAGCTAAGACAGGAGGCTACTAGTTCTCTAGGGAAAGAGACCCAGTTCGGCCTTTAAGATAGTAAAAATTGCTCAAAAATTGGACTATTACTGTCCAACGGTTAGTGTCATGATACTGAACTATTACTTTACAACTTCTCCTTAGATTTTTAACTATATCTAGGGTTATAGAACTCTATGTCAAGCAAGATTCGTGTAACAGCCCGACCCAACATGCTGAATATTATTCGCTTTGGGCCTTACCGCCCTCACGGTTTTGTTCCTGGTAACACGAGCCCACTACTGAGCCTGACGCCCCAAAACGCGTTCAACATGTTAGCACCAACACTACTAATAAGGTCAGCAACACACCCCTCACCCGCCGATGTAGGATCTTACAATCCACCCCCCTTAAGGAGCTCGATGACCCCGTTGGCACAATTGGACAGCCAATGAAGTCAGCTCTGATACCAAATGTAACAGACTGGCTCAACATGCTGAATATTGTTCGCATTAGGCCTTACCGCCCTCACAGTTTTGTTCCAGGTAACGCGAGCCCACTACTGAGCTTGACGCCCTAAAACGCGTTCAACATGTTAGCACCAGCACTACTAATAAGGTTAGCAACACACCCCTCACCCGCCGATGTGGGATCTTACAGTTACCGTCCAACGATTACAGTCTTGATATTGAACAGTTACTGTCCGACGTCTTCTCAGGTTTTTAACTATATCTAGAGTTATAGAACAACATGTCAAACTAGATTCATCTCGTTAGAAAGCTAAGACAGGAGGCTACAAGTTCTCTGGGAAGGAGAACCCTGTTTGGCCTCTAAGAGAATCAAAATTGCTCAAACATTTGACTGTTACTATCCAATGATTACTATCTTGATATTGAAGTGTTACCGTGCAACCTCTACTTACATTGTTAACAATAACTAGCATTTTATAACTCCATTACAAGCAAGAATGCTTTCCCTAGAAAGCTAAGACAAGTGGCTACAAGTTCTTTGAAGGAAGGAGAACCCAGTTTTGCCTCTAAGACATTCAAAATTTCTTAAACATTAGATTGTTACGGTACAACGGTTACTGTCTTAATATTGAACTATTATTGTCCAACATCTCCTCAAATTGATAACTATACCTAGAGTTATAGAACTCCATGTCAAGCAAGATTGGTATCTTTGAAAAGCTAAAACAGGAGGCTATAAGTTCTCTGGGAAGGAGAACCCAATTCTGCCTCTAAGACAGTAAAATTTCTCAGACATGAGACTGAACTGTCCAACGATTACTGTCTTGATATTGAACTATTATTGTCCGACCTCTTCTCAGATTTTTAACTATATATAGAGTTATAGAACAACATGTCAAGCTAGATTGGTCTAGTTGGAAAGCTAATACAGGAGGCTACAAGTTCTCTAGGTAATTAGAACCCAGTTTGTCCTCTAAGAGAGTCAAAATTGCTCAAACATTAGACTATTACTGTCCGACAATTACTCTCTTGATATTCAACTGTTACTATCTTACCTTTCCTTAGATTTTTAACTATATCTAGAGTTATAGAACAACATGTCAAGCCAGATTGGTCTCGTTGGAAAGCTAAGACAAGAGGCTACAAGTTCTCTAGGAATGATAACCCAGTTCGTCCTCTAAGAGAGTCAAAATTGCAAGACCGGGGTCGAACCATAGAGAGGTTAATTGTATAAATTATGGACAATAATAATACAACAACAACAATAACAATACTAATAGTAGTAGTTGTAGTACTAATAATAATAATAATAAAGAAGAAGAAGAAGTTGATGAGAAATTTGAGATGAAAGATTGATGTAAGGATTAAACAATGATAAAAAAAAATGTCAAGGTTAGAGGATCCGCTAATGGTATTTCAAACAAGTATAGTATAAACTCTTACTATTCAATTGAAAACCACACACAAAAAAGGTTCCAATCGGATGATTTGTCATTAATAGCTCATTATAAATTGTTAACATGATCATATCTATTATCTTATTTAAGTAACACCAAACTTTTAAATATTGTCAGGAATTCATGATACTAACTTATGTTAACAACAAATCAAGTTCTTTTCATAGCACAGGTGTACGTAATACCACGGTTGGGCTATGAGAGTGCCAAACATTTGTTGTACCAATTGTTATACAACACAAATCTAGATTAACCATTTAACAAGCAAGGTATTAAGAATTAGTAAGATAAAAAGATAAGACATGTTAATATTAAACATTAAGGTCCATGTTGAGTTTACACTATACTTATTCTTACACCATTAGTGTAACATTTTCACCTTGACATAATAAACTTAGCTACACATAATGAAAGAGAGAAACATAAATAAACAAAATAACAACATAAATAAGATACAAGTTAACTAAGTAAAGGAAAGGAAAGGAAAAGCATAAACAAGATATTAATGAAAGCAAAACTTAAGAATTACAAAAAATATAAAGAGAGAGCAAGAGCAAGTTCTTGATCTAAACAACCAAGCTCTTAAATGCATGGCTAATGCCTCCTTTTATAGGCCAAAATTTGGAACTATTGATTTGATGACTAATTGTTGACTGGCTGGCCAACTCTTGACTTGGTGAAAATCCTTATCTTCTTGTCTGAACAAAACATCATTGCTAGCATTAGAACTGGAACCCACTATACTCATGAAAGTTACAGGAAATTGTCTTGTCTTTCCAAGGAAAAACAATTGAGGTCATTTGAACTTCTAGAACTTGAGATATGGGCTGAACACTAAACAGTGTCTGGGCTGCAGGACATATTCGGACTTCTCCGTTGTTGCTATAATTTGGACTTGAAAATGGCCTTTTTAAATCTTGGACTCCACATGAAAGTTGTAGGCCTATGTCTTACCTTTCCATCCATATAAAGCATACCTAAATCCGAGATCTACAGCTCCAGATATGACCCAGTTACCGAATAGTGTTCCGGTTTGGACTGCACCGGCATCTCTTTTCTAAGTTTGGCCATCTCTTTGTCCTTTCACTTTCAATACTTAAACTCATCAATCAATCCTTTTATTTATGTGATAGTCCTGCATTTAAGATGAACATTTACCAAAAATTAAAGGTATCTTATATTATTAGATATGTTATTAAAAACATGTTTTAGTTAAAAAGTTATTGATACTTCAAGTGCAAAATGATGATATAAAACCTTGATAAAAATGCACTTTTAAGTACTAATCACACCCTTAACCAGCTTATTACTAGTCCCTAGTAATCAAAGCGTTAAAATAGAAAAACAATTTGCAAATTCCACAAAGCAAGGCATTCATCATTCAACTTCCATTAATCTATCCAGATAAACAAATTTTCATTAAATTCATATATATGCTCAACACCTTTTAAACAAGTTATTAAGAAACCTTCCTTTTGTGCTCAATATATCAACACATAGTTTTGGGGCTTTACTTGGAGAATTTTTATTCTAATGTTTAAGGTTAACTTCCTTGGGTTAGAAGTATTATCTTCTTTTTAAAAAAAAAATATATACATATAACTTAAAACATAATGCATCTTTAACCCATGTAACGAGCTTTCGGCTCCCAAGGAAGTTAACTTCCCAGACTAGTTGGTCTTAGGGCATTAGTTGTTGAGACACCCCTACGAGCTTAGTAACTCGGGTTACAGATACTGATATGTAGGTAGTGCAATTTTTTATTCCCTTAAGCTTTTCTCCTCAACCCATGTAACAAGCGTTGGGCCAATAGCTTCCAAGTCAGTTGACTTTAGGGTATTAAGTGTTAAAACACCCCTTTGAGCTTAATTGCTTAGGTTAGGGAGGCTACGAAACCAAACTTATCTAAATTTTTATTATCATTATTTTTTTTTTATCTTTGTTTGTCTTTTTTTTTGCAAATCATATACTATCCCTTTCCCTTAGTTGTTACTTTTAACAAAAGAACATAAATAATATAATAATCTAATGTGCAACTCACAATCATATGTTAAAGTGTGTGCGTGAAAATGAAGATTTAAGAATACTTGTTAAACGAGCATATGAGCAGAATCAAGTGATAAAATACGAGAGTTTGTAAACCTGAATATTTCAAGAAGTATTATGATAGACCTTGTTAAGAATGTTTACTAAGATACGTCTCAAGAGTCACTTTAACAAAAGAACTCCTTTTACTCTGTCATCCTAGTAACAACAGTTTTGCAAATAGTTTATGAAATAGAAAACACAGTTAGTTTTTTTTAAAAAAAATATATCAACTACTATCCTTTCCCCCCAACCAAAATGAGACCTTGTCCTCCTAAAATAGCGAACACTGACAAACCTAAAACACACTTAAACAAATATAAGAAACAACAAAACATAATAATAAAACTAAAAGACAAAGTTTTTACAAACGAAGGCTCAAATCCAATGTAAGCTTTTTATGGCTTTCCTTAGTTGACCAATTTATATGACTCATAGAGGGATCAATTACAGGGATGAAAGATTATAGTTGGTCAATCAATTGTTCAGCTGTAGTAGTAGAGATTATGATTTGTCGTGTCGAAGATGTTAGAAATTCCTATTCCACGGCATGATCAAGAAAAGACAACAACTAATCATAAAAACCATTAACATTTAACAGACCTATGAATTTATGGTGAATGTGCAGTTGGGCCCAAGAGGAAATATGAAAGATCTCTTTCAATGTGCCCAGACCACTTGGTAAGGCAATGAAGGCATCAGTGTGTTTAAACATTGTTTTCATTCAATCAGACATTGTGGAGACTTGTAATTCCTCTCCAATTGTTTTTAAAATGATGTCCCCTGTGCTAAAGCTTTGGGGACAACCCCCAAAAATTGACTACCTCCTAAAAATACAGTTATTGACACTCTCCCCATTAACCCAAGGTTGCCTCCCCTATACACTAAATAAATCTTTCTTTTAGCCAGTACCTGATCAAGATGATTTGTTGATTCTAAAAACTCTATTTCCTTCCTAGGACTAGATCCACTAAAAACAAAAATATTTTTTATGTGATGAGTTGAGGAACTTGCCATTTCTACACACTTCTATATCTGTTGAATGTATGGGTTGAGTAGAAATGAAAGAAAGGAAGAGAAGATTTTATAGATGAGAAATTGAAAAGGCAATCATACCACCTATATATAGGCCAACTGGAGTCTCACACTCTTTCTCTCTCTCTCTCTCTCTCTTTATTTATTTATTTACTTATTTTTAAAAAGTACATATATGTACAGGAGTTATGATTATGGCTCACATCTTCCCCTGGTTTTACGTCCAAGAATGGCTTAAACGCCCTCTATGGGTTGAGGATAGGCTTCCCATCCAGTTTTCTTAAAAACTGGCAAACAAGGTCTTTTTTAGTCAGATTCCCAAGACTAAGTCGAGCATGTTCTTTATGGAATTGTGGCCATAAATCATGAATTGCACGATGCACATCTCCACTAAGGTGCATCTCAAGAGTCAATAGAAGATTATCTAAAGACCCCTTACTCAAGCCATCCTTAATGAATTGTATTTTATGTTTACGGTTTACAGATATCATTTCTAAAGAACGACATGTTGCATTATAAGTCCATCTGACACATCTGTGATAGACTTTTAGTCGTTTTGCACTACGTTTCTTTGCAAAAGTGCTTTTACTTGTTCTAGGCATGTATGAAATGAAAGAATTGGAGGACTCACCTGATAATTAGACCTTTGCTTCAATTAGCCAGCGAATATCTTTAGGAATTCCATGGTTCATTAAAAACCTCAATCTTGCACATCTAGCATGGTAAATTTTTGTAATCACATTATGAGGCAGAGCGGTAAAATACTTTTTCAATTTTTCAAGAGTGGTGTCCATTTTCAAATGGGATTTGGAGGAGAGATTCAAAGAAAGGGGAATGAGCAAAGAATTGCACAAATATAAACACAGATATCATTTATCATGGGAAACTGAAAGAACCGACTTAAGAGTCAAGGAGTACCGTTATCCGCCATTTGACTGGGGTGAGAGAGACTAGCAAAAAAAAAGTCACACCAAAAGGAAACATAAAAAAAATGTGAAAAAAATAATCAATCTTTATATACAGGATCACCCAATTTAATGGAGTCATGTTGAACTAAAAAATTGTCAAAGTAAACTTTCAAACAATGTCCATTTACCTTGAAAACATTGTTATTCTTTGGATTATCGATATCACAAGCACCATATGGATACATATGTTTCACAATAAAAGGACCGCTCCATCTTGATCTTAGTTTTCTAGAAAATAAATAAAGTCGAGAATTATAAAGCAAGACTTTTTGACCAACATTGAATGTTTTTCTCAGTATTTTATTGTCATGAAACTCTTTGATTCTTGCTTTATGAGTTCTTGAATTTTCATATGCATAATTTCTTATTTCCTCAAGCTCATTTATTTGTAATTTTCACAGCTGACTAGCATCATCAAGGTTTGAATTAAAAGCTTTAATAGCCCAATAAGCTTTATGTTCACGTTCCACAGGCAAGTGACAAGGTTTTCCATATACTAATCTATAAAGTGACATACATAATGATGTTTTATAAGCAGTTCGATAAGCCCAAAGTGCATTATTAAGTCTTAAAGACCAGTTTTTCTAGTTAGGGTTCACTATTTTCTCCAAGATTTGTTTGATCTCCCTATTAACAAGTTCTGCCTTTCCACTCGTCTGAGGGTGATAAGGGGTGGCAACTTTGTGTGTGATTCCATATTTCTTCATTAAAGACTCAAATGTCTTGTTGCAGAAATGTGTTCGACCATCACTTATCATGGCTCGAGGGATTCCAAATCGACTTAAAATGTTTTCTTTCAAAAACTTTATCACTGTTTTGTGATCATTGTTTAGACTTGGAATTACCTTTATCCATTTTGAAACATAATCTATTACGACTAATATGTACAAGAAACCAAATGATGGAGGAAATGGACCCATGAAATCTATACCTCAATAGTCAAAGATCTCAATGACAAGAATAGTGACACGACCAAAAGATTGATGTCTTCTCCCAAGTGCAGGAGTGTCAAAGTAATAAATAACCCGGCAGGACCAGGGTCAAACCACAGAGAGGTTAATTGTATAAATTATAAATAACAATACAACAACAACAACAACAACAACAATAATAACAATAATAACAATAATAATAATAATACTCAGTACGTGGCGTTGTTATACCTGAGAATGATCTAAAAGATCGGGTCACAGGTTTCCAACCTATATACTGATTTTATAAAAAGATCAAAGAGATATATTATATAATATAAATAGATTTCTGATGCGAATGAACAAGGCAAGACCAACAATGTCAGGATCCTTGATCAAACACATAGCATACTTAACGTACATAAAATATAACAAGAATGTAAATAATAATAATAATAATAATAATAATAGTAATATTAATAGTAATAATAATAATAATAATAATAATAATAATAATAATAATACTAGTAGTAGTAGTAGTAGTAGTAGTAGTAGTAGTAGTAGTAATAAAGAAGAAGAGGAAGAAATTAATGAGAACTTTGAGATGGAAGATTAATGTAAGGATTAAACAATGATAAAAACAAATGTCAAGGTTAGAGGATCCACTAATGGTATTTCAAACAAGTATAGTATAAACTCTTATTATTCAACTGGAAACCACACACAACGAAGGTTCCAATCAGATGATTTCTCATTAATAGCTCATTATAAATTATTAATATGATCATATTAATTATCTTATTTAAGTAACACCAAACTTTTAAATATTGTCAGGAATTCATGATGCTAACTTATGTTAACAACAAATCAAGTTCCTTTCATAGCACAAGTGTAGGTAATACCATACGGTTGGGCTATGAGAGTGCCAAGCATTTGTTGTACCAAGTGTTATACAACACAAATCTAGATTAACCATTTAACAAGCAAGGTATTAAGAATTAGTAAGATAAAAAGATAAGACATGTTAATATTAAACATTAAGATCCATGTTGAGTTTACACTATATTTATTCTTACACCATTAGTGTAACCTTTTCACATTGACATAATAAACTTAGCTAAACATAATGAAGAAGAGAAACACAAATAAACAAAACAAGAACATAAAGAAAATACAAGTTAACTAAGTAAAGGAAAGGAAATGAAAAGCATAAACAAGATATTAATGAAAGCAAAACTTAAAAATTACAAAAAAAATATAAAGAGAGAAATAAAGAGCATGAACTTGATTTGAACAACCCAAGCCCCCAAATACATGACAAATGCCTCCTTTTATAGGCCAAAGTTCTGAATTATTGATTTGATGACTAATTGTTGAGTGGGTGGCCAACTCTTGACTTTGTGAAAATCCTTATCTTCTTGTTTGAATAAAAGGAAATTGCTAGCATCAGAATTGGGACCACTTATAAACATGAAATTTGTAGGAAATTTACTCAGATTTCCAAGAAAAAAAAAATGGAGGTCATTTTGGACTTCTAGAAACTCCATATATGGGCAAAACACTGAACAGTGTTTGGGCTGTATGACAAATTTGGACTTCTCCGTTGTTGCTATAATTTGGACTTGCAAACGACCTTCTTAGATCTTGGTGTCCATATGAAAGTTGTAGGCATATATCTTACTGAATTTGTGTAAACATTTGAGATCATTTGGACATCTAGAACTCGAGATATGACCCAATTACCGAACAGTGTTCCAGTTTGGACTGCACCAACATCTCTTTTCTAAGTTTGGCCCTCTCTTTGTCCTTTCAATTTCTATACTTGAACTCATCAATCAATCCTTTGATTTATATGATAGGCCTGCATTTAAGATGAACATTTACCATATATTAAGGCATTTTACAGTATTAGACTTGTTATTATAAAACATACTTTAGTTAAGGAGTTATTGATACTTTAAGTGCAAAATGATGATATAAAACCTTGATAAATATGCACTTTTAAGTACTAATCAAATAGGATTTAAAGGCATCATGTGACGATTTGAAATAGATCCCAACTTTTGACAATTTTCACAAGTCTTGTAGAATGCATGTGAGTCTTTGAACATGGTGGGCCAATAAAATCCACTTTGTAAGATTTTTGCAGTTGTCTTTCTTGATGAGAAATGACCCCCACATGCCTCATAATGATAAAATTTAATGACACTACTTACCTCATTGTCAGGAATGCATCTTTGAAATATTTGATCAGGACAACAATTGAATAAATAAGGGTCATCCCAATAAAAGTTCTTCACTTCGTTCAAGAACTTTCTTTTATCTTGGGTACTTCAATGAGTTGGCAATTGTCCTAAAACAAAAAAAATTAACAATATTAGCAAACCAAGACATTGTAGAGACAGAAAATAAAGATTCATCAAGAAAGTAGTCATTGATTGGTGTGATACCAGATCTCGAATCGATTGTCAATCTTGACAAATGATCTGTAACAACATTTTCAGTGCCTTTCTTGTCTTTGATTATGATATCAAATTCTTGAAGTAACAAAATCCACAGCACCAATCTAGCCTTAGAATCTTTCTTAAAGAGAAGATATTTCAAAGTTGCATGATCACTAAAAACGATAACATGAGAGCCAACAAGATAATATTTGAACTTGTCACATGCAAATACTACTACAAGTAATTCTTTTTCAGTGGTAGTGTAATTCATTTAAGCATTATTTAAAGTTTTACTTGCATAGTAAATCACATAAGGTTTCTTATCTTTTCTTTGTCCCAAGACAGCACCCACGACATAATCACTAGTGTCATATTATTTCAAAAGGTAGTGACCAATCAGGAGGTTGAATGACAGGAGCAAAAGTAAGCAAGCTTTTAAGTTTAACAAAGGCTTTTTCATATTATTCAGTCCATTCAAAAACATTTTCCTTTGTTAGAAGGTTACACAATGGTTTAGATATTACACTAAAATCTTTGATGAACCTTCTGTAAACACCAACATGTCCTAAGAATGATCTAACATCTTTAACAGATTTGGTGTTGGTAAGTTGGCAATTAACTCGATTTTAGATTTGTCAACCTTAATTCCTTTCGATGAAACAATGTGACCAAGTACAAAGTCGTTTGTTACCATAAAGTGATATTTTTCTCAATTCAGTACAAGATTCTTCTCTTCACACCTGTTCAAAACCTTTTCCAAGTTAGTTAAACAATCATCAAATGAATCACCAAAAACAGAAAAATCATCCATAAAAATCTCAAGGAAACATTCAACCATATCACTGAATATGCTAAGCATGCATCTTTGAAATGTGGTCGGTGCATTACATAATCCAAAAGGCATTCTTCAATATGCAAAAGTACCAAATGGACATGTGAAAGTAGTCTTCTCTTGATCTTCCAATGCAATTTCAATTTGGTTGTAACCTGAATAGCCATCTAGGAAATAATAAAATACATGACCTGCAACTCTTTCTAGGATTTGATCCATGAAAGGTAAAGGGAAATGATCTTTTCTAGTCATTGAATTAAGTTTCCTATAGTCAATGCACATACGCCAACCAGTAATAGTCCTAGTTGGAATTAACTCATTTTTCTCATTTGTTATCATAGTGGCTCCAGACTTTTTGGGTACAACTTGGGTAGGACTTACCCATTTGCTGTCAGAAATAAGATAAATGATTCCATTATCTAGAAGCTTAATGACTTCATTTTTCACTACTTCTTTCATATTAGGATTAAGCCTTCGTTTGTATTTCTCTAGAGGGTTTGGCATTTTCCTTCAAATAAATCATGTGTGTGCAAATCAAAGGGCTAATTCCTTTTATGTCAACTAATGCATTTTTGTGTATTTTCAGAGTTTGTAATAACTTACCTTCTTGATGTGCATTAAGTTTTGAAGAAATTATTACTAAAAAAGTTTCATTTTGTCCTAAAAATAAGTATTTGAGATTGAATGGTAACGCTTCAAATCATGTTTTGGTGGTTGAACACTTGAAGGTATGGACTCAATTGATCGTGGTGGCAATTCTTCAATTTTATGGTCTCCAATTACATGCCTTTGCTTTCTTCCTGAAAATAAAACCATTTGCAAATCATCAAATTCATCAATATCAATTTCAGTGGAAGTGGTTTGAAATTGATTATGAACTAATTTTTCAATAAAGTCCACTTCTTATAAATCATTATCATCTCCAGGTTGCTTGCAAATGTTGAAAATATTCATCTCTAATGTCATGTTTCCAAATGATAATGTCACCAGCCCATTCCTACAATTAATCAATGCATTAGAAGTTGCAAGAAATGGAGGTCTTAAAATAACAAGAATTGAATTACATGCTTCAACAGGTTGTGTATCTAAGACAATAAAATCTACAGGGTAAATGAATTTATTAACTTGTACTAACACATCCTCAAGTATTCTTGTAGTCACTTTTATAGATCTATCAGCAAGTAAAAGAGTTACAGAAGTTGGTTTTAACTCACCTAGATTGAGACTTTGAAAAACTGAATATGGAGTAAATTCACACTAGCTCTAAGATAAAGGAAAGCTCTTTCAATTTTATGTTTTCCAATAAAGCAAGAAATTGTAGGACAACCAGGGTCTTTATATTTCAAAGCATTATTGTTCTAAAGAATAGCACTTGTTCGGCTAAAAATGCTTTCTTTTTCACATTCAGTTTTCTCTTCACAGTGCACAGATCTTTCAAAAATTTAGCATAGGAAGGTACTTGTTTAATAGCATCCAACAAAGGTATATTGATCCTTACCTATTTGAAAGTTTCAAGGATTTCAAAGTTGTGATTGACTTTCCTTTGTTTGGTCATGACATAAGGGAATCAGTCTTTTCTTTGCAATGTTCAGATTCAACCTCTTCCTTACCCTCGAAGATTAACTCATCATCTTTCTCACAAGGTTCAAAAGTGGGTTTTTCAATAACCTTACCACTATGAAGAGTGATGACTGATTTGACTTGATCCATGTGTTGGCTTCCGAAACTACTTGCATTTGCATTATATTGCCCTTTTGGATTTTGTTGTGGTTAAGATGGAAACTTACCTTTCTCTTGAAAATTAAGAGCAAATATGAATTTTACAAGAGCATCTTTAAAATTTGTCATGCTTTGAGCAAGTTCAGTGTTGATTGTTTCTTGCTTTTCAATGAATGTATACAATGTTTACTCAAGATTTGTTTTAGGAGGTGGAGCATAAGGAGGTGCATATCCACGAGAATTTTGAAAATTATGGTGTCCTTGAAATGATGGCTGTGAAGTTTATGCATTATTATTATCGCTCTTCTAACTTAACCAGGGTTGTATATTTGCGAGTATGGGTTATGATTGGGCCTTTGAAAACTATTTAAAGCATGAGCTTGTTTATGGAAGCATTTCTTGAAAGAAGGCAAATTTGGACAGTCATTAGTTGCATGTTTATTTGTTTCACAAATTTGACATACAATTTCTTGAACATATTTTAATTGACCACTTTTTTTCAATTCTAGTGCTTCGACTTTTCTAGCTAAAGATGCAAAATTGGCTTGGAGGTCATGATCTTCCCTAAGGTTGTACATACCTCCACTATATGTATGAGGTTGAGTTTTACCCAATGCCTCATAAGTGGCTGTAGTGTCCCAATTTTAAGCATTTTGAGCTAGCAAGTCTAGGTACTCCATTGCTTCATCAGGGTCTTTATTTTCAAAAGTTTCATTGCATATCAATTCAACCATTTGCCTATCTTTAGGTGTTAACCCTTCATAAAATTGTGAAACCAATCTCCATGTTTCAAAACCATGATGAGGACAAGTATTAAGCAAGTCTCGATACCTATCCCAACATTGGTAAAATGTTTCACCTAGTTTTTGAGTGAAAGTGTTGATTTGTCTTTTGAAAGAGTTGGTTTTGTGAGATGGAAAACAATTCTTTAAAAATTGTTATTGCATTTCATCCTAAACATGAATGGATCCTGACCTAAGATTTTGTAGCCATGTTTTAGTCTTATCTTTTAATAAAAAAGGAAAAAGCTTTAATCTAATAGTATTCATGCTACAATGTAAGTCATTATAGGTGTTACAAACTTCTTCAAATTCTCTTAAATGCAAGTATGAATTTTCTAGATCTAAGCCATGAAAAGAAGGTAAAAGTTGAATAATACCTGGCTTAAAATTAAAATGAGATGCATCAGGAGGGAAAACTATGCATGAGGGTGCACTTGTTCTTGTGGGATTCATGTAGTCTCTAAGTGTTCAAACACGTTATTCTTATTATTCTCATTATGAAAAACGTGACTGATTATCTTCTTCGGCGCATATTTTCTGAAAATGATGAGGATACCCTACAAAGTCTACCACTTAATGTATGTGACCAAACACTCATGCATGTATGGAAAGAGAATAAAAGGAAGAAGAAAACAAAAGAAAAGGAAACAAAACAAAAAAAACAAAGTTAGATACAAGAAAAGTGAAAAATAAAAATAAAAAATAAAATACTATAATAATTTGTATAAGAATTTACCTCCCAGCAACGGCTCCAAAAACTTGACACGACCAAAAGATTGATGTCTTCTCCCAAGTGTAAGAGTGTCGAAGTAATAAATAACCCGGCAAGACCGGGGTTGAACCACAAGGAGGTCAATTGTATAAATTATGGACAACAATAATACAACAACAACAACAACAAGAGTAGTAGTAGTAGTAGTAGTAGTAATAGTAGTAGTATTACTACTACTAATAATAATAATAAAGAAGTTGTTGAGAACTTTGAGATGGAAGATTAATGTAAGGATTAAACAATGATAAAAACAAATGTCAAGGTTAGAGGATCCACTAATGGTATTTCAAACAAGTATAGTATAAACTCTTATTATTCAACTGGAAACTACACACAAAGGAGGTTCCCATCGAATGATTTGTCATTAATAGACCATTATAAATTGTTAACATGATCATATTAATTATCTTATTTAAGTAACACCAAACTTTTAAATATTATCGGGAATTCATGATGCTAACTTATGTTAACAACAAATCAAGTTCCATAACAGTTACTGTCTTGATATTGACCTGTTACAATCTGACCTCTCCTCATATTGTTAACTATATCTAGAGTTATAGAACTCCAATTCAAGCGAGATTGTCATTTTGAAAAGCTAAGACATGAAGATACAAGTATCTGTAGGAAGGAGAACCAGTTCTGCCACTAAGACAGTAATTTTCTCAAACATTGGACTATTTATGTTCAACGGATACTGTCTTGATATTGAACTGTTATTGTCCGACCTCTCCCTAGATTCTTAACTATATCTAGAGTTATAGAACTCCATGTTAATTGAGATTGGTCTTGATGGAAAGCTAAGACACAAAGCTACAAGTTCTTTGAGGAAGGAGAACCCACTTATGCCTCTAAAGCAGTCAAAAGTTCTAAAACATTGGACTGTTACTCTCTAATGGTTACTGTCTTCATATTGAACTATTACTATCCGACCTCTCCTCATATTGTAACTATATTTAGAGTTATACAACTCCATGTCAAGCGAGATTGGTCTTGTTGGAAAGATAAGACAGGATGCTACAAGTTCATAATAGGAAGGAGAACCCACCTCTACCTCCAAGATAGTCAACCTTGCTCAAACATTAGACTGCTATTGTCCAACTGTTACTATTTTGATATTGAACTGTTATTGTCTGACCTCCACTCAAATTTTTAAATATATCTAAAGTTATAGAACTCCATTTCAAGCTAGATTGGTCTCGTTGGAAAGCTAAGACATTAGGCTGCAAGTTCTCTGAAAGAAGGTGAACCCTGTTCTGCCTCTAATACTGTCAAAATTACTTAAACATTGGACTGTTAATGTCCAGCGGTTACTGTCTTGATATTAAATTATTATTGTCCGACCTCTACTCAGATTGTTAACTATATTGAGAGTTATATAACTCAGATTGTTAATTATGTTTATCTTGTTCATTATTGTTTTTTTTTATACTTGACACACATGGTTCCGGAAATTGACGAGCCTGAATCCCTCACATCATTAAAATACGATCTATATAATCAACATTTCATTTAAAAGTGAATCTTACATAAACACATAACATTATGGTTGCATGATTAGAAGTTCATATTAAAAATATACATACATAGACATGAGTTTGCATTCCTGTCATACTAATAGCCATTATGAATTTAAACAAAAGGATCTAATAAAATTTATACATTCAGTACATTGGTTCATACAAAATACATTGTGATTTAGAATGCATCTACATGATTCCTTGCAAAAGTAGGTTCCCGTGTATTAGGTTTCCTAGACATTTCGTTGGAGTGACATCCCTGTTGCATTACAAAACATTTAAGAGAGTGCAATTACTTAATAATAATAATAATATTAAATGGTCTGGTAGTTAATTGAAGCATTAACATTTATAGTTTCTTCATATACTTGGTATAAACAACGTGAGTACATATAGATGCACCAATTCTTCCAATCAACCATAATCTTAAACCTGGCTATCCTCTTAAGGCATCATTTGCTGAGGTTAACCGTTCACTCACCCCGATCATCCATTTGGGATGCCATTAGTTAAAGCTAATCAATCATTCATCTCGGCCTTTCATTCGGATGCCATTAGCCGAAGCTAATCAATCTTTCATCCCGACCATCCATTCGGATGCCATTAGCCGAAGCTAATCATCCATTTGGATGCCATTAGCCAAAGCTAATCAATCATTCCTCCCGGCCATCCACTCGGATGCCATTAGCCGAAGCTAATCAATCTTTCATCCCAGCCATCCACTCGGATGCCATTAGCCGAAGCTAATCATTCATTTGTCCTTTAACTGGTGATCTCTCAAGGTTTGTAAGGTTTGTCTCAAATGTTCTTCGTGCTCCTTGAAAGAATTCAAGTACACCAATATATCATCAATGAATACCACCACAAACTTATCCAAGTATGGATGGAAAACCCGATTCATCAAATCCATGAAGAGGGCTAGGGCGTTCGTCAACCCAAATGGTAGCACCAAAAATTCATAGTGTCCGTAACGAGTTCTAAATGCGGTCTTTGCTACATCTTGACATAATAAACTTAGCTAAACATAATGAAGAAGAGAAACATAAATAAACAAGATAGGAATATAAATAAGATACAAGTTAACCAAGTAAGGGAAAGGAAATGAAAAGCATAAACAAGATATTAATGAAAGCAAAACTTAAGTATTACAAAAATATAAAGAGAGAAATAAAGAGCATGATCTTGATCTCAATAACCAAGATGCCTAAATGCATGGCAAATGCCTCCTTTTATAGGCCAAAATTTGGAACTATTGATTTGATGACTAATTATTAAGTGGGTGGCCACATCTTGACTTGGTGACAATCCTTATCTTTTTGTCTGAACAAAACGTCATTGATAACGTTCGAATTTGAACAACATGTACTCATGAAAGTTTTAGAAAATTGTCTCATCTTTCCAGGAAAAAATAATTGAGGTCATTTGGACTCCTAGAACTTGAGATATGGGCTATAGGATAGATTTGAACTTCTCTATTGTTGCTATAATTTGGACTTGAAAACGACCTTTTTAAATCTTGGACTCTACATGAAAGTTTTAGGCATATGTCTTATATTTCCATCCATATAAAGCACACCTCAATCCTATGACCCAATTACCGAACAATGTTCCAGTTTGGACTGTCTTAGAGGCAGAACTAGGTTTTCTTTCCTTAAGAGAATTATTAGCCACCTATCTTGGCTTTCCAACAAGACCAATCTGGCTTGAAATGGAGTTCTATAACTTAACATATTGTTAACAGTCTGAGGAGAGGTCGTATAGTAACAAGTCAGTATCAAAACAGTAATAGTTGGACACTTATAGTCTAATGTTTTTTTATAAGCATTTTTTACTATCTTAGAGGTATAACATGATTCTCCTTTCTACAGAGAACTAGTAGCCTCTTGTCTTAGCTTTCCAACGAGATCAATCTGGCTTGAAATGGAGTTATATAACTCTCAATATAGTTAACAATCTGAGTAGAGGTCGGACAATAATAATTTAATATCAAAACAGTAACCACTAGACATTAACAGTCCAATGTTTAAGCAATTTTGACAGTATTAGAGGCAGAACAGGGTTCACCTGTTCAATGTCTTAGCAGTCTAATGTTTGAGCAAGGTTGACTATCTTGGAGGCAGAGGTGGGTTCTCCTTCCTATAATGAACTTGTAGCATCCTGTCTTATCTTTCCAACAAGACCAATCTGGCTTGAAATGGAGTTATATAACTCTCAATATAGTTAACAATCTGAGTAGAGGTCGGACAATAATAATTTAATATCAAAACAAAAATTCATACCCTTTTCACTTGACATAATTAACTTAGCTAAACATAATGAAAGAAAGAAACATAAATGAACAAGATAAGAACATAAATGAGAAAGAGGTTAACTAAGTAAAGGAAAGGAAATGAAGTGCATAAACTTGATAAATACAAAGAGAGAAAGCAAGAGCATGATCTTGATCTGGAAACCAAGATGCCTCAATACATGGTAAGTGCCTCCTTTTATAGGGCCAAAAATTTGGAACTGATTGATTTGTTGACTAATTGATGAGTGGGGTGGCCACATCTTTGACTTGAGTGACAATCCTTATCTTTCTTGTCTGAACAAGACATCATTGCTAACATCATAATTTTCCCAAAATCCTCAACAATGTTCTAGGAAATTGTCTCATCTTTCCAACAAAAAAAAGATGAGGTCATTTGGACTTCTAGAACTCAAGATATGGGTTGAACACTAAATAGTGTCTGGGCTGCAGGACAGCTTCGGACTTCTTCGTTGTTCCTTCAATTTGGGACTTCAAAAAAGGCCTTTTTAAAATCTTTGGGCTCCTCATGAAAGTTGTAGGCCTTTGTCTTTACCTTTCCATCCATATAAAATGGACCTAAATCCGAGATCTAAAGCTCCAGATATGATCCAATTACCGAGCAATGTTTCGGTTTGGATTGCACCGGCATCTCTTTTCTAAGTTTGGCCATCTCTTTGTCCTTTTCACTTTCACAATACTTAAACTCATCAATCAAATCCTTTTATTTATGTGATAGTCCTGCATTTAAAATGAGCATTTACCATAAATTAAGGTATCTTATACTATCAAACTTGTTATTATAAAACATGTTTTTAGTTAAGGAGTTATTGATACTTCAAGTGCAAATTGATGATATAAAACCTTGATAAACATGCACTTTTAAGTACTAATCACACCCCCCAACCAGCTTATTACTAGTCCCTAGTAATCTAAAGCGTTAAAATAGAGAAACAATTTGCAAGTTTCACAAAGCAAGGCATTCATCATTCAACTTCCATTAATCTATCCAGATAAACAAACTCTCATTAAATTTATATTACTGCTTCATACTTCTTAAACAAGATATTAATAAACCTTCTTTTTATGTGCTCAATATATGAAAACATAGATGATGGGGCTTTTGTTGGAAGAAAACAATATTATGTTCAAATGTTTAAGGTGAACTTCCTTGGATTGAATTATTAATATTATTACTTTTTTTTTCTTTTTTTTTTATTTATATACACATACAACTTAAAACACAATGTATCTTTAACCCATGTAATGAGTTTTAGGCTAATGACTCCTAGACCAGTTGGTCTTCGGACATTAGGTGTTGAGACACCCCTACGAGCTTAACAACTCGGGTTGCAGATACTGATACGTAGATAGTGCAATGTTTGATTCCCTTAAGCTTTTCTCCTTAACCCATGTAACAAGCTTTGGGCTAATAGCTCCCAAGTCAGTTGACTTTAGGGTATTAGGTGTTAAAACACCCCTTCGGGCTTAATTGCTTAGGTTAGGGAGGCTACGAAACCAAACTTATCTACGTTTTTATTATCATCAATATTATCAATTTTTTTTTTTTGCAAATTATATACTATCCCTTCCCCTTAGTTGTTACCTTCAACAAAAGAATATAAATAATGTAATAATCCAATGTGCAACCCACAATCATATGTTAAAGTGTGTGTGTGAAAATGAAAGGTTTAATAATACTTGTTGAATGAGTATATGAGCAAAATCAAGTGATAACAATGCGAGAGTTTGTAAACCTGAATATTTCAAGAAGTATTCTAATAGGCCTTGTTATGAATATTGCAAATAACCATTAGAAAGTTTTTACTAAGATGCGTCTCAAGAATAATTCCTCTTTACTCTGCCATCCTAGTAATAACAGTTTTGCCAAATGGTTTTTTTTAAAAACAAAACAGTTAGTTGGTTAGTTTTTTTTTTAAACTACTACCCTCTCCCCCCAACCAAAACGAGACATTGACCTCAATGTCCTAAGGTAGAAAGATAGAGTATAGAAGACATCACCTGAAACAGCGAACAATGACAAACCTAAAACACACTTAAACAAATATAAGAAGTAACAAAACAAAATAATATGCTATTAATAAAACCAAAAGACACAAGGTTTCACAGATGAAGGCTCAAATCTAATCTAAGCTTTTTACGGCTTTCCTTAGCTGACCAATCTAGGCGACTCATGCAGGGATCAATGACAGGGATGAAAGATTGTAGTTGGTCAATCAATTGTTCAGCAGTAGCAGCAGAGATTATGATTTGTCGTGCCGAAGATGTTAGAAATTCCTGTTCCACAGCTTGATCAAGGAAAGACAGCAACTTATCATAAAAACCATTAACATTTAACAAACTTATAGGTTTATGGTGAATGTGCAGTTGGGCCCAAGATGAAATATGAAAGATCTCTTCCAATGTGCCCAGACCACCTGGTAAGGCAATGAAGGCATCAGCATGGTTAAACATGGTATTCAGTCGGTCAGACATTGTTGGGACCTGTAGTTCCTCTCCAATTGTTTTTCCAATGATGTCCCCATTTGTTAAAGCTTTGGGGACAACCCCCAAAACTTGACTGCCTCCTAAAAATGCAGCCATTGACACACCTCCCATTAACCCAAGGCTGCCTCCCCCATACACTAAATGAATCTTTCTCTCAGCTAGTACTTGACCAAGATGATTTGCTGATTCTAAAAACTCCTTTTCTTTCCCAGGGCTGGATCCACCGAAAACACAAATATTTCTTATGTGATGACTTGAGGAACCTGCCATTTCTACACACTTCTATATTTGATGAATGTATGGGATGAGTAGAAATGAAGGGAAGGAAGAGAAGAATTTATAGATGAAAAAGTGAAAATGCAATCATACCACCTATATGTAGGCCAGCTGTAGTCTCAAACTCTCTCTCTTTATTTATTTATTTTGACAAAGCATGTATGTACAGGTAGTTGTGATTGTGGCTCACATCTTCCCTTGGTTTTACGTCCAAGAACAGCTTAAACGCCCTCTATGGGTCGGGGATAGGCTTCCCATCCAGTTTTCTTAAAAACTGGCAAACAAGGTCTTTTTTAGTTAGATTCCCAAGACTAAGTCAATCATGTTCTTTATGGAATTGTGGTCATAAATCATGAATTACACAATGCACATCTCCACTAGGATGCGTCTCAAGGGTCAACAAAAGATTATCTAAAGACCCTTTACTCAGGTCATCCTTAATGAATTGTATTTTATCTTCACGGTTTACAGATACCATTCCTAAAGAATGACATGTCGCATTACAAGTCCATCTGGCACATCCGTGACAGACTTTCAGTCGTTTTGCACGACGTTTCTTTGCAAAAGTGCTTTTACCTGTTCTAGGCATGTGTGAAATGAAAGAATTAGAGGACTCACCTGATAATCGGACCTTTGCTTCAATCAGCCAACGAATATCTTCAGGAATTTCATGGTTCATTAACAACCACAATCTTTCACACCTAGCACGGTAAATTTTTGTAATCGCATTCTGAGGCAGAGTGGGAAAATACTTTTTCAATTTTTTAAGAGTGGTGTCCATTTTCAAATGAGAATTGGATGGGAGATTCAAAGAAAGAAGAAAGAGCAGAGAATTGCACAATTATATACACAAATATCAGTTATCATGGGAAACTGAAAGAACCGACTTAAGAGTCATAGAGTACCGTTATCCGCCATTTGACCGGGGTGAGAGAAACTAGCAAAACAAAAAATACACCAAAACAAACACAAAACAATGTGAGAGAAAGGCCTTTTTGAATCTTGGGCTCCTCATGAAAGTTGTAGGCCTTTGTCTTACCTTTCCATCCATATAAAATAGACCTAAATCCGAGATCTAAAGCTCCAGATATGATCCAATTACCAAGCAATGTTCCGGTTTGGACTGCACCGGCATCTCTTTTCTAAGTTTGGCCATCTCTTTGTCCTTTCACTTTCAATACTTAAACTCATCAATCAATCCTTTTATTTATGTGATAGGCCTGCATTTAAGATGAACATTTACCATAAATTAAGGTATCTTATAGTATCAAACTTGTTATTATAAAACATGTTTTAGTTAAGGAGTTATTGATACTTCAAGTGCAAAATAATGATATAAAACCTTGATAAACATGCACTTTTAAGTACTAATCAGGTGGTCTGCCGCTGAAATAGTCCATCAATCCTTGTCTTAAATCCTGTCGTAAACAATCTCTCAACTTCTCAATCATATGTTCCTCTATCCGAACATAGTGTGGGGCGAACAATGAGAGGTCATGGAATCTACTTTTGTACTCCAATACCGACATATCACCCTGTCTTAGTGCCAAAAAATCTTGTTCTTTCACCTTGTGATGGTACTTGGAATAAAACTGATTCTCAAAACTCTGTCTTAAAGTCACTCCAAGTTAGTGTCTCAGTTATACGCCTCAGCTAAATTGTTTCCCACCATGTCATGACCCTATCAAACAGTAACTGGGTTACACAATTTACCCTCAAACCCTCGGGTATGCTTATTTGAATCATGGTCTTTTCTACCTTCCTAATCCATCTTCCAACTATCTCTACATCTTGTTCCCCCATATATGGTTCACAACCCATTTCCCTCATACTCTTAACTAGTCGCACCAGTGGCACCACATTATCCATGGTCATGCTAGTCATAGGGGCTGCCTGTGGAATCTGCGTGGTGGGAGTTGTTTGTGTCACCGAACCAGCCATGCCCTCCATCATTGCTTTAACTATTTGTACAAAGAGTCCCGCATCTACATATTGTGGGGGCACACCAGTTGGAATAGTAGATGGTTATGCTTCTGATCTTTCTCATTCCTCTGCTGCGACTGGGGGTGCTCCCTCTGTCTGGTTAGGCCTTGGGCCCCCCCACTATCGCATCTTCCCCCTGCAAGGTTTCTGGTGGTATTATCGGAGCATGAGATGCTGTATCATCCAAAGGATCTTCATCTTGCCAACCTTAGGCACCTTGGTTTATGCCCCTCTTTTCTAAGGAGGGCGGCTCAGTTCGTGTCCCTTGTCGGGTGTGTACCATCCTGAAATTCACCGTAGCAACACAATTATTAGTGATCCTCAAGATCCAGACCAAGTGCTCTGATACCAACTGTAACAACCTGGCTTTTCAAGCCCAAAACAATAGTAATTTTTTTATATATATACTTGACACACATGGTTCCGAAAATTGACGAACTTGAATCCCTCACATCATCAAAATACGATCCATATAATCAACATTCTATTTAAAAGTGAATCTTACATAAACACATAATATTATGGTTGCATGAGTAGAAGTTCATATTAAAAATATACATACATAGACATGAGTTTGCATTCCTGTCATACTAATAGCCATTACAAATTTAAACAAAAGGATCTAATAAAAGTTATACATTCAGTACATTGGTTCATACAAAATACATTGTGATTTAAAATGCATCTACATGATTCCTTGCAAAAGTAGGTTCCCGTATATTAGGTTTCCTAGACATTTCGTTGGTGTGACGTCCCTACTGCAGTACAAAACATTTAAAAGAGTGCAATTACTTAATAATAATAATAATGATAATGATAATGATATTAAATGGTCTGATAGTTAATTGAAGCATTAACATTTATAGTTTCTTCATGTACTTGGTATAAATAATGTGTAGTACATATAGATGCACAAAAACTTGCAATCAACCATAATCTTAAACTTGGCTATCCTCTTAAGGCATCATTTGCTGAGGTTAATCGTTCACTCACCCCGATCATCCATTTTGGATGCCATTAGTCAAAGCTAATCAATCGTTCGTCCCAGTCATCCACTCGGATGCCATTAGCTGAAGCTAATCAATCTTTCTTCCCGGCCATCCACTCGGATGTCATTAGCCGAAGCTAATCAATCGTTCATCTCGGCCATCCACTCGGATGCCATTAGCCGAAGCTAATCATTCGTTCGTCCCGGTCGTTCGAAGCTAATCAATCTTTCATCCCGGCCATCCACTCGGATGCCATTAGCTGAAGCTAATCATTCATTTGTCCCGGTCGTCCAAAGCTAATCAATAGTTTGTCCTGGTCATCCACTCGGATGCGATTAGCCGAAGCTAATCATTCATTTGTCCCGGTCATCCATCCGGATGCCATTAGCCAAAGTTAATCAACCATTTGTCAACGTTTAAGCATTCAACAATCTAATATATGTTCTCATGCAATATGGTAACATTCATGATAAAGTATTTTATTATTCAATGTATGAAAAAGGAAGGTGCAAGTCACCTACCTGCTCCACCTGCGGGTTGTTCTGGTCTTGACAATGGTCCAATCCCAACGGCACCACCTAAAACATCAATGGTCACAAATTAGTACATGGGTATCTTTGAATCACATTCTTCACCACACTTATTTCAAGAGTTCATATGTTCACATTCAAGTGTCTCACATTTTACAGCATCATTCGGTAGCGAATGCTAATTTGTTGCGGGCGACACAACATCGGCAGCGAATCACAATTTTGCTGCAGACAACTCAGTTTCGGTGGTGAATGGTCATTCGCTGCAACCGACATAGTAGAAACTCAGTTTTGTAAGCGAATCACAATTTCGCTGCAGAACACACGATTCGACAGCGAATGTTAATTCACTGTAGTCGACACAGTTTCGGCAGCGAATCACAAGTTCGCTGCTGAACTCACATTTTGGCAAGAACACACACCTCACATGTTGTAACAATTCCAGCATATCAACTGTCAATAAGTTCTAGCAGAACACACACACATTAAAATCATCAATTTCAGCATATACTCTTTCAACAATTTCCAGCAGGACACACACATTGAAACCATCAATTTCAACACATAATCTTTCAATACTTCTAGCAGTACACACACACATGCATGCTGGCCAACCCTATAGTTAAGGTCAGCTCTCTACCATAATTTGTTATTTCCATTTTATTCACTTTTCTTTGTTAGATGTTCTGGGAATTTGGCCTCATTTCATTTTTGTTTCCTTATCCTCTTAGTTAATTTAGTTTCCTTCATAGCTAGCTTAGGTCTCAAGTCAATTTTTTCTTAGGGTCTTCTTCTTCATTTTTGGTTTTGGGTCTTAAGGATAAGAGGAAGGGAGTTTCATGACCCATACCTTTTGAATCTAACTAAGTTTGAGGAAGGTTTGACACTATTCTTTCTCTTCTCCTACTGGCACATCTGTGACAGACTTTCAATCGTTTTGCACTACGTTTCTTTGCAAAAGTGCTTTTACCTGTTCCAGGCATGTGTGAAATGAAAGAATTGGAGGACTCACCTAATAATCGGACCTTTGCTTCAATCAGCCAACGAATATCTTCAGGAATTCCATGATTCATTAACAACCTCAATCTTGCACACAAATATATACAGATATCAGTTATTTGGGAAACTGAAAGAACCGACTTATGTCACGGAGTACCGTTATCCGCCATTTGACCAGGGTGAGAGACTAGCAAAACAAAAGTCACACTAAAAAGCAACAAAAAAAATGTGAGAAAAACAAAATAATCAACCTTTATCAATAAGATTATTCAAACCAATGGATTCATTTTCACTAGGAAACTCATCAAAGTAAGCTTTTAAACGATGTTCATTTACCTTCAAAACATTGTCATTCTTTGGATTCTCAATATCAAGGGTCCCATAAGGATACACATGTTTCAAAATAAATGGACCGCTCCATCTTGATCTTAGTTTTTCAGGAAATAAATGGAGTTGAGAATTATAAAGCAAAACTTTTTTACCAGTATCAACTTTTTGACAATTTTCACAAGTTTTGCAGAATGCATGTGTGTCCTTGAACATGGTGGGCCAATAAAATCCATTTTGTAAAATTTTTGCAGTCGTCTCTCTTGATGAGAATTGACTCCCACATGCTTCAGAATGACAAAGTTTAATGACATTACTTACCTCATTATCGGGAATGCATTTTTGAAATATTTGATCAGGACAATTTTTGAATAAGTAAGGGTCATCTAAGTAAAAGTTCTTCACTTCGTTCAAAAACTTTCCTTTGTCTTCGGTACTCCAGTAAGCTGGCAAATCTCCTGTTGCAAGAAAATTGATATTTTTAGCAAACCAAGGCATTGAACTGAGAGAAAGTAAGGATTCTTCAGGAAAGTAATCATCGATTGGTGGGATGTCGAATGTCAAATCTGTTGTCACTTTTGACACAAGATCAACATCACTATTTTTGGTGCCTTTTTCATCTGTGATTTCTTCCTGAGAATAAATCATTTGCAAATCTTCAGATTCATCCAACTCAATTTTACTCAAAGTAGATTCAAGTTGATCATGAACTAATTCTTCAATAAGATCTACTTCTTGTAAATCATTATCATCTCCAGGTTGCTTGCAAATGTTGAAAATATTCATCTCCAATGTCATGTTTCCAAAAGATAACTTCATGAGTCCATTCCTACAATTAATCAATGCATTAGAAGTTGCAAGAAACGGACGTCCTAAAATAATAGGAAATGAATTACATGCTTCAACAGGTTGCGTGTCCAAGACAATAAAATCCACAGGATAAATGAATTTATCGACTTGTACTAACACATCTTCGATTATTCCTCTAGGCATTTTTACAGATCTATCGGCGAGTAAAAGAGTTACAGAAGTTGGTTTTAACTCACCTAGATTGAGACTTTGAAAAACTGAATATGGAAGTAAATTCACACTAGCTCCAAGATCAAGTAAGGCTCTTTCAATTTTATGTTCTCCAATAAAGCAAGAAATTGTAGGACAACCAGGGTCTTTATATTTCAAAGCATTATTGTTCTAAAGAATGGCACTTACTTGTTCGGCTAAAAAGGCTTTCTTTTTCACATTTGGTTTTCTCTTCACAGTGCACAAATCTTTCAAAAATTTAGCATAGGAAGGAACCTGTTTAATAGCATCCAACAAAGGTATATTGATCCTTACCTGTTTGAAAATTTCAAAGATTTCAGAGTTGTGATTGACTTTCCTTTGTTTGGTCATGGCATGAGGAAATGGAAGTGCTGGCGGGGAATCAGCCTTTTCTTTGCAACGTTCAGGTTCAACCCCTTCCTTACCCTCAGAGATAGACTCATCATCTTTCTCACAAGGTTCGAGAATGGGTTTTTCAATAACCTTACCACTACGAAGAGTGATGACTGATTTGACTTGATCCATGTGTTGGCTTCCAGAACTACTTGCGTTTGCATTGTATTGCCCCTTTGGATTTTGCTGTGGTTGAGAAGGAAACTTACCTTTCTCTTGGAAACTGAGAGCAGATGTCAATTTTGCAAGAGCATCATTAAAATCTGTCATGCTTTGAGCAAGTTGAGTGTTGATTGTCTCCTGCTTTTCAATGAATGCATGCAATGTTTCCTCAAGATTTCTTCTAGGAGGTGGAGCATAAGGAGGTGCATATCCATGAGAATTTTGAAAATTATGGTGTGCTTGAAACGGTGGCTGTGAAGTTTGTGCATTGTTGCTGTCACTCTTCCAACTGAAATTTGGGTGATTTCTCCAACCAGGGTTATACGTTTGTGAGTATGGGTTATGGTTGGGTCTTTGAAAACTGTTTAAAGCATGACATTGTTCATGGAGGCATTCCTTAAAAGAAGGCAAAGTTGGACAATCATTTGTTGAGTGTTCCTTGGTTTCACAGATTTGACACACAATGTCTTGAACAGATTTTAATTGACCACTCTTTTTCAATTCAAGTGCTTCGACTTTTCTAGCTAAAGATGCAAACTTGGCTTGGAGGTCATGATCTTCCCTAAGGTTGTGCATACCTCCACTAGATGTATGAGGATGAGTTTTACTTGGTGCCTCATAAGTACCTGTGGTGTCCCAATTTTGAGCATTTTCGGCTAGCAAGTCTAGGTACTCCATTGCTTCATTAGGGTCTTTATCTTCGAAAGTTCCATTGCACATCAATTCAACCATTTGTCTATCTCTAGGTGTTAAACCTTCATAAAAATGTGAAACCAATCTCCATGTTTCAAAGCCATGATGAGGGCAAGTATTAAGCAAATCTCGATACCTATCCCAACATTGGTAAAATGTTTCTCCTGGCTTTGAGTGAAAGTTGATGATTTGTCTTTTGAAAAGAGTTTGTTCTGTAAGATGGAAAAAATTTCCTTAAAAATTGTTGTTGCATTTCATCCCAAGCACGAATAGATCCTGGTCTCAAATTTTATAGCCATGTTTTAGCTTTATCTTTTAATGAAAAAGGAAAAAGCTTTAATCTAATGGTGCTCATGCTACAATTTGGGTCATTATAGGTATTACAGACCTCCTCAAATTCCCTTAAATGCAAGTATGGATTTTCTAAGTCTAAGCCATGAAAAGATGGTAAAAGTTAAATAATGCCTGGCTTAAAATTAAAATGAGATGCATCAGGAGGGAAAACTATGCATGAGGGTGCACTTGTTCTTGTGGGATTCATATGGTCTCTAAGTGTTCTCATACGGTTATTCTCATTATTCTCATTATGAAGTGATTGATTATCTTCTTCAGCCATATTTTTTGAAAATGATGAGGATACCCTACAAAGTCGACCACTTAATGTACGTGACCAAACTCTCATGCACGTGTAAAAAAGAGAATAAAAAGAAGAAAAGAAAAGAGAAGAAAACAAAACAAAAGAAACAAAAGTTAAAATAAAATGAAAAGTGAAAAAGAGAAAAATAAGATAAATATTAATAATTTATACAAGAATTTACCTTCCCGGCAACGGCGCCAAAAACTTGACACGACCAAAAGCTTGATGTCTTCTTCCAAGTGCAGGAGTGTCGAAGTAATAAATAACCCGGCAAGACTGGGGTCGAACCACAGAGAGGTTAATTGTATAAATTATAAATAACAACACAACAACAACAACAATAACAATAATAACTATAATAATAACAATAGTAGTAATAGTAATAGTAATAATAATAATAATACTCAGTACGTGGCGTTGTTATACCTGAGAATGATCTAAAAGATCGGTCACAGGTGTTCCAGCCTATATACTGAGTTTATGAACATATAATAATAATAATAATAATAATAGTAATAATAACAATAATAAAGAAAAGAAGGAAGAAATTAATGAGAACTTTGAGTTGGAAGATTAATGTAAGGATTAAACAATGATAAAAACAAATGTCAAGGTTAGAGGATCCACTAATGGTACTTCAAACAAGTATAATATAAACTCTTATTACTCAATTGAAAACCACACATAAAGGAGGTTCCAATCAGATTATAAATTGTTAACATGATTACATTAGTTATCTTATTCGAATAAAGCTAATACTTGTAAATGTTGGCAGGCATTCATGATTATAACTTATGTTAACAACAAATCAAGTCCCTTTCATAGCTCAGGTGTCGGTTATACCATACAGTATGGGCTATGAAAGTACCAAGTATTTGTTGTACCAACATAAATCTAGATTAACCATTTAACAAGCAAAGTATTAAAAGTGAACAAGATAACAAATATAAAACATGTTAGTATCCAACATTAAGGTCCATGTTAAGTTTATATTATACTTATTCTTACACCATTAGTGTACCCTTTTCACCTTGACATAATTAACTTAGCTAAACATAATAAAAGAAAGAAATATTAATGAACAAGACAAGAACATAAATGAGAAAGAAGTTAACTAAGTAAAGGAAAGGAAATGAAGTGCATAAACTTGATATTAATGAAAGAAAAACATAAGCAATACAAAGAGAGAAAGCAATAGCATGATCTTGATCTGGAAACCAAGATGCCTCAATACATGGTAAGTGCCTCCTTTTATAGGCCAAAATTTGGAACTATTGATTTGTTGACTAATTGATGAGTGGGTGGCCACATCTTGACTTGATAACAATCTTTATCTTCTTGTATGAACAAGATGTCATTGCTAACATCATAATTTGCCCAGAATCCTCAGGAATGTTCTAGGAAATTGTCTCATCTTTCCAACAAAAAAAAAATGAGATCATTTGGACTTCTAGAACTCAAGATATGGGCTGAACACTAAATAGTGTCTGGGCTGCAGGACAGCTTCGGACTTCTTCGTTGTTCCTATGTTTTACCTTTCCATCCATATAAAATGGACCTAAATCCGAGATCTAGAGCTCCAGATATGATCCAATTACCGAGCAATGTTCCGGTTTGGACTGCACCAACATCTCTTTTCCAAGTTTGGCCATCTCTTTGTCCTTTAACTTTCAATGCTTAAACTCATCAATCAATCCTTTTATTTATGTGATAGTCCTGCATTTAAAATGAGCATTTACCATAAATTAAGGTATCTTATACTATCAAACTTGTTATTATAAAACATGCTTTCGTTAAGGAGTTATTGATACTTCAAGTGCAAAATGATGATATAAAACCTTGATAAACATTCACTTTTAAGTACTAATCAGAAGGAGAACCCAGTTCCCCTTCTAAGACAGTTAAAATTTCTCAAACATTGGAATGTTATTGCCCAACGATTACTGTCTTGATATTGAACTATTATTGTCTGACCTCTACTCAGATTGTTAACTATATCAAGATTTATATAGCTCCATTTCAAGCTAGATTAGTCTTGTTGGAAAAATAAGATAGGAGGCAACAAGTTCTCTGAAGAAGGAGAACCCAGTTCAACTTGTAAGAAAGTCAAAATTTCTGAAACATTGAACTGTTATTGTCAAACAGTTACTGTCAGACCCCTACTCAGATTGTTAACTATATCAAGAGTTATATAACTCCATTTCAAGCTAGATTGGTCTCGTTGGAAAGCTAAGACATGAGGCTACAAGTTTTTTTTAGGAAAGAGAACGTTGTTCTGCTTCTAAGATAGTCAAAGATGCTCATAAAAAAAACATTGGACTTTTGTGTCCAACTATTACTGTCTTGATATTGACATTGTTACTGTCCGACCTCTTCTCATAATTTTAACTATATCTAGAGTTATAAAACTACATTTCAAGCTAGATTGGTCTCCTTGGAAAGCTAAGACATGAGGCTACAAGTTCTCTGAAGAAGGAGAATCCAGTTCAGCTTGTACGAAAGTAAAAATTTCTAAAAAAATGGACTGTTATTGTCCAACGATTACTGTCTGACCTCTACTTAGATTGCTAACTATATCAAAAGTTATATAACGCCATTTCAAGCCAGATTGGTCTCGTTGGAAAGCTAAAGACAAGAGGCTACAACTTCTCTGCAGAAAGGAGACCTTTTTTGCCTCTAAGACAGTCAAATATGCTCATAAAAAACATTGGACTATAAGTGTCCAACTATTACTGTTCTGATACTGACCTTCGTTACTGTACAGCCTCTCCTCAAACTATTAATAATATCTAGAATTATAGAACTCAATTTCAAGCAAGATTGGTCTCACTAGAAAGCCAAGACATGTGGTTATAAGTTCTCTTAAGGAAGGGACTAAGTTCGGTCTCTAAAGACAGTCAAAAGTTCCACGGCAAACATTGGACTGTTACTGTCCAATGGTTACTGTCTTATAGTAAACTGTTTACTGTTCGACCTCTCCTCAAATTCGTTAACTATATTTTAGAGTTATAGAACTCCATGTTAAGACACGAGGCTACAAGTTCTCTAAGGAAAGAAACTCCGGTTTCCACCTCTAAGACAATCAAATATGCTCATAAAAAAACATTGGACTGTTAGTATGTCCAAGCTGTTACTGTCTTGATATTGACCTGTTACTATCTGACCTCTCCTCTAATTGTTAATAATATATAGAATTGTAGGTCACTATTTCAAGCTAAATTGGTCTCATTGGAAAGCTAAGACACATGGCTACAAGTTCTACCTCTAAGACAGTCAAAATTTCTTAAACATTGGATTGTTAATGTCCAAAGGTTACTGTCTTGATATTGAACTGTTACTATCCATCCTTTACTTAGATTGTTAACTATATCTAGAGTTATATAACTCAATGTCAAGTGAGATTGGTCTCTTTGGAAAGCTAAGGAACGAGGCTACAAGTTCTATGATGAAGGAGAACCTAGTTCTACCTCTAAGAAAGTTAAAATTTCTCAAACATTGGACTGTTATTGTCCAACAATTACTATCTTGATATTAAACTATTACTATCCGACTTCTACTCAGATTGTTAACTACATCGAGAGTCATATAACTCCATTTCAAGCTAGATTGATCTAGTTGGAAAACTAAGACAAGAGGCTTCAAGTTCTGTGGGAAAGGAGAACTGACAGGACCAAAAGATTGATGTCTTCTCCCAAGTGCAAGAGTGTCGAAGTAATAAATAACTCGGCATAAACCGGGGTCGAACCACAGAGAGGTTAAATTATATAAAATTAAATAAATAACAAGACAACAACAACAACAACAACCGAATAACAAGATAACAATAACAATAACAATAATAATAATAATAAATAATAATAATAATAATAACAACAATAATAGTAATACTAATAGTAATAGTAATAATAATACTCAGTACGTGGTGGGTCACAAGTTTTCCAGCCTATATACTGAGTTTATGAAAAGATTAAAGAGATATATTATATAATATAAACAGAATGTAATAATAATAATAATAATAAATAATAGTAATAATAATAATAATAATAATAATACTAGTAGTAGTAGTAGTAGTAGTAGTAGTAGTAACAATAACAAATAATAATAATAATAATAATAATAGTAGTAGGTAGTAGTAATAAAAGAAGAAGATGAAATTAAGAAGAAACTTGAGATGAAAGATTAATGTAAGCGATTAAACAATGATAAAAAACAAATGTCAATGTTTAGAGGATCCACCAATGGTATATTCAAACAAAGAATCGTATAAAACTCTTATTATTCAACTAGAAAACCACACACAAAGGAGGTTCCAATCAGATGATTTCTCATTAATAGCTCAAATAAATTATTAACATGATCATATTAATTATCTTATTTACATAACACCAAACTTTTAAATATTGTCAGGAATTCATGATGTTAACTGATGTTAACAACAAATCAAGTTCTTTTCATAGCCTAGGTGTAGGTAATACCATACGGTTGGGCTATGAGAGTGCCAGCATTTGTTGTACCAAGTATTATACAACACAAATCTAGATTTAACCATTTAACAAGCAAGGTATTAAAGAATTAGTAAGATAAAAAGATAAGACATTGTTAATATTAAATTAAGGTCCATGTTGAGTTTACACCATACTTGTTCTTACACACATTAGTGTAACCTTTTCACCTTGACATAATAAACTTAGCTAAACAATAATGAAGAAGAGAAACATAAATAAACAAAATAAGAACATAAATAAGATACAAGTTAACTAAGGAAAAGGAAAGGAAATGAAAAGCATAAACAAGATATTTAATGAAAAGCAAAACTTAAGAATTACAAAAAAAATATAAAGAGAGAAATAAAAGAGCATGAACTTGATCTGAACAACCAAGCCCCCAAATACATGGCAAATGCCTCCTTTATAGGCCAAAATTCAGAAATTATTGATTTGATGACTAATTGTTGACGTGGGTGGCCAACTCTTGACTTTGTGAGAAATACTTATCTTCTTGTCTGAATAAAACGAAAATTGCTTCAGCATCAGAAATTGGGTACACTTTGAAAACATGAAAGTTGCAGGAAGTTGTCTTAACAAATTTGGTGTAAAAATTTAAAATGTCATTTGGACTTCTAGAACTCCAGATATGGGCCAAACACTGAAACAATGTTTGGGCGTGCAAGATAGATTCAAACTTCTCTGTTGTTGCTATAAAATTTGGACTTTGGAAAACGACCTTCTTAGATCTTGATGAAAACATAAAAGTTGTAGGCCTATGTCTTACTATTTTTTGTAAACATTTAAGGTCATTTGGACATCTAGAACTCGAGATATGACCCAATTACCGAACAGTGTTCCAGTTTGGACTGCACCAACATCTCTTTTCTAAGTTTGGCCCTCTCTTTGTCCTTTCAATTTCCATACTTGAACTCATCAATCAATCCTTTAATTTATGTGATAGGCCTGCATTTAAGATGAACATTTACCATATATTAGGGCATTTTATAGTATTAGACTTGTTATTATAAAACATGCTTTAGTTAAGGAGTTATTGATACTTTAAGTGCAAAATGATGATATAAAATCTTGATAAATATGCATTTTTAAGTACTAATCACACCCCCCAACCAGCTTATTACTAGTCCCTAGTAATCAAAGCGTTAAAATAGAAAAACAATTTGCAAATTCCATAAAGCAAGGCATTCATCATTCAACTTACTTTAATTTATCCAGATAAACAAACTCTTTGAATATCTGCTTAATACCTCTTAAACAAGATATTACTAAATCTTTCTTTTGTGCTCAAAATATCAACATATAGTTATGGGGCTTTACTTGGAAGAAAAACAAATTTTTGTTTTAATGTTTAAGGCTAACTTCCTTAGGTTAAGATTATTTTTTTTCTTTTTCTTTATTTATTTATTTATTTACACATACAACTTGAAACACAATGCATCTTTAACCTATGTAACGAGTTTTAGGCTAATGACTCCTAGACCAGTTGGTTTTAGGGCATTAGGTGTTGGGACACCCCTACGAGCTTAGCAACTCAGGTTGCAGATACTGATATGTAGATAGTGCAATGTTTGATTCCCTTAAGCTTTTCTCCTCAACCCATGTAACAAGCGTTGGGCCAATAGCTCCCAAGTCAGTTGACTTTAGGGTATTAAGTGTTAAAACACCCCTTCGGGCTTAATTGCTTAGGTTAGGGAGGCTACGAAACCAAACTTATCTACCTTTTTATTATCATTGTTTTTTTTTTGTTTTTTTTATTTTTGCAAATTATATACTGTCCATTTCCCTTAGTTGTTACCTTTAACAAAAGAACATAAATAATGTAATGATCCGATGTGCAACCCATAATCATATGTTAAAGTGTGTGTATGTAAAAATGAAGATTTAAAAATACTTGTTAAATGAGCATATGAGCAGAATCAAGTGCGACCAATACAAGAGTTTGTAAACCTGAATATTTCAAGAAGTATTCTGATAGACCCTGTTAAAAATGTTTACTAAGATGCGTCTCAAGAGTCACTTTAACAAAAGAACTCCTTTTACTCTGTCATCCTAGTAACAACAGTTTTGCAAATAGTTTATGAAATGGAAAACACAGTTTTTTCTTTTTTAAAATATATCAACTACTACCCTTTCCCCCCAACCAAAATGAGACATTGTTCTCAATGTCTTAAGGTAGAAAGATAGAGTATAAAAGACATCACCTGAAATAACGAACACTGACAAACCTGAAACACACTTAAACAAATATAAGAAACAACAAAACACAATAATAAAACCAAAAGACAAAGTTTTTCCAAATGAAGGCTCAAATCCAATCTAAGCTTTTTACGGCTTTCCTTAGTTGACCAATTTATGCGACTCATGGAGGGATTAATTACAGGGATGAAAGATTGTAATTGGTCAATCAATTGTTCAGCAGTAGCAGCAGAGATTATGATTTTGTCGTGCTGAAGATGTTAGAAATTCCTGTTCCACAGCATGATCAAGAAAAGACAACAACTTATCATAAAAACCATCAACATTTAACAAACCTATGGGTTTATGGTGAATGTGCAGTTGGGCCCAAGAGGAAATATGAAAGATCTCTTCCAATGTGCCCAGACCTCCTGGTAAGGTAATGAAGGCATCGACATGGTTAAACATTGCATTTAGTCGGTCAGACATTGTGGGGACCTGTAATTCCTCTCCAATTGTTTTTCCAATAATGTCCCCTTGTGCTAAAGCTTTGGGGACAACCTCCAAAACTTGACTACCTCCTAAAGATGCAGCTATTGACACTCCCCCCATTAACCCAAGGCTGCCTCCTCCATACACTAAATGAATCTTTTGCTCAGCTAGTACCTGACCAAGATAATTTGCTAATTCTAAAAACTCTTTTTCTATCCCAGGACTTGATCCACCGAAAACAAAAATATTGTTTATGTGATGACTTGAGGAACCTGCCATTTCTACACACTTCTATATTTGATGAATGTACGGGTTGAGTAGAAATGAAGGGAAGGAAGAGAAGAATTTGTAGATGAGAAATTGAAAATGCAATCATACCACCTATATGTAGGCCAACTGTAGTCTCTCTCACTCACTCACTCTCTCTCTCTCTCTATTTATTTATTTATTTTTAAAAATCATGTGTATGTATAGGTAGTTGTGATTGTGGCTCACATCTTTCCTTGGTTTTACATCCAAGAATGGCTTAAACACCCTCTATGGGTCGGGGATAGGCTTCCCATCCAGTTTTCTTAAAAACTGGCAAACAGGGTCTTTTTTAGTCAGATTCCGAAGACTAAGTCAAGCATGTTCTTTATGAAAATGGAGTCATAAGTCATGAAATGCAACAATGCACATCTCCACCAGGATATACCTCAAAAGTCAATAAAAAGAATCATCTAAAGATTCCTTATGTTTTGAAATGAATCCTAACTTTGATAATTTTCACAAGTTTTGCAAAACACATATGCGTCTTTGAACATAGTGGGCCAATAAAAATCCAACATTGTAAGATTTTTTTGCAGTCGTCTTTTTCAACGAGAAATGACTCCCACATGCTTCAGAATGACAAAGTTTAATGACACTACTTACCTCATTGTCAGGAATGCATCTTTGAAATTTTTGATCGGGACAATATTTGAATAAGTTAAGGTCATCCTAATAAAAATTCTTCATTTCGTTCAAAAACTTTTCTTTGTCTTCAGTACTCCAGTGAGCTGGCAAATCTCCTGAAGCAAAAAAATTGATATTTTTAGCAAACCAAGGCATTGAAACTAAGAGAAAGTAAAGATTCATCAGGAACAGTAATCATGATTGGTATGATGTCAGATGTCGAATCTATTGTCAACTTTGACAAATGATCCGCGACAACATTTTCGGTGCCTTTTTCATCATCTGATTGCTTTCTAAGAATAAATCATAATTGCAAATCTTCAGATTTCATCCAACTCAATTTTACTCAAAGTAGATTCAAGTTGATCATGAACTAATTCTTCAATATGATCTACTTCTTGTAAATCATTATCATCTCCATGCTGCTTGCAAATGTTGAAAATGTTCATCTCCAATGTCAATGTTTCCAAAAAAAATAACTTCATCAGTCCATTCCCTACAATTAAATCAATGCATTAGAAGTTGCAAAAACGGACGTCCTAAAATAACAGGAAATAAATTACATGCTTCAACAGTTGCGTGTTAAAGACAATAAAAATCCATAGGATAAATGAATTTATGTCGACTTGTACTAACACATCTTTAATTATTCCTCTACGCACTTTTACAGATTTATCAGCAAGTAAAAGAGTTATAGAACTTGGTTTTAACTCACCTAGATTGAGACTCTGAAAAACTGAATATGGAAGTAAATTCACAGTAGCTCCAAGATCAAGTAAGGCTCTTTCAATTTTATGCTCTCCAATAAAGCAAGAAATTGTAGGACAACCAGGGTCTTTATATTTCAAAGCATCTATTGTTATAAAGAGAATAACACTTACTTGTTCGGGGCTAAAAGGCTTTCTTTTTCAATTCAGTTTTCTCTTCATAGTGCATAGATCTTTCAAAAATTTAGCATAGGAAGGTACCTGTTTAATAACATCCAACAAAGGTATATTGATCCTTACCTGTTTGAAAATTTCAAGGATTTTAGAATTGTGATTGACTTTCCTTTGTTTGGTCATGGCATGAGGAAATGAAAGTGCTGGCGGAGAATCAGTCTTTTCTTCACAATGTTGAAATGCAACCCCTTCCTTACCCTTAGAGATAGACTCATCATCTTTCTCACAAGGTTCAAGAATGGGTTTTTCAATAACCTTACCACTACGAAGAGTGATGACTGATTTGACTTGATCCATGTGTTGGCTTTTGGAACTACTTGCATTTGCATTGTATTGCCCCTTTGGATTTTGTTGTGGTTGAGATGGAAACTTTCCTTTTTCTTGGAAACTGAGAGCAGATGTTAACTTTGCAAGAGTATCTTTAAAAGTGTGTCATGCCTTGAGCAAGTTGAGTGTTTGTAATGCCTCTTGCTTTTCAATAAATGCATGCAATGTTTCCTCAAGATTTCTTCTAGGAGGTGGAGCATAAGGAGGTGCATATCCATGAGAATTTTGGAAATTATGGTGTGCTTGAAACGGTGGCTGCGAAGTTTGTGCATTATTGTTATCACTCTTCAAACTGAAATTTGGATGATTTCTCCAACCAGGGTTGTATGTTTGCGAGTATGGGTTATGATTGGGCCTTTGAAAATTGTTTAAAGCATGGGCTTGTTCATGAAGGCATTCCTTGAAAGAAGGCAAAGTTGGACAGTCATTGGTTGCATGTTCATTTGTTTCACATATTTGACACACAATGTCTTGAACAGATTTTAATTGACCACTCTTTTTCAATTCTAGTGCCTCGACTTTTCTAGCTAAAGATGTAAACTTGGCTTGGAGGTCATGATCTTCCCTAAGGTTGTGCATACCTCCACTAGATGTATGAGGTTGAGTTTTACTTGGTGCCTCATAAGTACCTGTGGTGTCCCAATTTTGAGCATTTTCGACTAGTAAGTCTAGGTACTCCATTGTTCAATTAGGGTCTTTATCTTCAAAATTCCATTGCACATCAATTCAACCATTTGCCTATCTCTAGGTGTTAATCCTTCATAAAATTATGAAACCAATCTCCATATTTCAAAACCATGATGAGGGCAAGTATTAAGCAAGTCTCGATACCTATCCCAACATTGGTAAAATGTTTCTCCTGGCTTTTGAGTGAAAGTGATGATTTGTCTTTTGAAAGAGTTTGTTCCGTGAGATAGAAAAAACTTCTTTAAAAATTGTTGTTGCATTTCATCCCAAGCATGAATGGATCCTGACCTAAGATTTTTGTAGCCATGTTTTAGCTTATCTTTTAATGAAAAAGAAAAAAAAGCTTTAGTCTAATGGTATTCATGCTTCAATTTAAGTCATTATAGGTGTTACAAACTTCTTCAAATTCTCTCAAATGCAAGTATGGATTTTCTCGATCTAAGCCCTGAAAAGAAGGTAAAAGTTGAATAATGTCTGGCTTAAAATTAAAATGGGATGCATCAGGAGGAAAAACTATGCATGAGGGTGCACTTGTTCTTGTGGGATTCATGTGGTCTCTAAGTGTCCTAACACGGTTATTCTCATTATTCTCATTATGAAGTGACTGATTATCTTCTTTGGCCATATTTTCTGAAAATGATGAGGATACCCTACAAAGTCTACCACTTAATGTACGTGACCAAACACTCATGCACGTGTAGAAAGAGAATAAAAGGAAGAAGAAAACAAAAGAAAAGGAAACAAAACAAAAGAAACAAAGTTAGATACAAGAAAAGTGAAAAGTGAAAACAAAATAAATACTATAATTTGTACAAGAATTTACCTCCCCGACAATGGCGCCAAAAACTTGACACGACCAAAAGATTGATGTCTTCTCCCAAGTGCAGGAGTGTTGAAGTAATAAATAACCCGGCAAGACCGGGGTCGAACCACAGAAAGGTTAATTGTATAATTATAAATAACAAGACAACACAATAACAACAATAACAACAACAAATAATAATAGCAATAATAGAATAGTAATAGTAATAATAATAATAATACTCAGTACGTGGCGTTGTTATACCTGAGAATGATCTAAAAGATCGAGTCACAGGTTTCCAGCCTATATACCGAGTTTATGAAAAGATCAAAGAGATATATTATATCATATAAACAAAAGTAAATATAATAATAATAATAATAATAATAATAATAATAATAATAATAATAGTACTAATAATAGTAGTAGTAGTAGTAGTAGTAGTAATAAAAGAGAAGATGATGAAATTAATGAGAACTTTGAGATGAAAGATTAATGTAAGGATTAAACAATGATAAAAACAAATGTCAAGGTTAGAGGATCCACTAATGGTATTTCAAACAAGTATAGTATAATTCTTATTATTCAACTAGAAACCACACACAAAGGAGGTTCCAATCAGATGATTTTTCTCATTAATAGCTCATTATAAATTATTACATGATCATATTAACTATCTTATTTACATAACACCAAACTTTTTAAATTATTGTCAGGAATTCATGATGTAACTGATGTTAACAACAAATCAAGTTCTTTTCATAGCCCAGGTGTAGGTAATACCATACGGTTGGGCTATGAGAGTGCCAAGCATTTGTTGTACCAAGTATTATATAACACAAATCTAGATTAACCATTTAACAAGCAAGGTATTAAGAATTAGTAAGATAAAAGAGATAAGACATGTTAATATTAAACATTAAGGTCCATGTTGAAGTTTACACCATACTTGTTCTTACACCATTAGTGTAACCTTTTCACCTTGACATAAAAACTAGCTAAACATAATGAATAAGAGAAAAAAAAAAAAAAAAAAAACAAGAAACATAATAAGATACAAGTTAACTAAGGAAAGGAAAGGAAATGAAAAGCATAAACAAGATATTAATGAAAGCAAAACTTAAGAATTACAAAAAAAAATATAAAGAGAGAAATAAAGAGCATGAACTTGATCTGAACAACCAAGCCCCCAAATACATGGCAAATGCCTCCTTTTATAGGCCAAAATTTGGAATTATTGATTTGATGACTAATTGTTAAGTGGGTGGCCAACTCTTGACTTTGTGAAAATCCTTATCTTCTTGTCTGAATAAAACGAAAATGCTAGCATCAGAACTGGGTCCACTTGAAAACATGAAAGTTGCAGGAAATTGTCTTAAAAAATCTGTGTAAAAATGTGAGGTCATTTGGACTTCTAGAACTCTAGATATGGGCCAAACATTGAATAGTGTTCGGGCTACAGGACAGATTCGGACTTCTCTGTTGTTGCTATAATTTGGACTTGAAAACGGCCTTTTTAGATCTTGATGAAAACATAAAAGTTGTAGGCCTATGTCTTACCGAATCTGTGTAAAAAGTTGATGTCATTTGGACATCTAGAACTCGAGATATGACCCAATTACCGAACAGTGTTCCAATTTGGACTGCACCAACATCTCTTTTCTAAGTTTGACCCTCTCTTTGTCCTTTCAATTTCCATACTTGAACTCATCAATCAATCCTTTGATTTATGTGATAGGCCTGCATTTAAGATGAACATTTACCATATATTAGGGCATTTTATAGTATTAGACTTGTTATTATAAAACATGCTTTAGTTAAGGAGTTATTGATACTTTAAGTGCAGAATGATGATATAAAACCTTGATAAATATGCACGTTTAAGTACTAATCAAGAACCCAGTTCAGGCTCTAAGACAATAAACTTTTCTCAAACATTGGACTGTTAGTGTGCAACAGTTACTATCTTGATATTGAACTATTATTGTCCCATCTCTACTCAGATTGTTAGCTATATCGAGAGTTGTATAACTCCATTTCAAGTTAGGTTGGTCTCGTTGGAAAGCTAAGACATGAGGCTACAAGTTCTCTAGGGAAATAGAACCCAGTTCGACCTCTAAAGAAGCCAAAATTTCTCAAACATTGTATTATTATTGTCCAACAGTTACTGTCTTGATATTAAAATGTTATTGTCCGACCTCTACTTAGATTGTTAACTATATCCAGAGTTATATAACTCCATTTCAAGCCAGACTGGTCTCGTTGGAAAGCTAAGACATGGGCTACAAGTTCTCTAGGGAAGGAGAACCCGGTTCGGCCTCTAACAAAGCCAAAATGTCTCAAACACTGGACTGCTACTGTCCAACAACTATTATCTTGATATTGAACTGTTACTGTCTGACCTCTACTTATTGTTAACTATATCAAAGGTTATATAACTCCATTGCAATCCAGAGTTGTAAACACCCAAAAGAAAAAATATATATATATAGATTCCAGGTTCACCTCTCGACTTTGGCTGAGCATACAACATGCCTTGGGGACAAGATTAGACATGAGCATTGCGTTTCACCCTCAAACGGATGGCCAATCAGAAAGAGTCATCCAAATCTTGGAAGACCTATTACGAGCATGTGTGTTAGAATTTGGAGGAAAATGGGAGGAACACATGCCATTAGTGGAGTTCACGTATAACAATAGTCACCAAGCCATAATAGGGATGGCCCCATATGAAGCCTTGTATGGTAGGAGATGTAGGACTCCTTTGTGTTGGGAGGAAATTGGGGACCGAAAGTTATATGGTGCGGAGTTGGTCCAAGTCACCACGGAGAAAGTGAGAACTATTAGGGATCGCATCAAAGCCGCGCAGGATTAGACAAAGAAGTATATACTGATGTGAGGAGAAGACCTCTCGAGTTTAGCACGGGGGACCAAGTGTTCCTGAAGGTAGCCCCATGGAAGAACATGTTACGGTTTGGATTGAAAGGGAAGTTAACTCCCCCCTTCATCGGACCCTTCAAAATCTTACAGTGGGTAGGGCTAGTAGCCTACAAAGTGGACTTGCCCCCACAGTTAGTCAAGGTCCATGATGTGTTCCATGTCTCCTTGTTAAGGAAGGCTGACGTGGACCCTACCTGAATTCTATCCCAAGTTCCAGTAGAAGTAAAAGAAGACTTAACACTGGAATTGAGACCCATAAGGATACTAGATCAAGAAGTGAAGGAGCTACGGAGAAAAAAGATCCCCATTTTCAGAATCTTATGGCGAAATGCTCAAATAGAAGAGGAAACTTGGGAGAGGAGGGCTGAGATGAGGAAAAAGTACCCCAATTTATTTGAACTACTAGGTATGGAGTGTGAAAACTTTCTTAAATTTCGAGGACGAAATTCATATTAAGGAGGGGAGAATGTAAACACCCAAAAGAAGATATATATATATATATATATATATATATATATATATATATATTATATATTATATATATATATAATTGACTTAGTTTCCGCTGCCGATTTCTAGTGACACAGTTTTCGCTGCCGATTTCTAGATCGGCAGCGACGCAGTTTTTGCTGCCGATGCAGAAATCGATAGTGACATAGTTTTCGCTGCCAATTTCTTGATCGGCAACAATGCATTTTTCGCTGCCGATTTCTTGATCGGCTGCGACACAGTTTTCGCTGCGATGCAAAGAAATCATGGCAGCGATGCAGTTTTTGCTGCGATTTCTTGATCGGCAGCGACATAGAGCTGAGAGGGAGGGGTAAAACCGGTTTTAGATAGACCAAAACAAGGATAAGAACACATCTAAACCAACCCCCAAACAACCCACCTCATTTGATGTGGGAGTATAAATACGAGGAGAAGAGGATGATCCATCTCTTCCCAAAACAAATAGCTGCATGTCATTCTTCCTTTCCTCTTTTCACAACAAAAACCTAAACCAAACAATAAAGAGTGCTTTGTGACGTGTGAGGTAAAGGTGAGAACCTTGAGAGAAGATTGGACAGCTGCTAGAGGAAAGGAAAAGGAGGGCTGGAAAACATGAGAGGAAGAAGAAAGAGGAGAATCAGCAGAGAAGAGAAAAGAATTGTGTTCAACTTCCTCAAAACTTAGTTAGATTCGAAAGGTATGGGTCATGAAACTCCCTTCCTCTTCTCCTTAAGACCAGAAATGGAAATGAAGAAGAAAACCCTAAGAAAATTGACCAAAGACCTAAGCTAACTATGAAGGAAACTGAAATTAAGTAGGAGAACAAGGAAACATAAATGAAATAAAGCCAATTTTAGAACATCTAACAAAGAAAAATGAATAAAATGGAAATGACAAATCATGCTAGAGGGCTGGCTTTAACTATGGGGTTGGCCAGCATGCATGTGTGTGTTCTGCTGGAATTTATTGAAAGATTATATGATGTAATTGATGGTTTTCATTGTGTGTGTTCTGCTGGGATTTTGTTGAAGGATTATGTGTTGAAATTGATGGTTTCAATGTGTGTGTTCTGCTAGAATTTATTGAAAGCTTATATGCTGTAATTGATGGTTTTCAATGTGTGTGTTCTGCTAGGATTTTGTTGAAGGATTATGTGCTGAAATTGATGATTTCAATGTATGTGTTCTGCTGGAATTTATTGAAAGATTATATGCTGTAATTGATGGTTTTCAATGTATGTGTTCTGTTGGGATTTTGTTGAAGGATTATGTGCTGAAATTGATGGTTTCAATGTGTGTGTTCTGCTAGAATTTATTGAAAGATTATATGTTGTAATTGATGGTTTTCTGGAATTTATTAAAAGATTATATGTTGTAATTGATGGTTTTCAATGTGTGTGTTATGCTGGGATTTTGTTGAAGGATTATGTGCTAAAATTGATGGTTTCGATGTGTGTGTTCTGCTGGAACTTAGTGACAGTGTATATGATGGGGTTGTTACAGCATATGTGATGTGTGTTCATGCCTAAAATGTGTGTTGTGTAGTGAAATTCTGATTCGCTACCAAAACTGCGTCGGCTGTAGAGAATTAGCATTCGCTGCTGAAACTGAGTCTCCTGAAATGAATTATTATTCGCTGTCGAATTGTGTGTTGTGCAACGAAACTCTGATTTGCTGCCGAAACTGTGTTGGTTATAACGAATTAGCATTTCCTGCGCTACAAGTTCTTTGGGGAAGGAGAACCCAGTTCGGCCTCTAAGATTGCCAAAAATTGCTCAAACATTGGATTGTTACTATCCACTAGTTATTGTCTTGATATTGAACTGTTATTGTCCGACCTCTCCTCAGAGTACTAACTATATCTAGATTTATAGAACTCCATTTCAAGCAAGATAGGTGATTAGTACTTAAAAGTGCATTTTTATCAAGGTTTTATATCATCATTTTACACTTGAAGTATCAATAACTCCTTAACTAAAGCATGTTTTATAATAACAAGTATGATAGGCACCTTTAATTTATGGTAAATGTTCATCTTAAATGCAGACCTATCACATAAATCAAAGGATTGCTTGATGAGTTCAACTACTGAAATTAGGAAGACAAAGAGAGGGTGGAGCTTAGAAAAGTGATGCTGGTTCGGTCCAAAGTGGAACACTGTTCAGTTATTGGGTCATATCTAAGACATAAACAGTGTTCCAGTTTGGACTGCACCAACATCTCTTTTCTAAGCTCCATCCTTCTTTATCTTCACAATTTTAGTAGTTGAATTCATCAATCAATCCTTTGATTTATGTGATAGACATGCATTTAAGATGAACATTTACCAGATATTAAGGCATTTTATAGTGAACTTGTTATTATAAAACATGCTTTAGTTAAGGAGTTATTGATACTTCAAGTGCAAAATGATGATATAAAACCTTGATAAACATGCATTTTTAAGTACTAATCACCTAAAAATTTCATGAGGAGTCCAAGATTTAAAAAGGTCGTTTTCAAGTCCAAATTGTAGCAATAATGGAGAAGTTCGAATCTGTCCTGCAGCCCAGATACTATTCATTGTTCAGCCCATATCTTGAGTTCTAGAAATCCAAATGACCTCAAATTGTTTTTCCTGGAAAGCTGAGACAATTTCCTAGAACTTTCATGAGTTAAGTCCGTTCAAATTCTGACGTTATCAATGACGTTTTATTCAAACAAGAAAATAAAGATTGTCACCAAGTCAAGATGTAGTCATCCACTCATTAATTAGTCATCAAATCAATAGTTTCAAATTTTATCCTATAAAATAAGGCATTTGTCATACATTTAGGCATCTTAGTGTTCAGATCAAGATCTTGCTCTTGCTCTCTTTCTTTGTATTTTGTAATGTTCAAGTTTTATTTTATGTTATATTAATCTCTTGTTTATGCTTTTCATTTGCTTTACTATACTTATATAATTATGTTCTTATCTTGTTTATTTATGTTTCTCTCTTTCATTATGTTTAGCTAAATTTATTATCTCAAGGTGAAAAGGTTACACTAATGGTGTAAGAATAAGTATAGTATAAACTCAACATGAACTTTCATGCTTGATACTAACATGTTTTGTATCTGTTATCTTATTCACTTTTAATACTTTACTTGTTAAATGGTTAATCTAGATTTATGTTGTATAACCCTTGGTACAACAAATACATGGCATTTTCATAGCCCAAACCATATGGTATAACCGACACCTGTGCTATGAAAGGAACTTGATTTGTTGTTAACATAAGTTATAATCATGAATGCTTGACAACATTTACAGGTATTAGCATTATTCGAATAAGATAACTAATGTAATCATGTTAACGATTTATAATTCGATTAGAACCTCCTTTGTGTGTGGTTTCTAGTTGAATAATAAGAGTTTATACAATATTTGTTTGAAATAACTTTAGTGGATCTTCTAACCTTGACAATTATTTTTATCATTGTTTAATCCTTATATCAATATCACATCTCAAAGCTCTCTTTATTATTATTAGTATTAGTATTAGTATTATTGTTGGTGTTGTTGTTACTGTTGTTGTTGTTGTTGTATTATTGTTATTTATAATTTATATAGTTAACCTCCTTGTGGTTCGACTCCGGTCTTGCCGGATTATTTATCACTTCAACACTCCTGCACTTGGGAGAAGACATCAATCTGTTGATCGTGTCACCTAAGACACGAGGCTACAAGTTCTCTAAAGGAAGAAGAACCATGTTCAAACATTGGATTACAGTCTTGATATTGACTTGTTACAGTCCGACCTCTCCTCAGATTGTTAACTATATCTAAAGTTATAGAACACAAATGTAAGCGAGATTGGTTTTAATAGAAAGCTAAGACATGAGGCTACGAGTTCTCTGAAGGAAAGAGAACCTAGCTCGGCCTCTAAGACAATCAAAATTGCTCAAAGATTGGATTGTTACTGTTCAATGGTTATTGTCTTGATATTGAACTGTTACAATGTGACCCCTCCTCAGATTGTTAACTATATCTAGAGTTATAGAACTCCATTTCAAGCGAGATTCATCTTGTTTGCAACCTAAGACACGAGGCTACAAGTTCTCTTAAGGAAGAAGAACCATGTTCTGCCTCTAAGATATAAATATTGCTCATCAACAAAAATTGGACTATTTGTGTCCAACTATTACTGTCTTGATATTGAACTATTATTGTCCAAACTTTTCTCAGATTATTAACTATATCTAGAGTTATACAATTCCATTTCAAGCGGCATTGGTATTGTTGGAAAGCTAAGACAAAAAGTTACAAGTTCTCTAAAGGAAGAAGAACCATATTCTACCTTTAAATTAGTCAAAATCGCTCATCAACAAACATTGGATTGCTTGTGTCCGGTTGGTATTGTCTTGATATTGAATTGTTATTGTCTGACCTCTTCTTAGATTGTTAACTATATATAGACTTATAGAACTCCATTTTTAAGCGAGATTGGTCCCGTTAGAAAGCTAAGACAAGTATTTACAAGTTCTCTAAAGGAAGGAGAACCCAGTTCTGCCTCTAAGACAATGAAAATTTCTCAAACATTGGACTGTTACTGTCCAATGGTTAATGTCTTGATATTGAATTGTTACTGTCTAACCTCTACTCTGATTGTTAACTATATCTAGAGTTATAGAACTCCATTTCAAGCAAGATTGATCTTGTTGGAAAGCTAAGACACGATGCTAAAAGTTCTTTGAGGAAAGAGAACCCAACCCTGCCTCTAAGACAATCAAAATTGCTCAAACATTGGATTGTTACTGTCGAACAGTTATTGTCTTGATATTGAACTATTACACTACGCCTCTCCTCAGATTGTTAACTATATCTAGAGTTATCGAACTCCATTTCAAGCAAGATTGATCTCATTGGAAACCTGAGAGACGATGCTACAAGTTCTCTGTAGGAAATAGAACCCTGTTTTGCCTTTAAGAAAATAAAAATTGCTCATCAACAAACATGGATTGTTTGTGTCCAACTATTACTATCTTGATATTGAACTCTTTTTGTCCTACCACTCCTTAGATTGTTAACTATATCAAGAGTTATAGAATTCCATTCCAAGTGAGATTGGTCTCGTCAGAAAGCTAAGACATGAAGCTACAAGTTCTCTAAGGGAAAAAGAACCATGTTCTACCTCTAAAACAGTTAAAATTGCTCATTAACAAACATTGGATTGTTTGTGTCCAAGTGTTAATGTCTTGATATTGAAGTGTTACTGTCCGACCTCTCCACAGATTGTTAACTATATATAAACTTATAGAACTCCATTTCAAGAGAGATAGGTCTCGTTGGAAAGCTAAGATAAGAAGCTACATGTTCTTTGAAGGAAGGAGAACCCAGTTTTGCCTTTAAGACAATCAAAATTGCTCAAACATTGGACCGTTACTGTCCAATGGTTACTGTCTTGATATTGAACTCTTACAGTGCAACCTCTCCTTAAATTGTTAACTATATCTAGAGTTATAGAACTCCATTTCAACGAGATTGATCTTCTTGGAAACCTAAGACACGATGCTAACAGTTCTATACATGAAGGAGAACCCAGCTCTGCCTCTAAGACAGTCAAAATTGCTCATCAACAAACATTGAACTGTTAGTGTCCAATTGTTATTGTCTTGATATTGAATTGTTACTATCCAACCTCTCATGAGATTGTTAACTATATATAGAGTTATAGAACTTCATTTCAAGCGAGATTGTTCTTATTGGAAAGTTAAGACACAAGGCTACAAGTTCTCTGAAGGAAGAAGAACCCACTTATGCCTCTAAGACAATCAAAATTGCTCCTCAACAAACATTGAAGTATTAGTGTTCAAATGTTACTATCTTGATATTAAATTGTTACTGTCTGACCTCTGCTGAGATTGTTACTATATCTAGAGTTATAGAACTCCATTTCAAGCCAGAATGGTCTTGTTGGAAGGCTAAGACACGAGGCTATAAGACAATCCAAATTGCTCAAACATTGGACTGTTTCTGTCCAACCATTACGGTCTTGATATTGAATTGTTACAGTCCAATCACTCCTCAAATTGTTAACTATATCTAGAGTTATAGAACTGCATTTCAAGCGAGATTGGTCTTGTTGGAAAGCTAAGACACGAAGCTATAAGTTCTTTCAAGGAAGGAGAACCCAATTTTGCCTCTAAGACAGTAAAAAAAGCTCATCAACAAACATTGGATTGTTTGTGTCTAACTGTAACTATCTAGATATTGAACTATTACTATATGATCTCTCCTCGGATTGTTAACTATATCTAGACTTATAGAACTCCATTTTGAGCGAGATTGGTCTAGTTGGAACGCTAAGACAAGGATCTCCAAGTTCTCTAAAGGAAGGAGAACCTAGTTTTGCCTCTAAGACAATCCAAATTTCTCAAACATTGGATTGTTATTGTCCAACGGTTACTCTCTTGATATTGAACTGTTAATTTCCAACCTATCCTCAGATTGTTAACTATATCTAGAGTAATAGAACTCTATTTCAAGCGATATTGATCTCGTTGGAAAGCTAAGACAAGAAGCTACAAGTTCTCTGAAGGAAGGAGAACCTAGCTTTGCCTCTAAGACAGTTAAAATTTCTCAAACATTGGACTATTATTGTCAAACAACTATTGTCTTGATAATGAATTGTTATTGTCCGACCTCTACTCGTATTGTTAACTATATCTAGAGTTATAGAACTGCATTTCAAACGAGATTGGTGTTGTTGGAAAGCTAAGACAAGGATCTCTAAGTTCTCCAAAGGAAGGAGAACCCAGTTTTGCCTATAAGATAGTAAAAAAGGCTCATCAACAAGCATTGGACTGTTTGTGTCCAACTGTTACTGTCTTGATATTGAATTGTTACTGTCCAACCTCTCCTCAGATTGTTAACTATATCTAGACTTATAGAACTCCATTTCAAGCGAGATTGGTCTCATTGGAAAGCTAAGACAAGGATCTCCAAGTTCTCTAAAGGAAGGAGAACCCAGTTTTGCCTCTAAAACAATCCAAATTTCTCAAACATTGGATTGTTACCGTCGAACGATTATTGTCTTGATATTGAACTGTTAATGTTCGACCTCTCCTCAGATTGTTAACTATATCTAAAGTATTAGAACTCTATTTCATGCGAGATTGATCTCGTTGGAAAGCTAAGACATGAGGCTATAAGTTCTCTAAAGGAAGGAGAACCTAGCTCTGCCTCTATACAGTCAAAATTTCTCAAACATTGGACTGGTATTGTCCAACGGTTACTGTCTTGATATTGAATTGTTATTGTTCGACCTCTATTCATATTGTTAACTATATCTAGAGTTATAAAACTACATTTCAATTGATATTGGTCTCGTTTAAAAGCTAAGATACGATGCTAAAAGTTCTATAAAGGAAAGAGAACCCCACAATGCCTCTAAGACAATTAAAATTGCTCAAACATTGGACTGTTGTTGTCCAACGGTTACTATCTTGATATTGAATTGTGAGTGTCCCACCTCTCTATAGAATTTTAACTATATCTAGAGTTATAGATCTACATTTCAAGCGAGTTAGGTCTCATTGGAAAGCTAATATATGATGCTACAAGTTCTCTAAAGAAAGGAGAACCCAGTTCTACCTCTAAGATAATCAAAATTGCTTATCAACAAACATTGGACTTTTTGTGTCCCAGTGTTAATGTCTTGATATTTAACAGTTACTGTCCGACCTCTCCTCAGACTGTTAGCTATATATAGACTTATAGAACTCCATTTGAAGTTAGATAATTCTCGTTGGAAAGCTAAGATAAGAAGCTACGTGTTCTCTGAAGGTAGGAGAACCTAGCTTTGCCTCTAAGACCGTCAAAATTGCTCAAATATTGGACTGTTACTGTCTAGCGGTTACTGTCTTGATATTGAATTGTTATAGTGCGACCTCTCCTCAGATTGTGAACTATATCTAGAGTTATAGAACTCCATTTTAAGTGAGATTATTCTCATTGGAAACCTGAGACACAAATCTAAAAGTTCTTTGAAGGAAGGAGAGCCCAGCTCTGCCTCTAATCACGACACTACCAAAGCTCTTTGCGAAGACTTGCAGAGATGGAACTCCAACTCTCCCTGGATTATCCTGGGTGACTTCAACTCTCTCTTATCTTAAGAGGATACACATAAGGGAGAGCTTGTATCCTGTATGAAGTTGCTGATTTCCGAACCTGTTGCTCTCTGTTAAGTCTTTCTGACCTCAACCTCATAGGAAGCCATTTCACCTGGACAAATGGGAAGATTTGAAGCAAGATTGATAGAGTCTTGATTAATCCTCACTGGCGAAGTCTTCAAAGATCTGTCCATGTCCATTTCAGCACCCAGGAGCCTTCTCTGATCATTCTCCCATATTGGCCTGTATTGGCCCTTAGTATCAACCAAGGGAAAGCTAACTTCAAGTTTTTCAACATATGGGTTGAACATCATAACTATAAACTTCTCCTCTTAGAACACTAGCATGCTGAGGTCTATGGCTCCCCAATGTATGTTCTATGTAGAAGGCTCAAGCTCCTTAAAGGTCCCTTAAAGCAGCTCAACAAACTTCATTTTGGCCACATCTCGGAGAGATTTCGTCAAGTTGAAACTGAACTGGAGTAGCACCAATCTTTACTTCAAGACCATAAGGACAATGTTTAATTGTTGACCTAGGACCACAAACTTCGCCTGGAGCTTGTCAATCTTAAATCATTGGAGAAAATGTTCGATAGTTAGAAATTGAAATGTAATTTTTTTTAATGATAGTGATAGAGGGACTAGTTTTTTCAATGCCTTGATGAACAAAAGCACAAAAGAACTTCATTCCTGCGATTCATTGTAGTGAAGGTTCCCTCACAATTTTAGCTAGTGAGGTAGGGGAGGTCTTTGTTAACTTCTTCCAGTAGCTTCTGAGTACTTCGAGAGCCAAATCCTCGTTTGGATGAGTCTGTTGTTTGTTGTGGTCCCTGTGTTAGTTCTTCTTTGCATACTTCCTTACTAGCAAATGTCTCTTCTAATGACATAAAAAAGGTTCTCTTTTGTATTGGTGACACCAAATCCCTGGGTCTTGATGGTTACTTTTCTTTTTTCTTCAAGAAATCTTAGGATGTGGTTGGTCAAGATCTTTGTGCTGCGGTGCAAGACTTCTTCCACTCTGGTTAGCTTCTCAAGCAGATCAATCATTATATTTATAGCTTTGGTTCCAAAGTCTCCTCATGTATCCAATGCCAATGACTTCAAACCCATTTCTTTTTGTAATGTAGTATACAAGATCATCTCAAAAATTATTGCTGACAGAAGGGGCGTGTTCTTGATGGCATCATCAATCCTAGGCAAAATGCCTTCCTGGGTGGTCGCCGCATGGCTGACAATATAAATAAAAAACAGGAGTTGCTCAGACACTATGAAAGGAAACGAACCTCCCCTAGATGCCTTATTAAAATTGATTTTCAAAAAGCCTTTGACTCTATTCAATGGCCTTTTCTGTGACATCTGCTTCTCCTTCTTGGCTTCCCTAACAGATTTGTGCATATAGTTATGACCTGTGTTGAAACATCTTCATACTCAGTTGCTATCAATGGTGAGCTCTTTGGGTTTTTCTCAGGTAGGTGTGGTGTGAGGCAGGGGGATCCGCTATCGCTATATCTATTCATCATTTGCATGGAATACCTCTCTCGGATGCTGAACTTAGCTTCTCAGAATCCTTCTTTTCGGTTTCACTCGAAACGCCAAGCACTTGGTCTCTCTCATATTTCCTTTGCTGATGATATTATTATGTTATGTTGAGGGGACAGGAATTCAGTTCAGGTGCTTCTCCAGTAATTGATGCTCTTTGGGCAAATGTTTGGCCTGAATATAAATATTTCCAAATCATCAATATACTTCAGTGGTGTAACTGCTCGTTTAAAGCAAACTATTTTAGCAAACACTAGGTTCTTTGAAGGTGCTTTCCCTTTCTTATACCTTGGAGTTCCTCTAAGCCCTCGCAGGCTTCTTGCAAACCAGTATTCCCCTCTTATACACAAACTAGAAGTTGTTATTCAAGGTTGGTTGGGTAAGCATCTCACCTATACAGGAATACTTGAGCTTATTAAGTCTGTATTTTATGGGATGGTTCAGTTCTGGGTCAGTATTTTCCCTATGCCACATGTTGTTATTAGGCAAATCACCTACCTTTGTACAAACTTCTTATGGACAGGTGATACCTGCAGAAGCAAGTTTGCTCTTATGGCTTGGAAAACCGTTTGTCTTCTGAAGAATGAAGGAGGTTTGGGTTTGCTTGATATCGAAGTGAGCAACAACTGTTTTATTGCCAAACACCTTTGGAACATTCATCTGAAGCAAGATTCCATTTGGATTAGATGGATTCATCACTTTTATCTAACCACACACTCCATTTGGAATGCCCATGCCCAAAGGACTTCCTCGCTGTTGTGGAAATCAATCATCCTTCTCAAAAACCAACTTGTTGAGCTATTCAGGGATCACCAACAAGTTATTGATTCACTGGCACGTTGGGCACAGAAAGAAGGTGGATTCACGCCTTATGGCTGACCATTTTTGGGAAGCTTCACACTAAGGATCGCTTAAGGTTCATTCACATTGACACCTTGTGCGTGTTCTGTAGGTAGGCAGAGGAAAGCCATTAGCATTTATTTTTTGGCTGCAACTGGACATTTTGGTTAAAACTAAGCTGGCGTATGTCTACCCTTAACAATATAGTGCAAGGTTTACCCTGTAAAAGGAAAACGTTGGTGCCGAGAATGCAAAGGGTTTCTCTCTATATCTTAGTCTACTTGATTTGAGAGGAAAGAAATAAAAGAACTTTTGATGATAAGAGTACTTCACCTGCCCTACTCTTTTGGAAGTTCCAAATCCTATTCTACATGATTCTCCACTTTCATGAGAAGGTTCATACCCTCATTAATGTTGCTTGGTAATTTTTTTGGTGGATAAGTCCTCTGCCTCGTTGGGCTGTTTCTGGATGCTGCTATGAGTTATAAGTATTTTGTGATCCTTCATTTATTGATGGGGGAAGCGATTGGTTATTCCAGTTGTCTCCCTAGCAAGGTGTATTTTTCACTTTGGAATTGTTGTTGTTCCTCTGCATGGCACATGCATACAATCTACAGAACACGCATTAACTGCTTCTTTTTCACTTTGGGTTGGAGGATATGCTTCTGACTGGCTATCTTTTACTTTCTGTCCGTGAAATGGATTTGCATATGTGTGGTCTTACACGTGGCTTTGTTTGCTGGATTTTTTTTTTATCAAATGTAAGAGATGTATAGATAAAAAAAAAAAAAAGCAAGACAAGCTTGTAGTACAAGCTAGAAACCAGCAGAACATTACATATATCAGCATAGGGAATAGACTCCCTGGAACAAACCATAGAAAACTCAAAAGACAAGTACAGGGGAACATTCTCCCTAGCACCAGCCAATTCGAGAAAAGTAATAAGATCCCATATACAGAAGCATGGACAACCCCCATGCAGGCAAAATGGAAAACCATAAGGCCTAGGGGAACATGGTCCCACAAAGTCAAACAATAAGCAACCAAAAACAGCATCAAAACAGCCTGGACCACTGACTTCCCTAATAGACCAGCATCAGCCAACCAAACCAGCAAGAGAATCTGTAGTAGGGGAACCAGCAGCAAGAAACATCCCACAACCGGTGCATGAAGCTTAGCATAATAGAGCTGCACAGTGCAACTACACAAGCTCTTCTGTTGTAAGCCAGAAGAACATACTCAAAGGCAACCCTACTCTAGCTGTAAAGAGTAATAAACCCAGTTGTAGCTTTAAAAAGCTTAGCAAACAACCTGTATATAGCCGCAACAAGACTAGCAAAAGCTAGCATAAAATCCAGCAGCCAGCTATAAAGAGCAAGACTGCTCCACTAAGGGCCAAACCTGCACCTAAAATCCAGCACATACAAAATCCATAGACCCTCTTAATAAAGGGTAACATAGTGAGCTGCATATAGCAGCACCAAACCATCAACCTCAAACAAATATAAGGGATCATAGCAGCCAAGCTACATAGAGCGGAAAAACAAGAGCCACTCATCAACTCTAGCAATCCTAACAAAGCAGCAGCAAGAAACATCCCACAACTAGTGCATAAAAAAAACTGCACAATGCAGCTACACAATCTCTTCTGTTGCAAACCAGAAGAACAAACTCAAAGGCAACCATACTCCAGCTGTAAAGATAGAGTAATAAACCCAGCTGTAGTTTAAGAGCTGTAGCAAACAACCTACATATAGCAGCAACAAGACTAGCAAAAGCCAGCATAAATTCCAGCAGCCACCTACAAAGAACAAGGCTGCTCCGCTGAGGGCCAAACCTGCACCCAAAAGCCAACACATGCAAAAACCATAGACCCTCGTAGAACCAGAACCTAGAGGGTAACATCAGCAGAGAGCCACATTCCGTTTGCTTAACCATATCAACTCTAGTTAATATGTTGGCTGGATTTTTCAGTTTCTGGTTGATGTTGTTGTCCTTGGTTCGTTGTCTTGTCTGCTTGTATGACATCTGTCTCCTTTGTTTGGCTTCATTTATCTATTCTAGACTTCAATTTTGCTTGTTGTGGTGCATGGCTTACTAAGGTGGGGGCTTGCTCCCTGTGCAGGTTCTTCTTGTAAAATTATTTTTGGTTCTTAAGATGCCTCTATGTCGTGTCTTTTGCTTTGAGTTAGGTTCGGAACCCTATCTAGGTTCCTCTCGTAACCATTGTATGTTTGTTTGGTATTTGTTAATTTGTTGTATTGGTCTCAAAAGGGAGCTTGTTCCCTTTTTGATATTCCTGTATTTGAACTTGTTGGTTTACTAGCAATGTATATATTTTTTCGATTCTTTATACACTTACATTTTGATCAAAAAATTTTTTTGTCAAACATTAGACTATTATTGTCAAATGGTTACTGTCTTGATATTGAACTGTTATTGTCTGACCTCTCCTTATATTGTTCAATATATCTAGAGTTATAGAACTTCATTTCAAGCGAAATTGATCTCATTGGAAATCTAAGACATAAAGCTACAAGTTCTTTATAGGAAGGAGAACCCAGCTCTGCCTCTAAACCAGTCAAAATTGTCAAACATTGGACTATTATTGTCCAATGGTTACTGTCTTGATATTGAACTATTATTGTTGGACCTCTTCTTAGATTGTTAACTATATCTAGAGTTATAGAACTCCACTTCAAGCGAGATTGGTCTCGTTGGAAAGCTAAGACATGAGGCTACAAGTTATCTGAAGGAAGGAGAACCCAATTATGCCTCTAAGATAGTTAAAATTTCTCAAACATTGGACTATTACTATACAACGATTATTGTCTTGATATTGAATTCTTACTGTCCGACCTCTACTCATATTGTTAACTATATCTAGAGTTATATAACAGCATTTCAAGTGAGATTGGTCTCCTTGGAAAGCTAAGACACAATGCTAAAACTTTTTTGAAGGAAGGAGAACCTAGCTCTGCCTCTAAACCAGTCAAAATTGTTAAACATTGGACTATTATTGTCAAATGGTTACTGTCTTGATATTGAACTGTTATTGTCTGACCTCTCCTTATATTGTTCAATATATCTAGAGTTATAGAACTTCATTTCAAGCGAAATTGATCTAATTGGAAATCTAAGACATAAAGCTACAAGTTCTTTATAGGAAGGAGAACCCAGCTCTGCCTCTAAACCGGTCAAAATTGTCAAACATTGGACTATTATTGTCCAATGGTTACTGTCTTGATATTGAACTATTATTGTTGGACCTCTTCTTAGATTGTTAACTACATCTAGAGTTATAGAACTCCACTTCAAGCGAGATTGGTCTCGTTGGAAAGCTAAGACATGAGGCTACAAGTTATCTGAAGGAAGGAGAACCCAATTATGCCTCTAAGATAGTTAAAATTTCTCAAACATTGGACTATTACTATACAACGATTATTGTCTTGATATTGAATTCTTACTGTCCGACCTCTACTCATATTGTTAACTATATCTAGAGTTATATAACAGCATTTCAAGTGAGATTGGTCTCCTTGGAAAGCTAAGACACAATGCTAAAACTTTTTTGAAGGAAGGAGAACCTAGCTCTGCCTCTAAACCAGTCAAAATTGTTAAACATTGGACTATTATTGTCCAATGGTTACTGTCTTGATATTGAACTATTATTGTCAGACCTCTTCTTAGATTGTTAACTATATCTAGAGTTATAAAACTCCACTTCAAGCGAGATTGGTCTTGTTGGAAAGCTAAGACATGAGGCTACAAGTTCTTTGAAGGAAGGAGAACCCAATTATACCTCTAAGACAATTAAAATTTCTCAAACATTGGGCTATTACTATACAACGATTATTATCTTGATATTGAATTGTTACTGTCCGACCTCTACTCATATTGTTAACTATATCAAGAGTTCTATAACAGCATTTCAAGCGAGATTGGTCTCCTTGGAAAGCTAAGACACGATGATAAAAGTTTTCTGAAGGAAGGAGAACCCAGCTCTACCTCTAAACCAGTCAAAATTGTCAAACATTAGACTATTACTGTCCAATGGTTACTGTCTTGATATTGAACTGTTATTGTCGAACCTCTCTGATTAGTACTTAAAAGTGCATATTTATCAAGGTTTTATATCATCATTTTGCACTTAAAGTATCAATAACTCCTTAACTAAAGCATGTTTTATAATAACAAGTCTAATACTATAAAATGCCTTAATATATGGTAAATGTTCATCTTAAATGCAGGCCTATCACATAAATCAAAGGATTGGTTGATGAGTTCAAGTATGGAAATTGAAAGGACAAAGAGAGGGCCAAACTTAGAAAAGAAATGTTGGTGCAGTCCAATTTGTATGGTATTACCTACACCTGTGCTATGAAAGGAACTTGATTTGTTGTTAACTTAAGTTAGCATCATGAATTCCTGACAATATTTAAAAGTTTGGTGTTACTTAAATAAGATAATTAATATGATCATGTTAATAATTTATAATGAGCTATTAATGAGAAATCATCCGATTGGAACCTCCTTTATGTGTGGTTTCCAATCGAATAATAAGAGTTTATACTATACTTGTTTGAAATACCATTAGTAGATCCTCTAACCTTGACATTTTTTTTATCATTGTTTAATCCTTACATTAATCTTCCATCTCAAAGTTCTCATCACTTCTTCTTTTTCTTCTCTTTATTATTATTATTTACATTCTTGTTATATTTTATGTACATTAAGTATGGTCTGTGTTTGATTAAGGATCCTGACATTGTTGGTCTTGCCTTGTTCATTCGCATCATAAATCTATTTATATTATAATATATCTCTTTCATCTTTTCATAAAATTAGTATATAGGCTAGAAACCTGTGACCCGATCTTTTAAACCATTTTCAGGTATAACAATGCCACGTACTGAGTATTACCACTATTATTATTATTATTATTACTACTATTACTATTATTGTTGTTATTGTTGTTATTATTGTCATTATTGTTGTTGTTGTATTGTTATTTATAATTTATACAATTAACCTCTCTGTGGTTCGACCCCGGTATTGTCGGGTTATTTATTACTTCGACACTCCTGCACTTAGGAGAAGACATCAATCTTTTGGTCGTGTCAAGTTTTTGGTGTCGTTGTCGGGGCGGTAAATTCTTGTACAAATTATAGTATTTATTTTGTTTTCTCTTTTCACTTTTCTTGTATCTAACTTTGTTTCTTTTTCTTTTGTTTTCTTCTTCCTTTTATTCTCTCTCTACACGTGCATGAGTGTTTGGTCATGTACATTAAGTGGTAGACCTTGTAGGGTATCCTCATCATTTTCAGAAAATATGGCCAAAGAAGATAACCAGTCACTTCATAATGAGAATAATGAGAATAATGAGAATAACCGTGTTAGGACACTTAGAGACCACATGTATCCCACAAGAACAAGTGCACCCTCATGCATAGTTTTTCCTCCTGATGCATCTCATTTTAATTTTAAGCCAGGCATTATTCAACTTTTACCTTATTTTCATGGCTTAGATTTAGAAAATCCATACTTGCATTTGAGAGAATTTGAAAAAGTTTGTAACACCTATAATGACTTAAATTGTAGCATGAATACCATTAGATTAAAGCTTTTTCCTTTTTCATTAAAAGATAAAGCTAAAACATGGCTACAAAATCTTGGGTCAGGATCCATTCGTGCTTAGGATGAAATGCAACAACAATTTTTAAAGAAGTTTTTTCCATCTCACAGAACCAACTCTTTCAAAAGACAAATCATCACTTTCACTCAAAAACCAGGTGATACATTTTACCAATGTTGGGATAGGTGAAACATTTTTCTTTCAAGGAATGCCTCCATGAACAAGCCCATGCTTTAAACAGTTTCCAAAGGCCCAATCATAACCCATACTTGCAAACATACAACCCTGGTTGGAGAAATCACCAAAATTTCAGTTGGAAGAGTGATAACAATAATGCACAAACTTCCCAACCATCGTTTCAAGCACAACATAATTTCCAAAATTCTCATGGATATGCACCTCCTTATGCTCCACCTCCTAGAAGAAATCTTGAGGAAACATTGCATGCATTCATTGAAAAGCAAGAGACAATCAACACTCAACTTGCTCAAAGCATGACAAATTTTAAAGATGCTCTTGCAAAATTCACATCTGCTCTCAGTTTTCAAGAAAAAGGTAAGTTTCCATCTCAACCACAACAAAATAAAGGTAAGTTTCTAGAGTTATAGAACTCCATTTCAAGTGTGATTGGTCTCGTTGGAAAGTTAAGACATGAAACAACAAGTTCTCTGTAGGAAGAAGATCCCTACTCTGCCTCTAAAACAATCAAAATTGCTCATCCACAAACATTGGACTGTTTGTGTCAGCTGTTACTGTCTTAATATTGAATTGTTACTGTTCGACGTCTTCTCAGATTGTTAACTATATCTAGAGTTATAGAATTGCATTTCAAGCGAGATTGATCTCGTTGGAAAGCTAAGATATGATGCTAAAAGTTCTTTGAGGATGGAGAATCTAACTCTGCTTCTAAGACAGTCAAAATTGCTCAAACATTGGACTGTTACTGTCCAACGGTTACTGTCTTGATATTGACATGTTATTGTCCGACCTATCCTGAGATTGTTAACTATTTCTAGAGTTATAGAAGTCCATTTCAAGCGAGATTGGTCTCGTTGGAAAGCTAAGACAGGAGGCTATTATTACTCTGAAGGAAGGAGAACCCAGTTCTGCCTCTAGGACAGTCAAAATTGCTCATCAACAAACTTTGGACTGTTACTGTCCAACAATTATTGTCTTGATATTGAACTGTTACTGTCCAACCTCTACTCATATTTTTAACTATATCTAAAGTTATATAACTCCATTTCAAGCCATATTAGTATCGTTGAAAAGCTAAGACATGAGGCTACAAGTTCCATAAAGGAAGGAGAATGCAACTCTGCCTCTAAGATAGTCACAATTGCTCAAACATTGGACTATTACTATCCAACGGTTACTGTCTTGATATTGAACTGTTATTTTCTGACCTCTCTTTATATTAATGCAATATCTAGAGTTGTAGAATTCCATTTCAAGCGAGATTGGTCATGTTAGAAAGCTAAGACACGAGGCTACAAGTTCTCTGAAGGAAAGAGAACCAAGTTTTGCCTCTAAGACAGTCAAAATTTCTCAAACATTGGACTATTATTGTACAAGGATTACTGTCTAGATATTGAATTCCTATTGTCCGACATTTACTCATATTGTTAACTATATCTAGATTTCTAGAACTGCATTTCAAGTGAGATTAGTCTCGTTGCAAATCTAATACATGAAGCTACATGCTCTCTGAAGGAAGGAGAACCCAGCTATGCCTCTAAGACAATTAAAATTTCTCAAACATTGGATTGTTATTGTATAACGGTTACTGTCTTAATAATGAACTATTACTTTCCGACTTTTACTCACATTGTTAACTATATATAGAGTTATTAAACTACGTTTCAAGCGAGATTGGTCTCGTTGGAAAGCTAAGACAAGAGGCTACAAGTTCTCTGCATGGAGTAGAAACCAATTCTGTAAATCCCGAGAAAAAAAATAAAAATCAAGGCTAGATTAAATTTAAAAGAAATAAACTAAACTAGAAAGAAGTGGGGGCAAAACAAATACACTTAAAGAAGATGGAGCCTAAATGCAAATAAGAATAATTAGAGAGCATAAGTACTCCTTTTGTCATAAAAAAAAAAAAACAGATCTGGAGATAACATAAAGAAAGAAAAGAGGGAGTTTTATGTTCATTTTTACAAACCATCCAAGATTAAGGGTTGTAGGTAAAATAAAACACTGGTAGGAAAGAGGTTAACATGAAGAGAAGAGGGAAGGGTCAGCTGCCATTAAAAAAAAAAAAAAAAAAAAGGGATCAAAACTTTGATGCGTATTGGGTAAGGTATTCTAAACCTGTTTTTATGAGTCATTTCAAGTTGATTTTGAATTGATGCCTGGATGTTAAACTATAGATTTTAGTTAGACTTAAATTGAGGAAAAAGTATGAGTTACTAAATTAAAGAACTTCTTGTGTTGTGTGTAAATGGAAAGGCTGACGAATCTGGACAGTTTTGTCTCTTGATTTTCAAGAGATTTCGGGTAGGAGGATGAAAGAATTAGGATCAGATTCCTTATAGAAATTGTAGTTTTGAATGTTGGCTAATTAATGAAATTGGTCTTACTCAATTTGGAGTTATAGAACTCCCGTTATGGGTCACCAAATGAGACAGTGACAGTTCAAAAATATCTAGACAGTAACAGTTCAAAAATGTCTAGACAATAACAATTCAAAAATGTCTAGACAGTAATAGTTCAAAAATGAGACAGTGACAGTTCAAAAATGTCTAGACAGTAACAGTTCAAAAATGAGACAGTGACAGTTCAAAAATATCTAGACAATGACAGTTCAAAAATGAGACAGTAACAGTTCAAAAATGAGACAGTAACAGTTCAGATTTTAAGTAGAAATAATTCAAATATATGTATAAAGAAATGATGACTGAAAGAAAGACTTATTGGTTGTTGATATATTTATAATAAAACATATTCGTGAGTGAGAAGAACTTATGGGATAAACCTGTGAATTTCAGGAGGGACCACAGGCGTGGGGCAATAACAACGCAGCAGCAGGGGAGTACAAATAGAGCTTCTATTTCAGGTAGGTGAATCGCACCTATACTTCCTAGTTAATTTCCATGATTTACCAATGTGAAATGTGAATTTCTGAATGTATGGGTATTCAAGGTGAAAAGTTGTGTAAATTGTCAAATGATAAAATTATCACTGACAAAGGAAATATGAGAAGTGCTATTTGAGGCGTAAACTAGCATACATTTAGTGTATATTAGGATCCCGGGTAATGGGATCACCATGTATCGGCTAGCATACATTTAGTGTATGTTAGGATCCCGGGTAATGGGATCATCATGTATGGACTAACATACATTTAGTGTATGTTAGGATCCCGGGTAAGGCGATCACCATGTATGGACTAGCATATATTTAGTGTATGTTAGGATCCCGGATAAGGGGATCACCTTGGAATGACTCATATGGAGTGATGGTGATGGTACTGGTGATATTGGTATCGGTAATGTGATAAGCAAAAAAAAAATGATCATGTTCAATCTCTCATAGAGTATATAATGAAGGTTGAAAGTGGCAGAGGGAACAATTAATAATAGTTGGACAATGAAGGGATTATAATAATAATAAAAAAGAAAACTAGAAGGGAGAGGCAAATGAACTATGAATACATGTTACTTTATTAAATTGTTAGATGTTCATGTTGTCATATTTATTGTAATATTCACCTTTCAATAATATGTATTTTGTTTCAGGATCATCACATGCATGACAAGAGTAGGTCCTAGCTTATGCTCCTTTCTTGTAATCTAGTTTCTAGGGAGTATACCCTTGTATTTTGTAAATATGAAAATGTTTGTATAACTTAATTTGTATAATTAATGTTTAAACTTGACTGAATGAATGTAACCATGTAGTTCATATAATCATGCTTTATGCCGATGTAATTATACTTATTTATTTTTTTATCTATTCATAATGATATCTTGTTATATAATGCATATCGTAAATATTGTGGTTGATAAAAGTGGGTATAAGTGTGGAAATTGAAAACCCATGATGATTGGGTCAGGAATTGAGTTATGAGATACGAGCTATTAGAAGTGTAAATAAATTCATGTCAATAACCTCGGACCTTCCGGTATCATGAACATATATGTATATATATATAAAAAAAAAAATTATTATGTGTTTTTTTTTTTTCGATTGATATGAGATTGTCGTTTTATCCCGAAATGGGGGATGCTACAAATTCTGCCTCTAAGAAAGTCAAAATTTATCAAACATTCGACTATTACTATCCAACGGTTACTGTATTGATTTTGATTTGTTACTGTCCAACCTTTAGTCATATTATTAACTATATCTACAGTTATAGAACTGCATTTCAAGCGAGATTGGTCTTCTTGGAAAGCTAAGACACGTTGCTAAAAGTTCTCTGTATGAAGGAGAACCCAGCTCTGCCTCTAAACCAATCAAAATTGTCAAACATGGGACTACTACTGTCCAACAATTACTATCTCAATATTGAATTGTTATTGTAAGACCTCTCCTTAGATTGTTAACTATATCTAGAGTTATAAAACAACATTTCAAGCGAGATTGGACTTGTTGGAAAGCTAATACACGAGGCTACAAGTTCTCTGAGGAAGGAGGACCTAGTTTTGCCTCTAAGACTATCAAAATTTCTCAAACATTGGACTATTACTGTACAACGATTACTGTCTTTATATTGAATTCTTATTGTCTCACCTCTACTCATATTGTTAATTGTATCTAGAGTTCTATAACTGTATTTCAAGCAAGATTAGTCTCGTTGGAAAGTTAAGACACAAAGCTACATACTCTCTGAAGGAAGGAGAACCTAGCTCTACCTTTAAGACAATCAAAATTTCTCAAACATTGGACTGTTATTGTATAACAGTTACTGTCTTGATGTTGAGCTATTACTGGTCGACCTCTACTCATATTGTTAACTATAACTAGAGTTATTGAACTATGTTTCAAGTGAGATTGGTCTCATTAAAAAGCTAAGACACAAGGCTACAAGTTCTCTACAGGAAGGAGAAACCAGTTCTGCATCTAAGAAAGTCAAAATTTATCAAACATTAGACTTTTACTGTCCAACGGTTACTGTATTGATTTTGATTTATTACTGTCCGACCTCTAGTCATATTGTTAACTATATCTAGAGTTATAGAACTGCATTTCAAGTGAGATTGGTTTCTTTGGAAAGCTAAGACACGATGCTAAAAGTTCTCTGAAGGAAGGAGAACCTAGCTATGCCTCTAAGACAGTTGAAATTGCTCAATCATTGGATTATTATTGTCCAACGGTTACTGTCTTGTTATTGTCCAACCTCTACTCATATTTTTAACTTTATCTAGAGTTATAGAACTCCATTTCAAGCGAGATTAGTCTTGTCGGAAAGCTAAGACACGAGGCTACAAGTTCTCTGATGGAAGGAGAACACAGTTCTGCCTCTAAGACAACCAAAGCCTCTCAAACATTGGATTTTTATTGTCCAACAGTTATTGTCTTGATATTGAGCTCTTACTATTCGACCTCTGCTTAGATTTTTAATGATTAATATCTTGATATTGAACTGTTACTATTTGACCTCATCTTAGATTGGTAACTATATCAAAAGTTATAAAACTCCAATTCAAGCGAGATTGGTCATGTTGGAAAGCTAAGACACAAGGCTACATGTTCTTTGATGAAGGAGAACCCAGTTCTGCCTTTAAGACAATCACATTGCTCAAACATTCGACTGTTACTATCTATCGGTTACTGTCTTGATATTGAATTGTTATTATCCATCCTCTACTCAGATTTTTAACTATATCTAGAGTCATAGAATTGCATTTCAAGCAAGATTGGTCTTCTTGGAAAGCTAAGACACGAGGCTACATGCTCTCTAAAGGAAGGAGAACCCATCTCTGCCTCTAAGACAGTCACATTGCTCAGACATTCGACTCTTACTATCCATCGGTTACTGTTTTGATATTGAATTGTTATTGTCCATCCTCTACTCAGATTTTTAACTATATCTAGAGTCATACAATTGCATTTCAAGCAAGATTGGTCTTATTGGAAAGCTAAGACATGAGGCTACATGCTCTTTGAAGGAAGGAGAACCCATCTCTGCCTCTAAGATAGTCAAAATTTCTCAAACATTGGATTGTTATTATATAACGTTTACTATCTTGATATTGAACTATTACTGTCCGACCTCATCTCAGATTGGTAACTATATCTAAAGTTACAGAATTCCATTTCAAGCAAGATTGGTCTCGTTGGAAAGCTAAGACACTAGGCTACAAGTTCTCTTAAGGAAGGAGAACCTTGTTTTGCCTATAAGAAAGTAAAACTTTATTAAAGATTGGACTATTATTGTCTAACGGTTAGTGTCTTGATATTGAACTGCAATTGTCCGACCTCAACTCATATTTTTAACTATATCTAGAGGTATAGAATTTCATTTCAAGCAAGATTGGACTTATTGGAAAGCTAAGACGCGAGGCTACATGCTCTCTAAAGGAAGGAGAACCCAGCTCTGGCTCTAAGACAATCAAAGTTTCTTCAACATTGGACTGTTATTGTATAACGGTTACTACCTTGATATTGAACTGTTACTCTCCAACCTCATCTCAAATTGGTAACTATATCAAGAGTTATAGAACTTCAATTCAAGCGAGATTGGTCTTGTTGGAAAGCTAAGACACGAGGCTACAAGTTCTCTGAAGGAAGGAGAACCCTGTTTTTCCACTAAGAAAGTAAAACTTTATCAAACGTTGGACTATTACTGTCTTGTATTGAACTGCTACTGTTCAACCTTTACTCATATTTTTAACTATATCTAGTGGTATAGAACTCTATTTAAAGCGAGATTGGTCTTGTTGGAAAGCTAAGACACTAGGCAACAAGTTCTCTTAAGGAAGGAGAACCCTATTTTGCCTCTAAGACAGTAAAACTTTATCAAACATTGGACTATTATTGTCCAACGGTTATTGTCTTGATATTGAACTGCTATTGTCCGACCTCAACTCATATTTTTAACTATATCTGGAGTTATAGAATTTCATTTCAAGCAAGATTGGACTTATTGGAAAGCTAAGACGCGAGGCTACATGCTCTCTAAAGGAAGGAGAACCCAGCTCTGGCTCTAAGACAATCAAAGTTTCTTAAACATTGGATTGTTATTGTATAACGGTTACTACCTTGATATTGAACTGTTACTGTCCGACCTCATCTCAGATTGGTAACTATATCAAGAGTTATAGAACTCCAATTCAAGTGAGATTGGTCTCGTTGGAAAGCTAAGACACGAGGCTACAAGTTCTCTGAAGGAAGGAGAACCCTGTTTTGCCACTAAAAAAGTAAAACTTTATCAAACGTTGGACTATTACTGTCTTGTATTGAACTGCTACTGTTCAACCTTTACTCATATTTTTAACTATATCTAGTGCTATAGAATTCCATTTCAAGCGAGATTGGTCATGTTGGAAAGCTAAGACACTAGGCTACAAGTTCTCTGAAGGAAGGAGAACGCAGTGCTGCCTTTAAGACAGTCAAAATCTCTCGAACATTGGATTTTTATTGTCCAACGGTTATTGACTTTATATTGAACTGTTACTCTTTGACCTATACTTAGATTTTTAACCATATTTAGAGTTATAGAACTGCATTTCAAGCGAGATTGGTCATGTTGGAAATCTAAGACACGAGGCTACATGTTATCTAATGAAGGAGAACCCAGTTCTGCCTCTAAGACAGTCATATTGCTCAAACATTCGACTATTACTATCCATCAGTTACTTTTTTGATATTGAATTGTTATTGTCCGTCCTCTACTCAGTTTTTTTTAACTATATCTAGAGTTATAGAACTCCATTTCAAGCATGTTTGGTCTCATTAGAAAGGTAAGACACGAGGCCACATCTTGTTAGAAGGAAGGAGACCTAGCTCTGCCTCTAAGACATTCAAAATTTCTCAAAAATTGGACTCTTATTGTATAACAGTTATTGTCTTGATATTGAACTATTACTGTCCGACCTTGCCTCACATTGGTAACTATATCTAGAGTTATATAACTATATTTCAAGCGAGATTGGTCTCCTTGGAAAGCTAAGACATGATGCTAAAAGTTCTATGAAGAAAGGAGAACTCAGCTCTGCCTCTAAGAAAATCAAAATTGCTCAAACATTGGATTGTTACAATCCAATGATTACTATTATTAACTATATATAGATTTATAAAACTCAATTTCAAGTGAGATTGGTCGCATTGGAAAGCTAAGACATGAGGCTACAAGTTCTCTAAAGGAAGGAGAACCCAATTTTGCCTCTAAGAAAGTAAAAAATTATCAAACATTGGAATATTATTGTCCAACGTTTACTGTATTTATTTTGAATTGTTACTGTTCGACCTCTACTCATATTGTTAACTATATCTAGAGTTATAAAACTGCATTTCAAGAAATATTGGTCTCCTTGGAAAGCTAAGACACGATGCTAAAAGTTATTTGAAGAAAGGAGAACCCAGCTCTGCCTCTAAGACAATCAAAATTGCTTAAACATTTGATTGTTACAATCCAATGATTACTATTAATAACTATATCTAAATTTATAAAACTCCATTTCAAGCGAGATTGGTCTCATTGGAAAGCTAAGACACAATACTAGAAGTTCTCTGAAGGAAGAAGAACCTAGTTCTGCCTCTAAAACAGTCAAAATTGCTCAAACATTGGACTGTTATTGTATAATGTTTACTGTCTTGATATTGAATTGTTATTGTCTGACATCTCCTTATATTAATACTATATCTAGAGTTGTAGAACTCCATTTCAAGCGAGATTGGTCTCATTGGAAAGCTAAGATAGGAGGCTATAAGTACTCTAAAGGAAGGAGAACCAAGTTCTGCCTCTAAGACAGTCAAAATCTCTTAAACATTGGATTGTTAATGTCTAACGGTTACTGTCTTTATATTGAATTATTACTATTCAACCTCTACTTAAAGCTTTAACTATATCTAGAGTTATAGAACTGCATTTCAAGCGAGATTAGTCATGGTGGAAAGCTAAGACACGAGGCTACATGTTCTTTAAAAGAAGGAGAACCCAGTTCTACCACTAAGACAGTCAATATTGCTCAAACATTCGACTATTACTGTCTTGATATTGAACTATTACTATTCATCCTCTACTCATATTGTTTACTATATCTAGAGTTATAGAACTGCATTTCAAGCAAGATTGGTCTCATTAGAAAGCTAATACACGAGGCTACATGTTCTCTAAAGGAAGGAGAACAAACTCTGCCTCTAAGACAATAAAAAATTCTCAAACACTGGATTGTTATTGTACAATGGTTATTATCTTGATATTGAATTGCTACTATCCGACATCGCCTTAGATTGGTAACTATATCTAGAGTTATAGAACTCCATTTCAAGCGAGATTGGTCTCATTGGAAACCTAAGACACGAGCCTACAAGTGATGGAAGGAGAGCCCATTTCTGCTTCTAGGACAATCACAATTGCTCATCAACAAACTTAGGATTGTTAGTGTCCACCTGTTACTCTCCGACCTCTCCTCAGATTGGTAACTATATTTAGAGTATTGAACTTGATTTCAAGTGAGATTGGTCTCATTGGAAAGCTAAGACGAGAGGCTATAAGTACTTTGAAGGAAGGAGAACCTAGTTATGCCTCTAAGACAGTCAAAATTGCTCTTTAACAAACTTTGGACTATTATTGTCTTGATATTGAACTATTAATGTCCGACCTCTACTCAGAGTTTTAACTATATCTAGAGTTATAAAACTTCATTTCAAGCAAGATTGGTCTCGTTGGAAAGTTAAGACATGAGGCTACAAGTTCTTTGGAGGAATGAGAACCAAGTTCTGCCTCTAAGGCAGTCAAAATTTCTCAAACATTGGACTGTTACTGTCCAGCGATTATTGTCTTGATGTTGAATTATTATTGTCTAACCTCTACTCATATTTTTAACTATATCTAGAGTTATAAAAGACCATTTCAAGCGATATTGGTCTCATTGGAAAGCTAAGACACGAGGATACAAGTTCTCTAAAGGAAGGAGAACCCAATTCTGCCTCTAAGACAGTCAAAATTGCTCAAACATTGGACTGTTACTGTCCAATGGTTACAGTCTTGATATTGAACTACTACTGTCCGACCTCTCCTCAGATTTACAAACCATACTTTCTACAGGCTCTGTCATAACCCAATCTCGGTTGGTGACTCATAGCTGGAGTTCGATAACTCCAAATTGAGCAAGACCAATTTCCTTAGTTAGTCAACATACATGCATCAATTCATAATCTACTTTGAAATGACTAATAAGACCATGTTCAGAACACCTTACCCAATAAGAATCAAGGTTTCAATCTTCAACTCCCTTATTTTCTTTCAAATGATAGCTGACCCTCCCCTCTTCTCTTCTTGTTCAAATTTTCTTGTTAATCCCTTGCCCACTAGTGTTTATTCTACCTATAACCCTTAATCTTGGATGGGTTCTTGAAATTTTGGTGTTTCTCTCTTGATTTGCAAAAAATGGATACAAAAACTCCCTCTTTTCTTTCCTTACAATTGCTGCAAATTTTTGGTGAGAAGATGAGTATTTATGCTATATAATTATTCTTATTTGCATTCAAGCCCCATTTTCTTCAAGTGTATCATTTTTTCCCCAACATCTTTTTTTTTCTTCTTATAATTAAGTTACACCTCTTTTCTTTTCTTATAATTTCACCCTACAACTTTTAGTTTAGTTTATTTTTTTTAATTTAATCTAGCCTTGAATTTTTTTTTCCTAGGGTTTACAAATTCTCTACATTATTTCTTGCGTTGGTTCTGGCAGAGGGTCAGATTTTTTCATGTTCTGAAGTGGTTTGGCCACTTGCTCATCCTCTTCTTTGCTTGCACTCTTGTTTCCATCTGTCAACTCCACTTCTTTTCCACTTCTTAAAGTTATGGCCTTGCATTGCTCCTTAGAATTAATTTCAGTTGTGCTTGGTAGATTTTCTTGTTGTCTACCTGTCAACATGTTGGCTAGCTAACCAACTTGAACCTCCAAATTTCAAATTGAAGTTGCTTGGTTCTGCAGATTGGTATTTGTTTTAGTCATGAATCTGCTAGTATTGTTTGCTAATTGTGTCATAGCTTCTTCAAGTTTTGATTTCTCTTTCATGTGCTCACTTGAGGATGGAATGCCTGGATTTTCATCACAGTTCAATTGTTCCATGAGAAATTAGGATGATTTTCCATCGGGGATTATATGTTGCACTATAAGAGTTGTTCTGCCGGTTGTAATTTGATACAAAATAACCATGTTCTGCTTGAGAGAAAGGGTTCCAAACTTGAGTGGCTTTCTGACACAACCAAAAGATTGATGTCTTCTCCCAAGTGTAAGAGTGTCAAAGTAATAAATAACCCAGTAAGACCGAGATCGAATCATAAGGAGGTTAATTGTATAAATTACAGACAACAATAATACAACAACAACAATAATAACAATACTAGTAGTAATAATACTAATAACAACAATAATATTAATGAAAGCAAAACTTAAGCATTACAAAAATATAAAAAAGAGAAATAAAGAGCATGATCTTGATCTGAACAAACAAGATGCCTAAATGCATGGCAAATGCCTCCTTTTATAGGCCAAAATTTGGAACTATTGATTTGATGACTAATTATTAAGTGGGTGGCCAACTCTTAACTTGGTGAAAATCCTTATCTTCTTGTCTAAACGAAACATCATTGCTAACATCAGAATTGGAACCACCTATACCATGAAAGTTCTAGGAAATTTTCTTATCTTTCCAGTGAAAAAATTGAGGTTATTTGGACTTCTAGAACTCGAGACGAGATATGGGTTGAACACTGAATAGTGTCTAGGTTGCAGGACAAATTCGGACTTCTTCTTTGTTGTTATAATTTTGACTTGAAAACAACCTTTTTAAATCTTGGACTCCACATGAAAGTTGTAGGCCTATGTCTTACCATTCCATCCATATAAAGCAAACCTAAATCTGAGATTTACAGTTCCAGATATGACCCAATTACTGAACAGTGTTCCAGTTTGGACTACACCAACATCTCTTTTCTAAGTTTGGCCCTCTCTTTGTCCTTTCAATTTTAGTACTTAAACTCATCAATCAATCCCTTCATTTATGTGATAGGCCTGCATTTAAGATGAATATTTACCATAAATTAAAGGTATCTTATATTATTAGATATGTTATTATAAAACATGCTTTAGTTAAGGAGTTGTTGATACTTCAAGGACAAAATGATGATATAAAACCTTGATAAAAATGCACTTTTAAGTACTAATCATACCCCCAACCAGCTTATTACTAGTCCCTTGTAATCAAAGCGTTAAAATAGAAAAACAATTTGCAAATTCCACAAAGCAAGGCATTCATCATTTAACTTCTATTAATCTATCCAGATAAACAAACTATCATTAAATTCATATATCTGCTCAATACCTCTTAAACAAGATGTTAATTAACCTTTATTTTGTGCTCAATATTTCAACACATAGTTATAGGGCTTTACTTGGAAGAAAAACAAAATTTTTGTTATAATATTTAAGGTTAACTTCCTTGGGTTAGGATTATTATCTTTTTCTTCTTTTTTTTTTTTTAAATATATATACATATAACGTAAAACATAATGCATCTTTAACCCATGTAACGAGCTTTCAGCTAATAACTCCCAAACCAGTTAGTCTTAGGGCATTAGGTGTTGAGACACCCCTACGAGCTTAGTAACTCGGGTTGCAGATACTGATATGTAGATAGTGCAATGTTTGATTCCTTTAAGCTTTTCTCCTCAACCCATGTAACAAGCGTTGGGCCAATAGCTCCCATGTTAGTTGACTTTAGGGTATTAAGTGTTAAAACACTTCTTCAGCCTTAATTGCTTAGGTTAGGGAGGCTACAAAACCAAACTTATCTATGTTTTTATTATCATTATTTTTTTTTTGTTGCAAATTATATACTATCCCTTTCCCTTAGTTGTTACCTTTAACAAAAGAACATAAATAATGTAATAATCCAATGTGCAACCCACAATCATATGATAAAGTGTGTGTGTGTGTGAAAATGAAGATTTAAGAATACTTATTAAATGAGCATATGAGCATAATCAAGTGATAACAATACGAGAGTTTGTAAACCTTAATATTTTAAGAAGTATTCTGATAAACCTTGTTAAAAATATTTACTAAGATGTGTCTCAAGAGTCACTTTAACAAAAGAACTCATTTTACTCTGTCATCCTAGTAATAACAGTTTTGCAATTAGTTTATAAAATAGAAAACACGGTTAATTTTTTTTTTTTAAGTATCAACTACAACCCTTTCCCCCCAACCAAAATAAGACATTATCCTCAATGTCCTAAGGTAGAAAAATAAGTATAAAAGACATCACATGAAATAGCAAACACTGACAAACCTGAAACACACTTAAACAAATATAAGAAACAACAAAACACAATAATAAAACCAAAAGACACAAAGTTTTTACAAACAAAGGCTCAAATCCAATCTAAGCTTTTTACAACTTCTCTTAGTTGACCAATTTATGCAACTTATAGAGGGATCAATTACAGGGATGAAAGATTGTAGTTGGTCAATTAATTGTTCAGCAATAGTAGCAGAGATTATGATGATTTGTCATGCTGAAAATGTTAGAAATTCCTATTCCACAGCATAATCAAGAAAAGACAACAACTTATCATAAAAACCATTAACATTTAACAGACCTATAGGTTTTTGGTGAATGTGCAGTTGGGCCCCAGAGGAAATATGAAAGATCTCTTCCAATGTGCCCAAACCACCTGGTAAGGCAATGAAGGCATCAACGTGTTTAAACATTGTATTCATTCGATCAGACATTATGGAGACCTATAATTCCTCTCTAATTGTTTTTGCAATGATGTCCCCTTGTGCAAAAGCTTTGGGGACAACCCCCAAAACTTGACTACCTCTTAAAAATGTGTTGATTCAAAAATCTATATTTCCTTCCTAGGACCGGATCCATCAAAAACACAAATATTTTTTATGTGATGACTTAAGGAACTTGCCATTTTTACACACTTCTATATTTGATGAATGTATGGGTTGAGTAGAAATGAAAGGAAGGAAGAGAAGAATTTATAAATGAGAAATTGAAAATGCAATCATACCACCTATATGTAGGTTAGCTGTAGTCTCACTCATTCTCTCTCTCTCTCTGTAACAACCCCGATTTCCCACATCCTTTTTCACGATACATTGGAAATTTTCAGGTAATTTATACCGGTTTCACCAAATTTCTACCAAAATTTCGATAGTCTCCTCTATGATAGGAGGTCCCAAGTTATCGACAAAACCATATTACACTTCCAATTTTAATTCACATCCTGATCCAATCATCCTGAATCTCAACCCAACTCAACATCATCAACATAGCACATGTTATTCAATAACGTCATATAATGTAGTTCAAGTTAAAGATTTGATTTCGAACTCTAAACATGCATGGTTAAATAGGTACTTAAAGTTACAAACATTAAATTAAAGTCATACATTCAAATTTACAAATTAATATTACATTTCAAGTTTTAGGATATAAGACTCTTAATTTATAAATAATTACATGGTCAAAAGCAAAAGGTAACTAAACCAATATCATTCCGGACGTGACCTTGATGGACCTGAAAATAGAAATTAACGTGTACACATAAATATAAAAAGGTAGTAACAAACAATAACAATAATAGGTAATAATCTTCATAGAATTTCTTTTGAGACATAAAATTAGGTATAAACCTCTTTTAAAACATGCATTTTCAATCTATTACCAATATCCATCTAATATCCTTTCCTATTTGTTGAGAATAATTTCATCTTGGAAATCTCAACACAACTCAACGATTTTCGAACATCATCTCCTTATAAATCAATTCTCTCTTTATACCAAGACATTTCTCTCTTGATATCCTTAGCTTATCTCATTCCTTTGGAATAACTAATTAATATTTTCCCTTTTATTTTCTAGAAAGTAATCGCCGACACTAATAAATCTCAATAGTATCATTAGTCTTTTAATATTGAGATAGACTAATCACTTACATTCACGTACCGATATTAACACAATCGATTAGTATCATTAACTATTCTTATCTGGAGTATCAAATCTTATTCATATCTGATTTACCATCAAAGTTGCCGATGTCAAGAACCCTGACACTATCAGCCTCCTTACTTAGAGTAGCTAATCACACCAGAAATGGTTGTCGATACCAATGTGACCCATTGATATCATTAACTATTCTCAACCCAAAATAGTTAATAAACCTATCTTTTTCACTGAACCAGGAGTAACCATGCCGATGTTAGTAATCTTTAGTAACATCATTAGTCACCTAATTGCTCGGGATCGACTAATCAATTTAAGAAATGCCAGCACCAATGAAACCTCATTGATACCATTAGCAATCCAAACCCAAATTGCTAATCAATGTCGTCTAAAATGCCGATACCAATGAAACCTCATTGATACCATTAGCTATCCAAACCCGGATAGCTAATCAATGTCACCCTAAATGCTGGTACCAATGAAACCTCATTGATACCATTAGCTATCCAAACTCGGATAGCTAATCAATGTCACCCTAATTGCCGGTACCAATGAAACCTCATTGATACCATTAACTATCCAAACTCGGATAGCTAATCAATGTTACCCTAAATGTCGGTACCAATGAAACCTCATTGATACCATTAGCTATCCAAACCCGGATATCTAATCAATGTCACTTGAAATTTCCATTCGTATCGATCCCTTTTTTTTTTTTCTTCTTCTTCTTTTTTTTTTTTCTTTTTTTTCTTTTAACATCATATGCATTATAACAACTGTTGCTAAGCATCATTCCCACACAAACTTAGTTATCGACACTACGACCATAATAACATAATTAATTCGATACATAACAACACACGCAAGTCACTCCTATTCGTTCAAACATTATCCTAACCAATAGAGATAAACTGTTGCACATAAGGTACTCTTACTCATTTCAATATTATCGAAGCAATAAAATAATAAATTCTAAAATTTACCAATAAGTTTACTCAACTTAAAAAGACAAGATGCGATACACCTGCTTCCTTCATATAAATTATTTAAACACAATGCATCATCAGTATACATATATAAATCGAGCATCAATAATTTAATCATAATATACCATTAATTTATCACCCTAAAGTCGGTACACTTTATTTTTGTTATTATACATCTAACTCGACAGTCAGTACAGCAGCGCCACTAACTCTATTCAAACCAGCTAGTCCAGTATATTTTCCTTGACATAAACATTCACAATTACACAAGCACAAGTACATTTATAGAAAATACCATTTATTTAACTCTAACAAGTATTGTAAAAACAAAAGTTTGAGGTGTAAGACACCTACCTAATGGTTGAACTCGCGCAAAAGTCCCAGGCTATTGAACAGATTCTACAATCTCTCCTGTATCATTAAAGATACATATCAAATGTGGCTCCACCATAATTCAAAATTCCATTCTAAAATTCATTTAAATTTAGAATCGTATGACACATGCATTCGCATATTTATTTATTTCCTTTCTTTTCATGACTTATTTTTCCAGACTGAGTATCTTTAAACATGACCTAACAATCTTAATTTATTTTATTTTATTTTTGTCTACTCAATCCATCATGTACAGACTTAGTAACATCACATCCTTGCATTTATTCATACCATTGAAACTAATTCATTTTCCTTATCAAACCAACTCTTGGCTAAATGACCTTATTTTTTATTTATTTATTTTCATGATGAGTTTTCCAATTCTTTTTCATAAGTCCACTTTACTTCATCTTAAGTAAATTTAACAACATATTTTCATCATAATTCCATGTACGCCTTAATTTAACCTTTTCCTCCTCTTTTATTAACCATTTGGACATCATTAAAATTCCACAAAATGACATTTTCCCCACATTAATCTATTATTTGAAACATAACACAATTCATTTGGAATTCAACAAACCACAATCCCATAAAAATCCCCATAACATTAGGTCGAATAAACTAAAGTTCAAGATTTTCATTTTTGGTTGGATTCCATATTATGATGAGAATTTGGATCTTTTTAAAATTCTTTCAATTGACACTCTACCTAATTTTCTTTATACAAATATATGCATCCATACCTAGTTTTCATAGAAAATGAATCAAAGTCTTATCTCCTTATTTCTTCTTCATTTGGCCGAATGTCTTCATTCATGGTGAGGGATGATTCCCTTTTTAATTATTCCATATATACCTTTACCAATTCATTTCATATCTATTCGAACCTCATTCAACTTAAGTTCCATAGCAATTAAAACAATTAAGCTCATCCTCTCATTTATATGTCTAGGAAGAATCTTTGCATTAAATAAAGGATAAAGTTTTCTTCAAGTTTTCTTTCAATTACCACTAGACCCAATCCTTTTTAATGCCTAAAAACATATATCCATTAAATCAACAAACTCAATGTCCCTTCATCAAAATTTCAAAACTTCCCTAACACATTTTACAACACAATTAATCTATAACAACATTAATAACAAGAACACATTTTACCATTATATCCATAAACCCTACACCCACACAATTCTAATTTCATCAAAACATGTAATTAAATCAAGCTTCCTAAATGTTTTACTAAGACTAGCAATAAATTCAAATAGCAAAACTCGTCCACCTTTGATTATTTCCTTGAACCCAACGGTCAGAATATATATCATTGTGTTGTGTACAATATATCTCAAAATCAGAATAATCCAACCGTTGGATCTCCATAGATCTGAATAAAACTGAACTAACCTGAAAATGGACGAGCTACTGTTCAACATGAACCAAACCTTGCCGGAGAGTGCGTTTCAGATCTCCACCGTCTAGAATAAAGGCCACATCTAGGCGCACCACATATCCAAAAATAGGCACGATCCAACGGTGCAAGAGAGAGAAATCGGCTGGTGACCAAAACTGCCCTCCATGTATATTTCCTTTTGTTTTCCAGGACACTTCCGATGATGATTTCTGTTCAATGGATTATGTTCCTTCAAATCCCCCCGGTCTGTTAATAGAAGAGCGTGAGAAGCACAATATATCCAAAACTCAACATGATCCAATGGTGGATTCCAAAGATATGGCCACCGAAGCATTATTGGTTCATCCAAATCTAGTGGCCTTTTGTTGTTTTTAAAGGCACCATTGTTTTCCTAATTACATTTATGTCCCTCACTTATGTATTTATATATTATTTGTTTTTTTTTTCATGGAAACCATCCGGTTTGTTTCTGCTTAAGTTGTTAGTCTTTACCAAACTCCCATTGGGATGATATCTTTCACCAATGTAGGAAAACATATTAATAGACTTCATGCAAAATTTCATCCCAATTCGACAATTGGATCGAGAGCTCTGCTTTCTAATGTAAAATTGGTCAGTTTATGACTTTTCATCAACTATCCAAATTTTCTTGTTCAATCTTCACATAAAATAATATCAATTATCCTTCTAAACCTTTAAGGTCATTTTATTATTTTGGAATATATTCATTTTGTCATTTCTCTCATTATTTTATTCATCAAAACACGTTACCAGTTTCTCTGTCTTTATGAATTCTAAAACAAAATTCATTTTATGGAGGTCATCCCCTCCATTATATATCACTTTCAGTCTTACATTTACATGGCAGGTTATACATCCGCATATTTAAATCATAAATTTTCTAGGGTTTCACACTCTCTCTCTCTCCCCCTCTCTTTTTATTTATTTATTTTGAAAAAGCATGTGTATGTACAGGTAGTTGAGATTATGGCTCACATCTTTCCTTGGTTTTACATCCAAGAACGGCTTAAACGCCCTTTATGGGTTGGGGATAGGCTTGCCATCCAGTTTTCTTAAAAACTGGCAAATAAGGTATGTTTTAGTCAAATTCTCAAGACTATGTCGAGCATGTTATTTAAGAAAATGGGGTCATAAGTCATGAAATGCACAATGCACATCTCCATCAGGATACGTCTCAAAAGTCAATAGAAGATTATCTAATGATTCCTTATGTTTGAAATAAATCCTGACTTTTGATAATTTTCACAAGCTTTGCAAAACACATGTGTGTCTTTGAACATGGTGGGCCAATAAAATCTACATTGTAAGATTTTTGTAGTTGTCTTTTTTGACAAGAAATGACTCCCACATGCCTTAGAATGACAAAATTTAATGACACTACTTACCTCATTGTCGGGAATGCATTTTTGAAATATTTGATCAGGGCAATATTTGAATAAGTACAGGTCATCCCAATAAAATTTTTGCATGTCGCTCAAAAACTTTCTTTTATCTTTGGTACTCAAGTGAGTTGGCAAAAATCCTGAAGCAAGAAAATTGATATTTTTAGCAAACCAAGGCATTGAAATAAGAAAAAGCAAGGATTTGTTAGGAAAGTAATCATCGATTGGTGTGATGTCGGATGTCGAATCTGTTGTCACTCTTGACAAAAGATCTGCATCAACATTTTCAATGCCTTTTTCACCCGTGATTTCTTCCCGAGAATAAATCATTTGCAAATCTTCAGATTCATCAAACTCATTTTTACTCAAAGTAGATTCAAGTTGATCATGAACCAATTCTTCAATAAAATCTACTTCTTGTAAATCATTATCATCTCCAGGTTACTTGTAGATGTTGAAAATATTCATCTTCAATGTCATGTTTCCAAATGATAGCTTCATCAGTCCATTCCTACAATTAATCAATGCATTAGAATTTGCAAGAAATGGATGTCCTAAAATAACAGGAAATGAATTACATCCTTCAACAGGTTCTGTGTCCAAGATAAGAAAATCCACAGGATAAATGAATTTATCGACTTGTACTAACACATCCTGAACTATTTCTTTAGGCACTTTTACAGATATATCGACAAGTAAAAGAGTTACAGAAGTTGGTTTTAACTCACCTAGATTGAGACTCTAAAAGACTGAATATGGAAGTAAATTCACACTAGCTCCAAGATCAAGTAAGGCTCTTTCAATTTTATGTTCTCCAATAAAGCAAGAAATTGTAGGACAACCAAGGTCTTTATATTTCAAAGCATTATTGTTCGGAAGAATGGCACTTGTTCGGCTAAAAAGGCTTTCTTTTTCACATTCAGTTTTCTCTTCATAGTGCATAGATCTTTCAAAAATTTAGCATAGGAAGGAACCTGTTTAATAGCATCCAACAAAGGTATATTGATCCTTACCTGTTTGAAAGTTTCAAAGATTTCAGAGTTGTGATTGACTTTCCTTTGTTTGGTCATGGCATGAGGAAATGGGAGTGTTGACGGGGAATCAGCCTTTTCTTTGCAATGTTTAGGTTCAACCCCTTCCTTACCCTTAGAGATAGACTCATCATCTTTCTCACAAGGTTCAAGAATGGGTTTTTTCAATAACCTTACCACTGTGAAGAGTGATGACTGATTTGACTTGATTCATATGTTGGCTTCCGAAACTACTTGCATTTACATTGTATTGCCCGTTTGGATTTTGCTATGGTTGAGATGGAAACTTACCTTTCTCTTGGAAACTGAAAGTAGATGTTAACTTTGTAAGAGTATCTTTAAAATCTGTTATGCCTTGAGCAAGTTGAGTGTTGATTGCCTCTTACTTTTCAATGAATGCATGCAATGTTTCCTTAAGATTTCTTCTAGGAGGGGGGACATAAGGAGGTGCATATCCATAAGGATTTTGGAAATTGTGGTGTGCTTTAAACGGTGGTTATGAAGTTTGTGCATTGTTGTTATCACTCTTCCAACTGAAATTTGGGTGATTTCTCCAACCAGGGTTATACGTTTGTGAGTATGAGTTATGATTGGGCCTTTGGAAACTATTTAAAGCATGGGTTTATTCATGGAGGCATTCCCTAAAACAAGGCAAAGTTGTACAATCATTTTTTGAGTGTTCATTGGTTTCACAGATTTGACACACAATGTCTTGAACAGATTTTAATTGACCACTCTTTTTCAATTCAAGTGCTTCGACTTTTCTAGCTAAAGATGCAAACTTGGCTTGGAGGTCATGATCTTCCCTAAGGTTGTGCATACCTCCACTAGATGTATGAGGTTGAGTTTTATTTGGTGCCTTATAAGTACCCGTGGTGTCCCAATTTTGAGCATTTTCAGCTAGCAAGTCTAGGTACTCCATTGCTTCATTAGGGTCTTTATCTTCAAAAGTTCCATTGCACATCAATTCAACCATTTGCCTATCTCTAGGTGTTAAACCTTCATAAAAATGTGAAACCAATCTCCATGTTTCAAAACTATGATGAGGGCAAGTATTAAGCAAGTCTCGATACCTATCCCAACATTGGTAAAATGTTTCTCCTGGCTTTTGAGTGAAAGTGATGATTTGTCTTTTGAAAGAGTTTGTTTTGTGAGACGGAAAAAACTTCTTTAAAAACTGTTGTTGCATTTCATCCTAAGCACGAATAGATCCTGGTCTCAAATTTTGTAACCATGTTTTAGCTTTATCTTTTAATGAAAAAGGAAAAAGCTTTAATTTAATGATGTTCATGCTACAATTAGAGTCATTATAGGTGTTACAGACCTCCTCAAATTCCCTTAAATGCAACTATGAATTTTCTAGGTCTAAGCCATGAAAAGAAGGTAAAAGTTGAATAATGTCTAGCTTAAAATTAAAATGAGATGCATCATGAGGGAAAATTATGCATGAGGGTGCACTTGTTCTTGTGGGATTCATGTGGTCTCTAAGTGTTCTCATACAGTTATTCTCATAATTCTCATTATAAAGCAACTGATTATCTTCTTCGGCTATATTTTCTAAAAATGATGAGGATACCCTATAAAGTCGACCACTTAATGTATATGACCAAACTCTCATGCACGTGTAAGAAGAGAATAAAAGGAAGAAAAGAAAAGAGAAGAACAAGAAACAAAAGAAAACAAAAGAAACAAGAGTTAGATAAAATGAAAAGTGAAAAGAAAAAATAAAATAAATATTATAATTTATACAAGAATTTACCTCCCCGGCAACGGCGCCAAAAACTTGACACTACCACAAGCTTGATGTCTTCTCCCAAGTGCAGGAGTGTCGAAGTAATAAATAACCTAGTAAGACCGGGGTCAAACCACAGGGAGGTTAACTATATAAATTATAAATAACAACAACACAGCAACAACAACAACAATAATAATAATTAGTAGTAGCAGTAATAGTAATAGTAATAGTAATACTAATACTAATAATAACAATAATAGTAATAATAGCAGTAGTAGCAGTAATGATATTGATAATAGTAATAGTAATAATAAAGAGAGCTTTGAGATGTAAGATTGATTTAAGGATTAAACAATAACAAAAAAAAAAAACAAATGTCAAGGTTAGAGGATCCACTAATGGTACTTTAAATAAGTATAGTATAAACTCTTACTACTTAACTAGAAACAACACACAAAGGAGTTTCCATTCAGATTATAATTGTTAACATGATTACATTAATTATCTTATTTGAGTAATGCCAATACTTGTAAATATTATCATGTATTCATGGTGATAACTTACGTTAACAACAAATCAAGTTCCTTTCATAGCATAGGTGCAGGTTATACCATACGGTTAGGTTATGAAAGTGCCAAGCATTTGTTGTACCAAGGGTTGTTCAATACAAATCTAGATTAACTATTTAACAAGCAAGGTATTAAGAGCGAGTAAGATAATAAATATAAAACATGTTAGTATCAAGCATTAAAGTCCATGTTGAGTTTATAGTATACTTATTCTTACACCGTTAGTGTAACCTTTTCACCTTGACATAATAGATTTAGCTAAACATAATGAAAGAAAGAAACATAAATAAACAAGATAAGAACATAATTATATAAATAAAGGAAGGGAAATAAAAAGCATAAACAAGAGATTAATATAACATCAAATAAAACTTAAACATTATAAAATACAAAGAAAGAGAGCAAGAGCATGATCTTGATCTGAACACCAAGATGCCTAAATGCATGGCAAATGCCTCCTTTTATAGGCCAAAATTTGAAACTATTGATTTGATGAATAATTGTTGAGTGGGTGGCCACATCTTGACTTGGTGAAGATCCTTATTTTCTTGTTTGAATAAAACGTCATTTCTAACATCAGAACTGAAACCACCTATACTCATGAAAGTTCTAGGAAATTCTCTTAGCTTTCTAGAAAAAAAAAATTGAGGTCATTTGGACTTCTAGAACTCGAGATATGGGCTGAACACTGAACAATATCAGGGCTGCAGGACAGATTCGGACTTCTCCGTTGTTACTATAATTTGGACTTAAAAACAGCCTTTTAAATCCTGGCCTCCACATGAAAGTTGTAGGCCTATGTGTTACCAAATCTGTGTAAAAATTTAAGATCATTTGGGCATCTAGAACTCGAGATATGACCTAATTACCAAACAGTGTTCCAATTTGGACTGCAACAATATCTCTTTTCTAAGCTTCACCCTCTCTTTATCTTCACAATTTCAGTAGTTGAATTCATCAATCAATCCTTTGTTTTATGTGATAGGCCTGCATTTAAGATGAACATTTACCATAAATTAAAGGTATCTTATATTATTAGGTATGTTATTATAAAACATGCTTTAGTTAAGGAGTTATTGATACTTCAAGTGCAAAATGATGATATAAAACCTTGATAAACATGCACTTTTAAGTACTAATCAATTCATTCCCACGGTATTTTTGGATTGGGGCCACAAAGAAAAGAACTTCCAAATCAAATAGATCTTTGCTAGCACTAGTGAAGCCTTAGCTGCTGCCGAACAAGTAATGAGGGGTGAAGCCCAGGCTCTAATGAATATGGAAAGAAGGATTAAAAAAGAACTACTTCCGTTTAAGGTTGGTCGTATCACTATCGGTATTACAGAATAAAGAAGAGGAGCAATTCGCCCTTTCAACTGATAAAAAGAATCTATCTTCAATGATTATTTCTTTAAAGCAAAAGTGAAAGTGCCGATCGAGGCTTGTCAAAGATAAGGGACTCGACTTCGCCTGCCTTATTAAGGACTTACCAGCTTACCTAAAGGAAGAAAAAGAAAGGGGCAAGGAGTATAAAAATATCTAGGTCACTTCCACCAATAACTAAAGCTATTTCTTACTAGTGTGGATTCTCCACATAGAAACAATGGGATCTTTACAACTTGTTCCACAAACTCCAACTACTAGAAAGACTAAAACTGACTCCAATCAGTCAACTACCATGCATAAGCGGATACCATCAAGTGATGCCTTTGTACATTAAAATATAATGATTCTTCTTTTTCTTTCATTCAAGTAAGATGGTGGGTCAAGAAAGACTAAGCTGTAAAAGACATAATTCAGCACCGAATACTAATTCACTGTAGGCAACACAATTTCAGCAGCAAATCACAAATTCTCTGCAGAAACACACAATTTGGCTGCAAATGCTAATTCGCTGTAGGCAACACAATTTCAGCAGCAAATCACAAATTCTCTGCAGAAACACACAATTTGGCTGCAAATGCTAATTCGCTGTAGACAAAGTTTCGATAGTGAATCACAATTTCGTTGCAGACAACTCAACTTCGGCAACAAATAACAAATTCACTACCCAACACACATTTCGACAACGAATGCTAATTCACTGCAAACAACAACAACGAATCCTAGATTCGCTACAGACAACTCAACTTCAAAAGCAAATAAAAAATTCACTATAAAACATGCAATTCAGCAGCGAATTAGCATTCGCTGCAAACAACTCAATTTCAGGAGCGAATCACATATTCACTCTAGACAACTCAACTTCGACAACGAATCCCAAATACTTTGTACAACACACGATTCGACAACAAGTGCTAACTCGCTGTAGCAACTTAGTTTCGACAGCGAATCACAAATTCACTCCAGCCAACTCAACTTCGGCAGTGAATCACAAATTCGCTGAAGAACACGGCATTCGGCAAGGAATGCTAATTTGCTGCTGACAACTCAATTTCAGCAACAAATAACAAATTCGATCCAGACAACTCAACTTCGGTAGCAACTCCTAAATTCTTTATAAAACACACGATTCGGTAGCGAATGCTAATTTGTTGTAGGCAACTCAGTTTTGGCAGCAAATCACAAATTCAATGTAGCCAACTCAGCTTCGGCAGTGAAACGCGCCATTTGGCAGTGAATGCTAATTCGCTACAAACAACTCAATTTTGACATTGAATAACAGATTCGTTCTAGACAACTTAAACTCGGCAGTGAATCACAAATTCCCTGCAGAACACACAATTCAACAGCAAGTGCTAATTCGTTGCGGAACACAATTCGGTAGTGAATGCTAATTCACTGGAGGCAACTTAATTTCAACAACGAACGACAAATTCACTGCAAACAATTCAGTTTGGTAGAGAATCATAAATTCGCTGCAGAACACGCCATTTGGTAGCGAATGCTAATTCCCTGCAAACAACTCAGTTTCGGCATCGAATCACAGATTCACTCCAGACAACTTAACTTCGGCAGCGAATCACAAATTTGCTTCAGAACACACAATTTGGCAAGGAATGCTAATTTTTTGCTGACAACTCAATTTCGGCAGCAAATAACAAATTCGATCTAGACAACTCAACTACGATAGTGAATACCAAATTCTTTGGAGAGCACATGATTTAGCTTAGTAGCGAATGCTAATTCGCTATAGGCAACTTAGTTTCGGCAGCGAATCACAAATTCGCTCCAGACAACTCAACTTCAGTAGGGAATCCCAAATACTTTGTAGAACACACTATTCGGTAGCAAATGCTAATTCATTGCAGGCAACTCAGTTTTGGCAGCAAATCACAAATTCACTATAGCCAACTCAACTTCTGTAGCGAATCATAAATTTGTTGCAGAACACGCCCTTTGGCAGTGAATCACAAATTCACTCCAGAACACACAATTCGACAGCGAATCACAAATTCAATGCAGAACACACGATTCAGCAATGAATGCTAATTGGCTGCAGACAACTCAGTTTCGGCAACGAATCACAAATTCACTGCAGACAACTCAACTTCGGCAGTGAATCCAATTTTTTTTGCAGAACACATGATTCGTCAGCAAATGCCAATTCACTATAAGCAACTTAGTTTCGATAGTGAAACATAAATTTACTGCAGACAACTCAACTTTGGTAGAGAATCACAAATTTGCAGCAAAACACACAATTCGGCAGTGAATGCTAATTCTCTGTAGACAACTCAGTTTCAGCAGTGAATCACAATTTCGCTACAAAACACACAATTCAACAACGAATCATAAATTCGCTGTAGACAACTTAGCTTTGGTAGTGAATCCCCAATTCGCTACAAAAAAAAATTCGACAGCGAATCACAAATTCTCTACAGAACACACAATTCGACAACAAATCACAAATTCAATGTAGAACACACAATTCGGCAACAAATGCTAATTTTCTATAGGTAACTCAGTTTCAGGTGCGAATCACAAATTCACTGCAGACAACTCAACTTTAGCAGTGAATCCCCAATTCGCTGCAAAAAACAATTCAACAGCGAATCACAAATTCTCTACAGAACACACAATTCGACAACAAATCACAAATTCAATGTAGAACACACAATTCAGCAACAAATGATAATTTTTTGTAGGCAACTCAATTTCAGCTGCGAATCACAAATTCACTACAGACAACTCAACTTTAGCATCGAATCACAAATTTGGTGCAAAACATGCCATTCGGCAGTGAATCACAGATTCACTGCAGACAACTCAACTTTAGTAGCAAATCACAAATTCGCTGCAGAACACATAATTAGGCAAGGATTGCTAATTTGGTGCAAATAACTCAGTTTTGGCAGCGAATCACAAATTCGCTCCAGACAACTCAACTTCGGCAGTGAATCCCAAATTCTTTATAGAACGCACGATTCAGAAGCGAATGCTAATTCGTTGTAGGAAACTCAGTTTTGCCAGCGAATCACAAATTAACCACAAATAACTCAACTTCGGCAGTAAATGACAAATTCCCTATAGAAAATGCCATTCGGCAGTGAATGCTAATTCGCTGCAGACAACTTAATTTCAGCATCGAATAACATATTCACTCTAGCCAACTTAACCTCAGCAGCGAATCACAAATTCGCTGAACACATAATTCGACAGCGAATGCTAATTCGCTGCGGAACACACAATTCGTCAGTGAATGCTAATTCGCTGTAGACAACTCAGTTTCAACAACGAATCACAATTTCGTTGTAGAACACAATTTCGTAGCGAATCATAAATTTGCTACAGACAACTCAACTATTGTAGGAAATCCCAAATTCGCTACATACCACAATTCAACACCGAATCACAAATTCAATGCAGAACACACAATTCAGCAAGGAATGCTAATTTGTTGCTGACAACTCAATTTTGGCAGCGAATTAGAAATTTGATACAGACAATTTAACTTTGACAGCGAATCCTAACTTCTTTGTAAAACACAAGATTCGGCAGCGAATGCTAATTCGCTAGAGGCAACTCAGTTTTGACAGCGAATCACAAATTCACTGTAGACAACTCAACTTCGACAGTGAATCACAAATTCGATGCAAAACATGCCACATTCGCTGTAGACAACACAATTTCGACATCGAATCATAGATTCGCTGCATACAACTCAACTTCAGTAGTAAATCATAAATTTGCTGTAGAACACATAATTCAGCAGCGAATGCTAATTCACTGTAGATAACTCAGTTTTGGCATCTAATCACACATTCGCTGCAGACAACTCTGCTTTGACAACAAAATACAAATTCTTTATAGAGCACATGATTCAGCAGCGAATGCTAATTCACTGTAGGTAACTCAGTTTTGCCAATAAATCACAAATTCACTGCAAGACAACTCAACTTCAGCAACGAATCACAAATTCCCTATAGAACACGCCATTCAGCAGCGAATGCTAATTCATTGCAGACAACACAATTTTAGTAGAGAATCACAATTTCTCTACAAAACACACAATTCGGCAGCGAATGCTAATTCTCTACAGAAGACTCAATTTCGGTAGTGAATCACTAATTCGCTACAAAACACACATTTCGGCATGAACACACACATACATATGCTATAACAACCCCAGCACATAAACTGTCACTAAGTTCCGGCATAACACACATTGAAACCATCAATTCCAACATATAATCTTTCTACAAATTCTAGCAGAACACACATTGAAACCATCAATTGCAACATATAATCTTTCAACAAATTCCAGCATAACACACATTGAAGCCATCAATTCCAGCATATAATCTTTCAACAAATTCCAGCAGAACACACACATGCATGCTGGCCAACCCCTATAGTTAATACCGACCCTTTACCATGATTTTTTATTTCCATTTTATTCATTTTTCTTCGTTTGATGTTCTGAGAATTGGCCTCATTTTGTTTCTGTTTCCTTGTCCTCTTAGTTAATTTTAGTTTCTTCCACAACTAGCTTAGGTCATAGGTCAATTTTCTTAAGGTCTTCTTCTTCATTTCTGGTTCTAGGTATTAAGGACAAGAGGAAGGGAGTTTCATGACCCATACCTTTTGAATCTAAGTAAGTTTGGGGAAGGTTTGATAGTATTCTTTCTCCTCTCCTGCTGGTTCTCCACCTTCTTCCACTCATGTTTTTTTGGCCCCCTTTTCCTTTTGACACGATCAAAAGATTGATGTCTTCTCCTAAGAGCAGGAGTGTCGAAGTAATAAATAACCCAGCAAGACTGGGGTTAAACCGTAGGGAGGATAACTATATAAATTATAAATAACAATAATACAACAACGACGATGACAACAACAACAACAATAATAATAGTAGTAATACTAATAGTAGTAGTAGTAGTAGTAGTATAAGTAGTAGTAGTAGTAGTAGTAGTAGTAGTAGTAGTAATAAAGAGAGCTTTGAGATGTGATATTGATATAAGGATTAAAAAATGATAAAAACAATTGTCAAGGTTAAAGGATCCACTAATGATATTTCAAACAAGGTTAGAATTTGAACAGACTTAACTCATGAAAGTTCTAAGAAATTGTCTCAGCTTTTCAACAAAAAAAAATCTTAGATAGTGTCTGGGCTGTAGGACAGATTCAAACTTCTCCGTTGTTGTTACAATTTGGTCTTGAAAATGAACTTTTTAATTCTTGGACTCGTGAAAGTTTTAGGCCTATGTCTTAGCTTTCCATCCATATAGAGCACACCTAAATCCAAGATCTACAGCTCCATATATGACCCAGTGACTGAATAGTGTTCCAGTTTGGACTGAACCAGCATCTCTTTTCTAAGTTTGGCCCTCTCTTTGTCTTTTAAATATCAATAGTTAAACTCATCAATCAATCCTTTGATTTTATATGTTAGGCCTGCATTTAAGATGAACATTTACAATAAATTAAAGGTATCTTATAATATCAGATTGTTATTATAAAACATGCTTTCGTTAAGGAGTTATTGATACTTCAAGTGCAAAATGATGATATAAAACCTTGATAAAAATGTACTTTTAAGTACTGATCACCTTTCCTTATAGGTGACACGACCAAAAGCTTGATGTCTTTTCCCAAGTGCAGGAGTGTCGAAGTAATAAATAACCCGGCAAGACCGGGGTCGAACCACAGAGAGGTTAATTGTATAAATTATAAATAACAACGCAACAATAACAATAATAACGATAATAATAACAAAAGTAGTACTATTAATAGTAATAATAATAATAATACTCAGTACGTGGCGTTGTTATACCTGAGAATGATCTAAAAGATCGGGTCACAGGTTTCCAGCCTATATACTGAGTTTATGAACAGATAATAATAATAATAATAATAATAATAATAACAACAACAACAACAATAATAATAAAGAAGAGAAGGAAGAAATTAATGAGAACTTTGAGATGAAAGATTAATGTAAAGATTAAACAACGATAAAAACAAATGTCAAGGTTAGAGGATCCACTAATGGTACTTCAAACAAGTATAAATATAAACTCTTATTATTCAATTGGAAACCACACATAAAGGAGGTTCCAATCAGATTATAAATTGTTAACATGATTACATTAGTTATCTTATTCGAATAAAGCTAATACTTGTAAATGTTTGCAGGCATTCATGATTATAACTTATGTTAACAACAAATCAAGTCCCTTTCATAGCTCAGGTGTCGGTTATACCATACAGTATGGGCTATGAAAGTACCAAGTATTTGTTGTACCAAGTGTTATACAACATAAATCTAGATTAACCATTTAACAAGCAAAGTATTAAAAGTGAACAAGATAACAAATATAAAACATGTTAGTATCCAACGTTAAGGTCCATGTTAAGTTTATATTATACTTATTCTTACACCATTAGTGTACCCTTTTCACCTTGACATAATTAACTTAGCTAAACATAATGAAAGAAAAGAAACATAGATGAACAAGATAAGAACATAAATGAGAAAGAAGTTAACTAAGTAAAGGAAAGGAAATGAAGTGCATAAACTTGATATTAATGAAAGCAAAACATAAGCAATACAAAGAGAGAAAGCAAGAGCATGATCTTGATCTGCAAAACCAAGATGCCTCAATACATGGTAAGTGCCTCCTTTTATAGGCCAAAATTTGGAACTATTGATTTGTTGACTAATTGATGAGTGGGTGGCCACATCTTGACTAGATAACAATCCTTATCTTCTTGTCTGATCAAGACGTCATTGCTAACATCATAATTTGCCCAGAATCCTCAAGAATGTTCTAGGAAATTGTCTCAGCTTTCCAACAAAAAAAAGATGAGGTCATTTGAACTTCTAGAACTCAAGATATGGGCTGAACACTAAATAGTGTTTGGGCTGCAGGACAGCTTCGGACTTCTTCGTTGTTCCTTCAATTTGGACTTCAAAACGACCTTTTCAAATCTTGGGCTCCTCATGAAAGTTGTAGGCTTTTGTCTTACCTTTCCATCCATATAAAGTGGACCTAAATCCGAAATCTAGAGCTCCAGATATGATCCAATTACCGAGCAATGTTCCGGTTTGGACTGCACCGACATCTCTTTTCTAAGTTTGGCCATCTCTTTGTCCTTTAACTTTCAATGCTTAAACTCATCAATCAATCCTTTTATTTATGTGATAGTCCTGCATTTAAAATGAGCATTTACCATAAATTAAGGTATCTTATAACATCAAACTTGTTATTATAAAACATGCTTTAGTTAAGGAGTTATTGATACTTCAAGTGCAAAATGATGATATAAAACCTTGATAAACATGCACTTTTAAGTACTAATCACACCCCCCAACCAGCTTATTACTAGTCCCTAGTAATCTAAAGCGTTAAAATAGAGAAACAATTTGCAAGTTCCACAAAGCAAGGCATTCATCATTCAACTTCCATTAATCTATCCAGATAAACAAACTCTCATTAAATTTATATTCCTGCTTCATACTTCGTAAACAAGATATTAATAAACCTTCTTTTTGTGTGCTCAATGAAAACATAGATGATGGGGCTTTTGTTGGAAGAAAACAATATTATGTTCAAATGTTTAAGGTGAACTTCCTTGGGTTGGGATTTTCTTCTTCTTTTTCTTTTTTTTCTTTTTTTTTCTTTTTATTTTCTTTTTATTTATATACACATACAACTTAAAACACAATGTATCTTTAACCCATGTAACGAGTTTTAGGCTAATGACTCCCAGACCAGTTGGTCTTAGGGCATTAGGTGTTGAGACACCCCTACGAGCTTAACAACTCGGGTTGCAGATACTGATACGTAGATAGTGCAATGTTTGATTCCCTTAAGCTTTTCTCCTTAACCCATGTAACAAGCTTTGGGCCAATAGCTCCCAAGTCAGTTGACTTTAGGGTATTAGGTGTTAAAACACCCCTTCGGGCTTAATTGCTTAGGTTAGGGAGGCTACGAAACCAAACTTATCCACGTTTTATTATCATCAATACTATCTTTTTTTCTTTTTTTTTTCTTTTTCTCTTTTTTTTTTTTTTTTTTTTTGAAAATTATACACTATCCTTTTCCCTTAGTTGTTACCTTCAACAAAAGAACATAATTAATGTAATAATCCAATGTGCAACCCACAATCATATGTTAAAGTGTGTGTGTGAAAATGAAGGTTTAATAATACTTGTTAAATGAGTATAGGAGCAGAATCAAGTGATAACAATGTGAGAGTTTGTAAACCTGAATATTTCAAGAAGTATTATGATAGACCTTGGTAATGAAACTTACTAAGATGCGTCTCTAGAGTCAATAAAATTGATTCCATACTCTGCCATCCTAATAACAATTTTGTCAAATGGTTTTAATAATAGCAAAAACAATTAGCAAGTTAGTATTTTTTTATTTTTTTTTTAAACTACTACCCTCTCCCCCCAACCAAAACGAGACATTGTCCTCAATGTTCGAAGGTAGAAAGATAGAGTATAAAAGACATCACCTGAAACAGCGAACAATGACAAACCTGAAACACACTTAAACAAACATAAGAAGGAACAAAACAAAATAATATGCTATTAATAAAACCAAAAGACACAAGGTTTCACAAATGAAGGCTCAAATCTAATCTAAGCTTTTTACGGCTTTCCTTAGTTGACCAATCTAGACGACTCATGCAGGGATCAATGACAGGGATGAAAGATTGTAGTTGGTCAATCAATTGTTCAGCAGTAGCAGCAGAGATTATGATTCGTCGTGCCGAAGATGTTAGAAATTCCTGTTCCACAGCTTGATCAAGGAAAGACAGCAACTTATCATAAAAACCATTAACATTTAACAAACCTATAGGTTTATGGTGAATGTGCAGTTGGGCCCAAGATGAAATATGAAAGATCTCTTCCAATGTGCCCAGACCACCTGGTAAGGCAATGAAGGCATCAGCATGGTTAAACATGGTATTCAGTCGGTCAGACATTGTTGGGACCTGTAGTTCCTCTCCAATTGTTTTTCCAATGATGTCCCCAGTTGCTAAAGCTTTGGGGACAACCCCCAAAACTTGACTGCCTCCTAAAAATGCAGCCATTGACACACCTCCCATTAACCCAAGGCTGCCTCCCCCATACACTAAATGAATCTTTCTCTCAGCTAGTACCCGACCAAGATGATTTGCTGATTCTAAAAACTCTTTTTCTTTCCCAGAACTGGATCCACCGAAAACACAAATATTTCTTATATGATGACTTGAGGAACCTGCCATTTCTACACACTTCTATATTTGATGAATATATGGGATGAGTAGAAATGAAGGGAAGGAAAAGAAGAATTTATAGATGAAAAAGTGAAAATGCAATCATACCACCTATATGTAGGCCAGTTGTAGTCTCACAAACTCTCTCTCTCTCTCTTTATTAATTATTTATTTTGAAAAAGCATGTATGTACAGGTAGTTGTGATTGTGGCTCACATCTTCCCTTGGTTTTACGTCCAAGAACGGCTTAAACGCCCTCTATGGGTCGGGGATAGGCTTCCCATCCAGTTTTCTTAAAAACTGGCAAACAGGGTCTTTTTTAGTCAGATTCCCAAGACTAAGTCGATCATGTTCTTTATGGAATTGTGGCCATAAATCATGAATTACACGATGCACATCTCCACTAGGATGCGTCTCAAGGGTCAACAAAAGATTATCTAAAGACCCCTTACTCAGGCCATCCTTAATGAATTGTATTTTATCTTCACGGTTTACAGATACCATTCCTAAAGAACGACATGTCGCATTACAAGTCCATCTGGCACATCTGTGACAGACTTTCAGTCGTTTTGCACGACGTTTCTTTGCAAAAGTGCTTTTACCTGTTCCAGGCAAGTGTGAAATGAAAGAATTGGAGGACTCACCTGATAATCGGACCTTTGCTTCAATCAGCCAACAAATATCTTCAGGAATTCCATGATTCATTAACAACCGTAATCTTTCACACCTAGCACGGTAAATTTTTGTAATCGCATTTTGAGGCAGAGCGGGAAAATACCTTTTCAACTTTTCAAGAGTGCTGTCCATTTTTAAATGAGAATTGGATGGGAGATTCAAAGAAAGAAGAAAGAGCAGAGAATTGCACAATTATATACACAGATATCAGTTATCATGGGAAACTGAAAGAACCGACTTAAGAGTCACGGAGTACCGTTATCCGCCATTTGACCGGGGTGAGAGAAACTAGCAAAACAAAAGATACACCAAAACAAACACAAAACAATGTGAGAAAAAGAATCAATCTTTATATACAGGATCACTCAATTCAGTAGAGTCATTTTCAACTGAAAAATTGTCAAAATAAACTTTCAACTGATGCCCATTTACCTTGAAAACATTGCCATTCTTTGGATTCTCGATATCACAGGCCCCATATGGATACACATGTTTCACAATAAAAGGACCGCTCCATCTTGATCTTAGTTTTCCAGGAAATAAATGGAGTCGAGAATTATAAAGCAAGACTTTTTGACCAACATTGAATGTTTTTCTCAGTATTTTCTTGTCATGAAACTCTTTGATTCTTGCTTTATGAATTCTTGAATTGTCATATGCATCATTTCTAATTTCCTCAAGCTCATTTATTTGCAATTTTCGCAGTTGACTAGCATCATCAAGGCTTGAATTGAAAGCTTTAATAGCCCAATAAGCTTTATGTTCAATTTCCACAGGCAAGTGACAAGGTTTTCCATAGACTAGTCTATAAGGTGACATACCTAATGATGTTTTATAAGCAGTTCGATAAGCCCAAAGTGCATCATTAAGTCTTAAAGACCAGTCTTTCCTATTAGGGTTCACTATTTTCTCCAAGATCTGTTTGATCTCCCTATTAGCAAGCTCTACTTGTCCACTTGTCTGAGGGTGATAAGGGGTGGCAACTTTATGTGTGATTCCATATTTCTTCATTAAAGACTCAAATGGCTTGTTGCAAAAGTGTGTTCCACCGTCACTTATCATGGCTCGAGGGATTCCAAATCGACTTAAAATGTTTTCTTTCAAAAACTTTATCACTATTTTGTGATCATTGGTTCGACTTGGAATTGCCTCTATCCATTTTGAAACATAATCTACTGCGACCAATATGTACAAGAAACCAAATGATGGAGGAAATGGACCCATGAAATCTATACCCCAACAATCAAAGATCTCAATGACAAGAATAGGATTTAAAGGCATCATGTGACGTTTCGAAATAGATCCCAACTTTTGACAATTTTCACAAATCTTACAGAATGCATGTGAGTCTTTGAACATGGTGGGCCAATAGAATCCACTTTGTAAGATTTTTGCAGTTGTCTTTCTTGATGAGAAATGACCCCACATGCCTCAGAATGACAAAATTTAATGACACTACTTACCTCATTGTCAGGAATGCATCTTCGAAATATTTGATCAGGACAATATTTGAATAAATAAGGGTCATCCCAATAAAAGTTTTTTACTTCGTTCAAGAACTTTCTTTTGTCTTGGGTACTCCAATGAGCTGGCAATTGTCCTGAAACAAGAAAATTAACAATATTAGCAAACCAAGGCATCGTAGAGACAGAAAATAAAGATTCATTAGGAAAGTAGTCATCGATTGGTGTAATGTCAGATCTCGAATCGGTTGTCAATCTTGACAAATGATCCGCGACAACATTTTCGATGCCTTTCTTGTCTTTGATTGTGATATCAAATTCTTGAAGTAACAAAATCCACCGCACCAATCTAGCCTTAGAATCTTTCTTAGAGAGAAGATATTTCAATGCTGCATGATCACTAAAAACAATAACAGGTGAGCCAACAAGATAAGATCTGAACTTGTCACATGCAAATACTACTGCAAGTAATTCTTTTTCAGTGGTAGTGTAATTCATTTGAGCACTATTTAAAGTTTTACTTGCATAGTAAATCACATAAGGTTTCTTATCTTTTCTTTGTCCCAAGACAGCACCCACGGCATAATCACTAGCGTCACACATTATTTCAAAAGGTAATGACCAATCAGGAGGTTGAATGATAGGAGCAGAAGTAAGCAAGTTTTTAAGTTTAACAAAGGCTTCCTCACAATGTTCAGTCCATTCAAAAATATTATCCTTTGTTAGAAGGTTACTCAAGGGCTTAGATATTACACTAAAATCTTTGATGAACCTTCTGTAAAAACCAGCATGTCCTAAGAATGATCTAACATCTTTAACAGATTTTGGTGTTGGTAAGTTGGCAATTAACTCGATTTTAGATTTGTCAACCTCAATTCCTTTCGATGAAACAATGTGACCAAGTACAATGCCGTTTGTTACCATATAAAGTGACATTTTTCCCAATTCAGTACAAGATTCTTCTCTTCACACCTGCTCAAAACCTTTTCTAAGTTAGTCAAACAATCATCAAATGAATCACCAAAAACAGAAAAATCATCCATAAAAAATTTCAAGAAAACGTTCAACCATATCACTGAATATGCTAAGCATGCATCTTTGAAACGTGGCTGGTGCATTACATAATCCAAAAGGCATCCTTCGATATGCAAAAGTACCAAATGGACATGTGAAAGTAGTCTTCTCTTGATCTTCCAATGCAATTTCAATTTGATTGTAACCTGAATAACCATCTAGGAAACAATAAAATTCATGACCTGCAACTCTTTCTAGGATTTGGTCCATGAAAGGTAAAGGGAAATGATCTTTTCTAGTCATTGAATTAAGTTTCCTATAGTCAATGCACATGCGCCAACCCGTAACAGTCCTAGTTGGAATTAACTCATTTTTCTCATTTGTTATCACAGTGACTCCAGACTTTTTGGGTACAACTTGGGTAGGACTTACCCATTTGCTATCAGAAATAGGATAAATGATTCCATTATCTAGAAGCTTAATGACTTCATTTTTCACTACTTCTTTCATATTAGGATTAAGCCTTCGTTGCATTTCTCTAGAGGGTTTAACATTTTCCTCCAAATAAATCCTGTGTGTGCAAATCAAAGGGCTAATTCCTTTTATGTCAGCTATGGTCCATCCTAATGCATTTTTGTGCATTTTCAGAGTCTGTAATAACTTACCTTCTTGATGCGCATTAAGTTTGGAAGAGATTATTACCGGAAAAGTTTCATTTTCTCCCAAAAATGAGTATTTGAGATTAAATGGTAACGGCTTCAATTCAGGTTTTGGTGGTTGAACACTTGAAGGTATGGGCTCAATTGATCGTGGTGGCAATTCTTCAATTTGTGGTTTCCAATTGCATGCCTTTGATTCCTGAAAGTAGACCATTTGCAAATCATCAGATTCATCAATCTCAGTTTCACTAGAAGTGGTTTGAAATTGATCATGAACTAATTTTTCAATAAAGTCCACTTCCTGTAAATCATTATCATCTCCAGGTTGCTTGTAAATGTTGAAAATATTCATCTCCAATGTCATGTTTCCAAATGATAGCTTCATCAGTCCATTCCTACAATTAATCAATGCATTAGAAGTGGCAAGAAATGGACGTCCTAAAATGACAGGAATTGAATTACATGCTTCAACAGGTTGCGTGTCCAAGACAACAAAATCCACAGGATAAATGAATTTATCAACTTGTACCAACACATCTTCAATTATTCCTCTAGGCACTTTTACAGATCTATCGGCGAGTAAAAGAGTTACAGAGGTTGGTTTTAACTCACCTAGATTGAGACTCTGAAAAACTGAATATGGAAGTAAATTCACACTAGCTCCAAGATCAAGTAAGGCTCTTTCAATTTTATGTTCTCCAATAAAGCAAGAAATTGTAGGACAACCAGGGTCTTTATATTTCAAAGCATTATTGTTCTGAAGAATGGCACTTACTTGTTCGGCTAAAAATGCTTTCTTTTTCACATTCAATTTTCTCTTCACAGTGCACAGATCTTTCAAAAATTTAGCATAGGAAGGAACCTGTTTAATAGCATCCAACAAAGGTATATTTGATCCTTACCTGTTTGAAAATTTCAAAGATTTCAGAGTTGTGACTAACTTTCCTTTGTTTGATCATGGCATGAGGAAATGGAAGTGCTGGCGGGGAATCAGCCTTTTCTTTGCAATGTTCAGGTTCAACCCCTTCCTTACCCTCAGAGATAGACTCGTCATCTTTCTCACAAGGTTCAAGAATAGGTTTTTCAATAACCTTACCACTACGAAGAGTGATGACTGATTTGACTTGATCCATGTGTTGGCTTCCAGAACTACTTGCATTTGCATTGTATTGCCCCTTTGGATTTTGCTGTGGTTGAGAAGGAAACTTACCTTTCTCTTGGAAACTGAGAGCAGATGTTAATTTTGCAAGAGCATCTTTAAAATCGGTCATGCTTTGAGCAAGTTGAGTGTTGATTGTCTCCTGCTTTTCAATGAATGCATGCAATGTTTCCTCAAAATTTCTTCTAGGAGGTGGAGCATAAGGAGGTGCATATCCATGAGAATTTTGGAAATTATGGTGTGCTTGAAACGGTGGATGTGAAGTTTGTGCATTGTTGCTATCACTCTTCCAACTAAAATTTGGGTGATTTCTCCAACCAGGGTTATATGTTTGTGAGTATGGGTTATGGTTGGGTCTTTGGAAACTGTTTAAAGCATGGGCTTGTTCATGGAGGCATTCCTTGAAAGAAGGCAAAGTTGGACAATCATTGGTTGCATGCTCATTTGTTTCACAGATTTGACACACAATGTCTTGAACAGATTTTAATTGACCACTCTTTTTTAATTCTAGTGCCTCGACTTTTCTAGATAAAGATGCAAACTTGGCTTGGAGGTCATGATCTTCCCTAAGGTTGTGCATACCCCCACTAGATGTATGAGGTTGAGTTTTACCTAGTGCCTCATAAGTACCTGTGGTGTCCCAATTTTGAGCATTTTCGGCTAGCAAGTCTAGGTACTCCATTGCTTCATTAGGGTCTTTATCTTCGAAAGTTCCATTGCACATCAATTCAACCATTTGCCTATCTCTAGGTGTTAAACCTTCATAAAAATGTGAAACCAATCTCCATGTTTCAAAACCATGATGTGGGCAAGTATTAAGCAAATCTCGATACCTATCCCAACATTGGTAAAATGTTTCTCCTGGTTTTTGAGTGAAAGTGATGATTTGTCTTTTGAAAGAGTTTGTTCTGTGAGATGGAAAAAACTTCTTTAAAAATTGTTGTTGCATTTCATCCCAAGCACGAATGGATCCTGGTCTCAAATTTTGTAGCCATGTTTTAGCTTTATCTTTTAATGAAAAAGGAAAAAGCTTTAATCGAATGGTGTTCATGCTACAATTTGAGTCATTATAGGTATTACAGACCTCCTCAAATTCCCTTAAATGCAAGTATGGATTTTCTAAGTCTAAGCCATGAAAAGATGGTAAAAGTTGAATAATGCCTGGCTTAAAATTAAAATGAGATGCATCAGGAGGGAAAACTATGCATGAGGGTGCACTTGTTCTTGTGGGATTCATGTGGTCTCTAAGTGTTCTCATACGGTTATTCTCATTATTCTCATTATGAACTGATTGATTATCTTCTTCGGCCATATTTTCTGAAAATGATGAAGATACCCTACAAAGTCGACCACTTAATGTACGTGACCAAACTCTCATGCACGTGTAAGAAGAGAATAAAAGGAAGAAAAGAAAATAGAAGAAAAAGAAACAAAACAAAACAAAGAAAACAAAAGTTAAATAAAATGAAAAGTGAAAAGAGAAACTAAATTAAATATTATAATTTATACAAGAATTTACCTCCCCGGCAACGGCGCCAAAAACTTGACACGACCAAAAGCTTGATGTCTTTTCCCAAGTGCAGGAGTGTCGAAGTAATAAATAACCCGGCAAGACCGGGGTCGAACCACAGAGAGGTTAATTGTATAAATTATAAATAACAACGCAACAATAACAATAATAACGATAATAATAACAAAAGTAGTACTATTAATAGTAATAATAATAATAATACTCAGTACGTGGCGTTGTTATACCTGAGAATGATCTAAAAGATCGGGTCACAGGTTTCCAGCCTATATACTGAGTTTATGAACAGATAATAATAATAATAATAATAATAATAATAATAACAACAACAACAACAATAATAATAAAGAAGAGAAGGAAGAAATTAATGAGAACTTTGAGATGAAAGATTAATGTAAAGATTAAACAACGATAAAAACAAATGTCAAGGTTAGAGGATCCACTAATGGTACTTCAAACAAGTATAATATAAACTCTTATTATTCAATTGGAAACCACACATAAAGGAGGTTCCAATCAGATTATAAATTGTTAACATGATTACATTAGTTATCTTATTCGAATAAAGCTAATACTTGTAAATGTTTGCAGGCATTCATGATTATAACTTATGTTAACAACAAATCAAGTCCCTTTCATAGCTCAGGTGTCGGTTATACCATACAGTATGGGCTATGAAAGTACCAAGTATTTGTTGTACCAAGTGTTATACAACATAAATCTAGATTAACCATTTAACAAGCAAAGTATTAAAAGTGAACAAGATAACAAATATAAAACATGTTAGTATCCAACGTTAAGGTCCATGTTAAGTTTATATTATACTTATTCTTACACCATTAGTGTACCCTTTTCACCTTGACATAATTAACTTAGCTAAACATAATGAAAGAAAGAAACATAGATGAACAAGATAAGAACATAAATGAGAAAGAAGTTAACTAAGTAAAGGAAAGGAAATGAAGTGCATAAACTTGATATTAATGAAAGCAAAACATAAGCAATACAAAGAGAGAAAGCAAGAGCATGATCTTGATCTGCAAAACCAAGATGCCTCAATACATGGTAAGTGCCTCCTTTTATAGGCCAAAATTTGGAACTATTGATTTGTTGACTAATTGATGAGTGGGTGGCCACATCTTGACTAGATAACAATCCTTATCTTCTTGTCTGATCAAGACGTCATTGCTAACATCATAATTTGCCCAGAATCCTCAAGAATGTTCTAGGAAATTGTCTCAGCTTTCCAACAAAAAAAAGATGAGGTCATTTGGACTTCTAGAACTCAAGATATGGGCTGAACACTAAATAGTGTTTGGGCTGCAGGACAGCTTCGGACTTCTTCGTTGTTCCTTCAATTTGGACTTCAAAACGACCTTTTCAAATCTTGGGCTCCTCATGAAAGTTGTAGGCTTTTGTCTTACCTTTCCATCCATATAAAGTGGACCTAAATCCGAAATCTAGAGCTCCAGATATGATCCAATTACCGAGCAATGTTCCGGTTTGGACTGCACCGACATCTCTTTTCTAAGTTTGGCCATCTCTTTGTCCTTTAACTTTCAATGCTTAAACTCATCAATCAATCCTTTTATTTATGTGATAGTCCTGCATTTAAAATGAGCATTTACCATAAATTAAGGTATCTTATAACATCAAACTTGTTATTATAAAACATGCTTTAGTTAAGGAGTTATTGATACTTCAAGTGCAAAATGATGATATAAAACCTTGATAAACATGCACTTTTAAGTACTAATCAATAGGCAATTGTCCAATCTTCTCTCAGGTCTCAATTCTCCCTCACACATTCTCAAGGCACTCTCTTCTAGTTTGGTTTAGGTTTCATTGGGAAGGAGGAAGGGAAGAGCAACATGCAGCTATTGCAAGCAACTTTGGGAAGAGGAAGGGTCACTTTCTCTCTCCTTCTTGTATTTATACTCCCCATTAAATGAGGTGGGGTGTTTGGGGTTGGTTTAGAAGTTTTCTTATCCTTAAGACAATCCAATTTGTTTTTCTAACTTTTAATAAAACTGTCATTGTTGATTTAGGAAATCGATAGTGAAAACTGTCACTGTCGATTCTGAAATCGGCAATGAAAACTGCGTGAATTAGCATGGAAAAATTGTGTCACTGCTCATTTTTGCCGATTCAAAAATCAACAGCACAAACTACTTCCTATCGATTCAAGAAATCAATAGCGAAAATTGTGCCGCTGCCACTTTAGAAATCAGCAGCAAAAACCAATTCCTGCCGATTCAAGAAATCGGTAGCGAAAACTATGTCGCTGCCGATTCAGAAATTAGCAGCGATGGCTCTGGCGGAGCCATCAATTATATATATTTCTTTTGGGTGTCACTAGTTTCGCTGATGAACTTGTGGTGTAGTGATACAATTCCCTAATAAGTATGTGCTACAAAGATTCAGGTGGCTGATGAGTATGTGTTTAAGTTAATCAGTTCACTGATGAGTTTGGGTTACAATGAATCAGTTCACTGATTAGTATTTGCTTCAGGGAATCAATTTGCTAAGGAGTTTGTTCTTCAACGATTCAGTTTGGTCACAAGTCTGTGTCGCAAAGAATCAGTTCACTGACTAATTTTCATTGCAGCGAATCAGTTCGATGATGAATCCGTGTTCCAAATAATTTGTTCACTGACAAGTTCGAGTCATTAGTTTTGCTGATGACTCTATGTTTTAAGCTACTTAGTTCTCTTATGAATTTGTGATGCATTGATTCAGTTTGCTGACAAGTCTAGAATTCAAACAATCAGTTTGTTGACAAGTCCTTGTAACCAGTTTTGCTGATGACTATGATTGAGAGAATCAGTTCACTGATGAGTCCATGCTGCAACAAATAAGTTTGTTGACGAGAATGTGCTTCAGCGAATCAATTCGCTAACGAGGTTGTGTGGTACAACAAATCAGTTCGCTAACAAGTCTATTCTTCAACGAATGAGTTCACTAACGAGTCTATGCATCACCGAAGCAGTTCGTTGATGAGTTTATGCTTCATTGAAATTGTTTTGCTAACGAGGTTGAGGTGCATCAAATCACTTTGCTGATGAGTCTGTGCTTCAGCAAATCATTTTGCTGACCACTTTGCAGTGCAATGAATCAGTTCATTGACAAGTTTGAGTTGCAGCAAATTAATGCTCAAATTATTATCTATTCTAGTGGATTATTTCGCTAATGATTTCGTGTCATGAGTTTTGCTGATGAATAAATGGTCTAGAAAATCAGATCACCAGTGAGTCTATAAAGTAGCAAATCAGTTCCCTGAGGAGTGTGTACCTCAGCAAATCAGTTCTCTAACGAGTCTGTGCCTCAACAAATTAGTTCGTTGATGAGTCTATGCTTCACCAAATCCGTTTGCTGACAAGGTTGAGGTGTAATGAATCAATTCACAAACGAGTCTGTGCTACAGCGAATCAGTTCACTAACCAATATACGGTGCAATAAATTAGTTTGCTGACTAGTCTCTACTTTAGCGAATAACTTTGCTGACGAGTCTGTGATTCATCGAATTCGTTCGCTGACGAGGTTGAGGTGCAACGAATCAGTTCCTTGATGAGTCTAGGTTTTATCAAATATGTTTTCTAACTAGTTTGTGGTGTAGGAAATTAGTTCATTGATGAATCTATATTCCAGCGGCTAAGTTTGCTAATGAGTCCATGTCACCAGTTTTGCTGGCAAACTTTCATTATAGCAAATCAGTTTGCTGATGAGTTTGTCCTTTATAGATTTAAGTGGATGACGAGTTTGGGCTTCAGCAAATCAGTTTGTTGATGAGTCTATGGTTCAGGGAATCAATTCACTAACGAGGATGTGGTGCAGGGAATCAATTCACTTATGATTCTATGCTTTAGCGAATCACGTTGCTAACAAGGTTGAGGTGCAGTGAATCAGTTCCCTAATGAGATTGTGCTTTAGCAAATTTGTTCACTGACAATTCTGTGCTTAACCAAATCTATTCACTAACGAGGTTGAGGTGTAGGGAATTAGTTCGATGATGAGTCTATGCTTCAGCAAATTTGTTCGCTAACGAGTTGGCATTGCAACAAATTTGTTCGCCGATGATTCTATGTTCCAGTAGATTAGTTCACTGGCGATTCTGTGTCACCAGTTTCACTGACAAACTTGTGTTGCAATGAATCAACTCGCTAACTAGTTTGTGCTTCAGCGAATCAATTCGCTAATGAATCTATATTCTAGAGGATTAGTGTGTTGACATGTTCAAGTCATGAATTTGATTAACCAACTTGCATTGTAGCAAATCAGTTTGTTGACGAGTCTGTGCTTTAGAGATTCGGGTGGCTGATTAGTCTGGGCTTCAATGAATTAGTTTGCTGATTAGGGTACGATGCAGCGAGTTGGTTCACTAACGAGTCTACACTACAGCGAATCATTTGGCTGATGAGTTTATGTTCCAACGAATCAGTTCCCTGACTTGTCTTTGCTTTAGCGAATCAGGTTGTTAAGGAGACTGTTCTTCAGCGATTCAATTCGCTGATGACTCTGTGCTGTAGAAATTAGCTCGCTAACCAGTTTGCATTGTAGCAAATCAGTTTGCTGATGAATCTGTGTTATAGAGAATCTATTCACTAATGAGTCGGTGTCATCAGTTTTGCTGATGACTCTATGATCCAGCGAATCAATTCGCTAATAAATTTGTGTTGCATCGAATCAGTTAGCTAACGAGTCTAGAATTCAATGAATCAGTTTGTTGTCGAGTCTTTGCTTCAGCGATTCTGCTGCAGAGAATCAGTTCACTGACTAGTTTGCATTGCAGCAAATTAGTTCACTGATGAGTCTGTGTTCTAGGGAATCTATTCGCTAACAAGTTTGTCATCAGTTTTGCTGACGACTCTATGTTCAAGCGAATTAGTTTGCTGAATTTGTGCTGCATCAAATCAGTATGCTAACGAGTCTAGAATTTAATGAATCAGTTTGTTGTCAAGTCCGTGTCACCAGTTTTGGTGATGACTATGGTTTAGCGAATCAGTTTACTAACGAATATGTGCTACATTATGTTTTTTTAATTGCCTATAATGCTTAAAGTTACCTTGTGATGTAACAGGGCTTCATTATATATTCACATGTTATGGGTGATATGAGTTCTGTATGAATAGATGTGTAAATCGGTCAATTAGTCATCTGACCGCTTTTGTAAGGACTTGTAATGACAAAATGAAATGGAACACGGATGTGAATGTGCGATCACGTAGATATGATGTGTATGAATATATTTATGTGGCATTCTTCTTATAAGGATGTCATGTTGTGAAATTACATGAGGTGAGGATAATGAAAGTACTAGTTTTGTAACTTACTGTTTGGCACTCTCGTATGAACTCGTGATGATAATGCAACTAGAACAAGAATGTGAATTTATGAGTATGTCGATATGATATAATGTAAACCTATGAGTATGAAAATAAAATATTATGGGCATGTGTATTGAGAATATGTTTTATGGGAATGTTGATTTATGTTATCCTACGTGGATTGTGCCTTGTTAATGAATGAAATGAAATTATAAATTTGCAGAATGATATGGTGAAAAACATCTAGAATTGGATGATTAAAAAAAATTCCATCAATTTTGTCTCTAAAAAAGTCGTGTTGTTACAGTTGGTATCAAAGCGCTTGGTTTGGATCCTAAGGATTGATAAAAATAATGTTGTTGTGATCTATTTCAGGATTGTGCGCACTTGCCAAGGGACTCGAACTGATCCACCCTCCATAGAGAGGAGGAGTAGTGGCCGAAATGTCCATGATTGGTAGGATGAGGATCCATTGGATGATACTGCTTCCCACACTCCAGCAAGAGCATCTGGGTTCTTATAGGGAAGAACCATAAGAGTTGAAGAAGAACAGGTACCAAACCAGATGGAGGAAATATCCCTTGTAAAGATGGGGCAGCAAGAAAGAATGGGGACAACATGGTATTAATCATACGGTTGGTTTAAAACATGAGAGAAATGGGCTACGAACCGTATTTGGGGGAAATAAGATGCTTTGATAGCTGAGAGGTGGGAGGGAACAACAATTCTTGGCATTGAGACAAGGAAAATGTCGATTTTGGAATATGAGCAGAAATTCCATGACCTTTCACTATTTGCGTTACACTACATCCCCTCGAAGAACACATGATTAAGAAGCTGAAAAATGGGCTTTGACAGGAATTGAAGCAAGGGTTGATTGCTTTACAATTTAAATTAGTGAGAGAACCGATTGAGGCAGTAGAAGCTTTGGAAGCCTTTAGTGGAGAGGATCCACAAGGACATCAGGGAACAATTAAAAAGAGAGATGGGGATGATTTTACTAGTAGACTATCGTTTTGAAGAAGAAAAAAAAGAGTGGAATGTTTGAGGTCATTATAAAAAGGAATGCCCTAATAGAAACATTGGGCATACATAAGGTATACAACAGCCAAGTCAAAGTTACCAAAAACCCGTTATGGTGAATAGGCCAGTGATGTCTTCCCAATCAGGGGCAAACTCTAGTCGAGGGAGGTTAGGGGCACAAAATGATCGGACTCCAGGCAGAGTCTTCCACATGACACAGGAAGAAGTCAGTGCTATAACTAATATGGTAGCAGGTATATTACTGATGAATAACTTTAATGTACTTGTGTTGTTTTGAACTGGGTGCTACCTACTCATTTAGTACAAGGAGAATTCCCACCAAATTAGGGGAAAGAGCTAGAAGTAGTAGAAATGAGGCTCGTAACTGGAACCCCGATGGGGAACATAGGAAATAGATATCATGTATGTGGGAGTGGGGATCAGTCTAGCTAGGTATGAAACAGAAGTAGACTCAATCCCTTTAGAATTACATGATTTTGGTATAAACCTAGACATGATTAACTGAGTGAGTACAAGGCCAAATATACTACCATACTAGAACTGTTACGTTCCAAAATACCAAAGGTTTGGTAGTTTGTAGTGAACCCTCGAAGAAAGGACATGGGTGTGATTTGACGTAATATGAGGAAGTTATCACTTATGTGTCAAAACAATTCAAGACTCACATAGAGAATTATTTGATACACAACCTGGAATTAGTTATTGTGGTGTTTGCTCTAAGAATCTGAAGGCATTATCAATACGAGTCCCTTTAATTTTGAGAATGAAATTTATATTAGGAGAGGAGAATGTAAACAAAAAAAAAAAAGAGTAGTAAAGCTGAAATGACTACACCATCACTACCAATTTCTGAATCAGCAGTGGTACAATTGGCTGCCAATTTCTAAATCGGCAGAGCCACAGTTTTGTTGTCGATTTCTAAATTGACAGCGACAAAGTTTTTGGCTGCCGATTTCTAAATCGGCAGTGACAAAGTTTTTTGCTGTCGATTTCTGAATCGGCAGTGCCATAGTTTTTATGTCGATTTCTAAATCAGAAGTGAAAAAGATTTTTACTGCTGATTTCTGATTTAGCAGTGGCATAGTTAGCTGCTGATTTTTGAATTGGCAGCACTGCAGTTTTTATTGCTAATTTCTGAATCGGCAACGACAATGTAAAACCTAACAAAAATTAGAGTTGGACCAGCACAAGATAACCCATAAGAGGGATGGGAACAACCTTATCCAACCCTCCAAACACCCCTTTGCATTTAAAAGTGGTATAAATGCAGCAAATTGAGAGAAAGTGGCACTTTTTTTCAAAATAGGCTATATGCTCTTGCCTTCTTCCTCTCCCCAAGATCCAGCTATCACTCTGCTAGGAACAGCCCTCTCTCCTAAAGAGAAGATTGAAATTGACTAGTTGCATGCAGATCTCTTAGGGTGCTACGTGAGGAGAGCTGGAGGGGAGGAGAAGTGACCGAAAACATGGTGGAAGCTGGAGCCTAGACCTTCCTCCAAAATTGGCAATAACCATGACTGAAGAACACACATCCCTCCTCCTTGAGCGTGGAGTGAGAAGTGAGTAAGAAGTTGAGAAAACCAAAAACCTAGGAGAAAGAGGAGCTTAGGGCTGGTTAGAAATAGCTAGCAGAGGAAAAAGAGCAGAAAACCGAGACTTGAGGGAAGAACCATACCACTAGGACCTGTTCAAAAACAATCTAAAAACATGAGGTAAGACCAATATCCTTCTTTTGGCTGGTTGTTACCCTAGATTTAAGACAAAAGGAAAAGGGAAGAAAACTCGAAAATGAAAGAGGTGGTGTTCTTACACCTTAACTATAGGAATCTTGACTAAATGGATAGACCTATGCAGAACAAAAGATGAATCAACACATTCATGGACCCTTACTCAAGAAACATGAACGATTTTGAATGCATGAACCTAGGGGACGACCAACCATGGTAAGGGTTGGACAAAATATGAACTAGAATGACAAAATGCATGGATGATATTCTGCATAATTGATTGATGAAATTATATGGAAAGGTGGTGGAATGATGTTAAGTGCAAATTGTGTTCTTAATGAACCTTGAAATCATGTTGCAGCTGAAATAGGAACCACACCATATAATGCTTCAGTTTTGTTTGTTTGATGAATGAACATGTGTAATTGTGAATCAAGAGAATGAATTGTGAAATGTGATTGTGATTATACTTGTGAGAAATGTGATAATTTGCATACGTAGCTAAGTGTATTAGGCAATAATGTTCGGCTATAAGGATTGAGGGAACAATGAGAGAATTCGTCCTGATGAACACCTTAAGGGAATTAAGTCCGTGACAAAAAATGAACACTTATGAATTATGAAATTTCTAGTGGTGTTGTTGATGTATTACAATAATTTAAGTGAAAACATGGAATAAATGAATCCAGAAAACCTTGCTAAATGAATTTGTGTTGTCCGCAGCAAACTAGTGTTTGTTGCCGCAAACTATGTTGTCTGTAGTGAATTAGTGTTCATTGTTGAAGTTATGTTGTCTGCAGCGAACACTAGTGTGTTGTCTGCAACGAACTCATGTTCGTTGTCGCAAACTATGTTGTCTGTAGTAAATCAGTGTTCATTGCCAAAAGTGTGTTGTCTATAGCAAATCAGCGTTCACAGCCAAAATTCTATTGTTTGTAATGAAATAGAATTCACTGTTGAAATTGTGTTGTCTGCAACGAACTAGTGTTCACTGCTGAAAGTGAGTTGTCTGTCACAAAGCAGCGTTCGTTACTGAAGTTCTGTTGTCTATAGCAAAATAGGATTCGTTGTTGAAATTGTGTTATCTACAACAAATCAGTGTTTGTTGCCAAAATTATATTGTCTGCAGCAAATCAGTATTCTTGCTGAATTTCTATAGCAAATTAGTTTTCACTAACGATTCTGGGTCTCTAGCGAACCAGGTTTTGCTAACTAAATTATGCATCTAGTGCTCGTTGCTGAAATTGTGTTGTCTGTAGCGAATTAGCGTTCGCTGCTGAATTTCTATTGTCTAGCGTAAATTAGTTTTCACTTATGATTCTAGGTCTCTAGCGAAACAGTTTTTGCTAACTAAATTATGCATCAAATTTATGTATTTGAATTGGTATGGTGATTAAAATGATTACTTTGTGTGATTGTAATATATGGAACAATGGAACATGAACTTGTGTATGCTTTAGACATGTGTAGTGATGAGTTGTGTGATTACTGAATACGAATGTACTGATTTATAGCTATTGATGTATTAGGTGGCGCGTCTTGGATCGAACCTTCGTCAAGACAAAGACACCCCGCAGGTGGAACAGGTAGGTGGTTCCCACCTTTTTCTCATATGATGTTTATGTTTTGATATGATTTACTTATGATGATATATTAGTAAATCCTTGTTGAATGATGAAACTATAATGAAGTATTTAATTGAATTCTGGATGATTGTCAAAATGACTATGAAATGTCGATCGAGTTCTTGATGAATGTTGAAGCAATGATGAAAATATTAATGTTCTAAAATGACCTATTTGAGGTGGATATATTATCGTGTTGCGAAGATTATTAAACCAACTATGAGATGTTAATTAGGCTATTATGAATTGGAGCTACTAATGAATGGTTGTATGAGTATTACGAAGGACCTACCATTGTATTTTATTGAGTGTAAATGTGATGAATAGTTGTATAAGTATTTTGAAGGATCTATTGTTGTAGTTTATTGAAAGTAATTGTGATGAAAGTTGTGTGAGTATTACGAAGAATCTACTGTTGTATTTTATTGAATGTAATTGTGACGAATCGTTGTATGAGTATTACGATGGCTCTACTATTGTTTTTTATTGAATGTAATTGTGATGAATTTTTGTATGAGTATTACGAGGGATCTATTATTGTATTTTATTGAACATTAACTGTTTTGAATGGTTGGATGAAAAATATGAAGAATCTATTGTTGTGTTATACTGAATGATAAATTGTTATGGAATGTTTGTTGGTGTATTACTAAGGAAATAATATCATGTTATAATGATTACATAAACTACCTTTGGAATGTTTGGTGGGTTAATAATTAGCTTCGGCTAATGGTATCCTAAGTGGATGACTGGGACTGACAAATTATTAGCTTCAGCTAATGGCATCCTAAGTGGATGGTCGCGATTGATAATTAATTAGCTTCGGCTAATGACATCCTAAGTGGATGACTAGGATGAACAAATAATTAGCTTTGGTTAATGGCATTCTAAGAGGATTGTAAATCCCGAGAAAAAAAAAATCAAAGCTGGATTAAATTAACGAAAATAAACTAAACTAAAAAGAAGTGGGGGCAAAACGAATGCACTTAAAGAAAATGGGACCTAAATGCAAATAAGAATAATTATAGAGTATAAGTACTCCTCTTCTCACCAAAAACAGATCTGCAAATAACGTAAAGAAAGAAAAGAGGGAGTTTTTATATTCATTTTTAAAAATCAAGAGAGAAACACCAAAATTTCAAAAACCCATCCAAGATTAAGGGTTATAGGTAGAATAAATACTAGTGGGAAAGGGATTAACAAGAAGAGAAAAGGGGAGGGCCGGCTGTCATTAGAAAGAAAAGGAGGGATCAAAACTTTGATTCTTACTGGGTAAGGTATTCTAAACCTGCTCTTATGAGTCATTTCAAGTTGATTATGAATTGATGCTTGGATGTTAATTATAGATTTGAGTTCTTAGACTTGAATTGAGGAAAAAGTATGAGTTGTTAAATTAAAGAACTTCATGTGTTGTATGTAAATGGAAAGGTTGACGAATCTGGACAGTTTCGTCTCTTGACTTTCAGAGAGATTTCGGGTAAGAGGATGAAGGAATTAGGATCAGGTTTGTCATAGAAATTGTAGTTTTGAATGTTGGCTAACTAATGAAATTGGTCTTGCTTAATTTGGAGTTATAGAACTCCAGCTATGGGTCACCAGCCGAGACTGGGTCATGACAGACCCTATAGGGTAGTAGGTCTGGTTCGTTGATGAGAAATTTTAACTATCTTAGAGGCAGAACTTGGTTCTCCTTCCTTTAAAGAACTTGTAGCCTTATGTCTTAGCTTTCCAACAAGACTAATCTTGCTTGAATCAAAGTTCTATAACTTTAGATGTTGTTAAAAATTTAAGGAGAGGTAAGAGAGTAACAGTTCAATATCTAGATAGTAACAGTTTAAAAATAAGACAGTAACAATTCAAAAACGAGACATTAACAGTTCAATGTCTAGACAGTAACAGTTTAAAAATGAGACAGTAATAGTTCAAAAACGAGACATTAACAGTTCAATGTCTAGATAGTAATAGTTAAAAAACAAGACACTAACAATTCAAAAATGAGAAAGTAACAGTTTAATGTCTAGACAGTAACGGTTGGACAGTAACAGTTAAAAAACAAGACAGTAATAGTTCAATATCTAGACAGTAACAGTTCAATATCTAGACAGTAACAGTTCAAAATGAGACAGTAACAGTTCAAAAAAAAAACAAGACAGTAACAGTTCAAATGAGATTGTGATAGTTCAAAAAAAAAAAAAGATAGTAATAGTTCAATGTCTAGACAGTGATAGTTCGGGATTTAAGCAGAAACAGTTCAAATATATATATATAAAAAGGAATGATAACTGCGATTGGACAAAGAATCACAATATTAATGGGTGAAATGAGAAAAACGTAAAATATTAAGCAATGACTGAAAGAAAGACTTATTGGTTGTTGATATGTTTATAATAAAACATATCCTTGAGTGAGGAAAATTTATGATATAAACCTGTGAATTGCAGGAGGGACCACAAGCGTGGTGCAACAGCAGTAGGGAGCACGAGTAGAGCTTCTATTGCAGGTAGGTGAATCGCACCTGTACTTCCTAGTTAATTACCAATGTGAAATGTGAATTACTGAATGTATGTGTATTCAAGGTGAAAAGTTGTTGTATGAATTACCAAATGATGAAACTATCACTGACAAAGGAAATATGAGATGTGTGATTTGAGGTGTAAACTAGCATACATTTAATGTATGTTAGGATCCCGGGTAAGGGGATCACCATGATTTGACTAGCATACATTTAGTGTATGTTAGGATCCCGGGTAAGGGGATCACCATGTATTGGCTAGCATACATTTAGTGTATATTAGGATCTCGGGTAAGGGGATCACCTTGCATTGACTTATATGGGGTGATGATGATGATACCAGCGAAATTGGTATCGGTAATGTGATAAGCAAAAATAATCGTATTCGATCTCATAAAGTCTGGAATGAAGGTTGAAAGTGACAGAGGGAACAATTATTAATAGTTGGATAAGGAAGAGAATCTAATAAAAACTAAAAGGGAGAAGGGAATGAACTATGAATGCATTTTACCTTGTTGAAATTGTTAGATATTTATGTTGTTATATTTATTTTAATATTCACCTTTCAATAATAATATGTATTTTGTTTCAGGATCTTCGCATGCATGACAGGAGTAGATCCTAGCTTATGCATGACCCTTGTATTTTGTAAACATGAAAATGTTTATATAACTTAATTTGTATAATTAATGTTTAAACTTGATTGAATGAATTTAACCATGTAGTTCATATAACCATGCTTCATGCCTATGTATTTATATTTATTTATTCTTATCCATCTATAATGATATTTTGATATATAATGCATCATAAATATTGTGGTTGATATGTGTGAGTATGAGTGTGGAAATTGAAACCCAGGATGATTGGGTCGGGAATTAAGTTATGAGATGCAAGCTATTAGAAGTGTAAATAGATTCCATGTCAATAACTTGGGACCTTCCGGTATAGAGGGGGACTCCGTTCAAATTTCGGTACATTTTAATACGAAGACCATGAATATATATATATACAAAAAAAATTACTCTATTTTTTTTTTCTGATTGACATGAGATTGTCGTTTTATCCTAGAATGGGGGATGTTACATTTAGTATCAGATCCCAGATTGCTATTCTAGGGATAGGAATAATTAGATGATTTTGAAATGTGTTTAAGGATAGTGAGAACAAGGCAAGGAGTCAGGTCTGATCCATCCCCAGTTCGGGGAAGTGACTAGAGTTTTCGTAATGAAAGTGATCCAGACTGGGATCCCTTGGCAGACACACCTCCTCTCATATACCTAAAGATCTAGTGTACTCACAAGGGGGTGAGTTAGTGAGACTTCAAGATGATTCGTTGTTCTGTCAGGCAGATGTATCCATGCCTGAGGTATCAAATAGACAAGGAGGAGATAATATACCCCCATCAATGGCATCGGTATTTGGATCAAACCCATTTTCAGATCCAGTTTTTATGGAACATATAGTAAGAGCTGTAGCAGTAGGAATGGTAGTGGGAGCCTCCAATATGACTCCTAGATCAGGGGGAGTAGTCACCATAGTGTAATGGGTGAAGGATATGAGAGGGATGGGTTGTATGACTTACCGTGGCGAAGAGGATGCTGAAGTGGCTGGGCATTGGCTGAGGAAAGTGGAAAGAGTTATAAATCAGATACAGGTGCTAGAGGAGCTATGGGTGGATTGTGTGACTCAGCTATTGGTTAAAAGTACCCGCTCTTGGTGGGAGACCATTAGAGAGAGGAGATCAGGGGAGGTATTGAGATGGAGGGATTGTCATGAAGAGTTTGAGGAGAGGTACTATTCTTGGGAGCATAGGAGGGAGAAAGAACAAGAGTTTTTGGATTTGAGGCAGGGAGACTTGATAATTCTGGAGTATGAGAGGAGATTTCAGGATTTAGTAGTTTTTGCCTCCATTTACCTTCCCACAAAGTGCCACAGGGTGGAGAGGTTTCATGATGGACTGGGGTGGGAATTGAGGATGATATTGATAGCCATGCAATTTCAGTCTGTGCGGTAATTGGTACGGGCTGCTCAGGGTATGGAGAGGGTAATAAAGGATACCCCGAAGCCAGTGGTTGAGCAGAGTCAAGTAATGGGAGCTAAAAGAAGAGATTTTGAGTTTTTGACTGGGAGACCTCCTCTTCCAAAGAAAGGGAAGAGTGGGCAATCATCAAGAGAGTTCCATAGAAGAGGTGAGAGTTTCACCCAGGAGGGAGCTTAGGAGGATCTAGACAGGTCAGTACAAGAGGAGCTTGGGGAGGACAGTCTAGACAAGGAGTCAAAAGTGTTGGAGGGTCTATAGAGCAGAAGGGACCAGGATATCCATTTTGTCAGAGGTGTGAGCAGCGACACCCTGGAGATTGCTCTGTGATGCCAGGGAGATGTTATATTTGTAGAGGTGAGGGGCATTGATGGAGAGAGTGCCCGCATGTAAACCCCAAGAAAATAATAATAATAATAATAATAATAATAATAATAATAATAATAATACACTTAAGGGAAAAGGGGGCCTAAATGCAAATAAGGGAAAATATAGAGTATAAACAGTCTCTCCTAACCAAAACAAAAACGGTAAGAACCATAAGGAGAGAGGATAGGGAGTTTTATACCCATTCATGAGAAATCAAGAGAGAAACAATAACATTTCAAGAACCCATCCAGGATTTAGAGCTTATAGATGGGATAAACACTTGAGAGCAAATGATTACCAAGAAATTGAACAAGAAGAAAAGAAAGGAGGAAGTTGAAAATCTTCAACTGGTTGAAGATCAAGATCTTAATTTGTATCGAGTAAGGTATTCTAAACATGATTTAAGAAAAAAAAAAAAAATATATATATATATATATATATATATATATATCATTTTTAAAATTCGATAAAGAATTGATGCTTTGATATTGAATCATAGGTTAGGGTTCTTAGACATAAATTGGGGAAAAAGTACTTATTGTTGAGATTTAGTTAATTTATGTGTGTGGTATCTAGTTTATGAAAGTATTGTGTGAAGGGGAGGGGGAGACAACTCTGGACAGACCTGTCTCCTGACTTTCGGTGAGACTTTGAATAAGAGGATGAGGAGATTAGGATTGGATTCCTCATAGAAATTGTAGATTTGAATGTTGGCTAACCAAGGAAACGGGTCTTGCTCAATTTGGAGATGTAGAACTCCAGTTATGGGTTACCAACTGAAACTGAGTCGTGACTGATTACGTAGGGTAGCAGGACTGATTAGTTGATAAGCAATTTTAACTATCTTAGAGGCAGAACTGGGTTCTCCTTCCTTAAAGAACTGGTAGCCTCGTGTCTTAGCTTTCTAATGAAATAAATCTCATTTAAAATGGAGTTTTAAAACCTTAGATATAGTTAAAAACCTAATGAGTGTTCGGACAGGGACACTTGGAAATTGGACAGTGACAGTTCAAAGTTAGAAAGTGACAGTTGGAAATTGGACAATGACAGTTCATGACAGTTGGAAATTGGACAATGACAGTTCAAAGTTAGACAGTGACGTTGGACAGTGACAATTGGAAATTGGACAGTGACAGTTCAAAGTAAGACAATGACAGTTGGAAATTAGATAGTGACAGTTCAAAGTTAGACAGTGACAGTTGGAAATTGAACAGTTACAGTTCAAAGTGAGATAGTGATGTTGGACAGTGATAGTTGGAAATTGGACAGTGACAGTTCAAAGTCAGACAGTGACAGTTGGAAATTGGATAGTGACAGTTCAAAGTTAGACAGTGATAGTTGAAAATTGGACAATAACAATAAACTTTCATGTGAATACTATAAATAAGAATATAAAAGAATTGAGTCATACGAACACTTACACATTGAGATACTAACTCTGAAAATATATATGAGATATGTATGTATGTTATTATGAGGAAATGAACATGCATAGAAAGTAATATATGAGTAATGGATGAGTATGAATTTTCTATAATATCGGCTTGAAGGAATCATTACAAAAAAACTTCCTTGTGATTCAGGAGGAGCAACCAGGATTGGATCTTCTGTTAGGGGAGGTCGTGAGACAGGTGAAGCAGGTGCGTGATTTTCCTCCTATTTGCACTTATATAATTTAAAATTTGTCTAGTGTATGCAATTACAGTAAATGTCGTGTTCAATGTAAATAAAATTTAGCGTAAATACAAGATTAGCTTCGGCTAATGGCATCCATGATAGGATTGCCAGGAGATGATATACAAGATTAGCTTTGGCTAATGACATTTGTGATAGGTTTGCCGGGAGATGATTTACAAGATTAGCTTCGGCTAATGGCATCCGTGATAGGATTGCCGGGAGATGATTTACAAGATTAGCTTCGGCTAATGGCATCCGTGATAGGATTACTGGGATGTGAATTATAAGATTAGCTTCAGCTAATGGCATCTGTGAGAGGATTGTCGGGAAATGAATTACAAGATTAGACTCTGCAAGGTCACCCAATGTATGCAAGTAAATAAGATTATTCAACTAAGAATATACAAATGAGTCTTAATTGGGTTTAAAGGATTTACAAGCAAAATATAAGTTCCTTGTTAGAATTATCATGGATTTGATAAAACGTTAATACTTCATTTGTATTCATTACATGAGCATACATATATATTCTTTATCAATGTAATGGTATGTTTATTTATGTAACAGGTCCATCTAACATCCAGGAAGATCATTAGTTTAGGACTCTACTTTATGAAGCTTATGTAAATATTTAACTTAAACAAAAGGGAATTAACGTGTTATGTAGTATACTTTTGTGTAAACCTTGATGTACTTATAAAAGTTCAACTTAGCATTTAGTATTTTAGTTATCTTGTAATTAACCCTTTCGAAACATTTAGGGACACTTATTATGTTGTAAATACTTTCTTTGCATATTAGTATTCCTTTTCTTTTAAATTTTATGATATGATGTTTGGACTATGTTCATATTGATCTTACTCGTAAGATATATATATTGTGTGGAATTATGAGGTTTGTTATAAGGTCCGGAATTATAGGACCTTGTGATAGTGGGTTGATTGACTAAACTGATGGTAGTCGATAACTTGGGATGTCCTAAATGCAAATGAAACTCTGCAGAATTTTTGAAAAAAAAAAATTTACCCTCAAATAAAGAGGACATGTTGGAAATTTTTTACATTGATCGAATCGTATAGTTGAACTGTTACACTGCATGTAGGCAGAGGCTGTTGCTATTATGGGGACATGAGTCACAGGAAGAAGGATTGTCCTCGTAGAACTACTGAGGGAGTCCATGGTAAGAGGATTGAGGTTCAAAGCCAACAGCAATCAGTGATAATTGATCATCCTATCAGGCCTACCTAGTTAGGGACGAGTGCTACTCGTGGGAGGCCTATAAATCAAGAGGGGAGGACTCAAGGTCGGGTATATCACATGACCTACGAGGATGTGAGAGTTGTACCTGATGTGGTGGCAGGTACTTTACAATTAGATACAATGCAAGTTTATGCTTTAATTGATCCTGGAGCTAGTCATTCATCTGTATCTTATAGAATTGTGAATAACTTGCATATGTTATCTAGTAACTTGGGTGTAGGGGTGACGGTTAGTACACCTCTGGGAGAGAATAGACATATTGATGATATTTATAGAGGGGTAAAACTATATATTGGAGGATTAGAGTTGAGGGTAGATCTTATGCCGTTAGAGTTGTATGATTTTGATGTGATTCTGGGCATGGATTGGCTAAGTAAACATAAGGCATAAGTGGATTGTTTCACCAAAACAGTGACAATCGAAGGAATAGGTGATAAAAGAGTAGTGTTTAAAGAGGAAAGAAAAGTAATTCCAAGTTGTGTAATCTTTGTCTTGGTGGCTAGAAAATTACTGAGGAAAAGTTGTTATACTTGGTTAGCCCATGTAAGAGAGTTGTAGAAGGGTAATATAGATTTGGCTAGTATTCCTATTGTGAAGGAGTTTCGAGATGTATTCCCAGAAGAGTTGCCTGGATTACCTCTAGTTAGAGAAATTGAAGTTTCCATATAAACTATTCCAAGAGTTTCTCCTATAGCCCAATCTCCTTATAGGATGACACCTAAGGAATTGGCGGAACTGAAGGTCCAGCTTCAGGAGTTATTAGATAAAGGCTTCATTTGGCCTAGTAACTCGCCCTGGGGAGCTCCGGTATTGTTTGTAAAGAAGAAGGATGGCTCCATTCATTTGTGCATTGATTATCGTCAATTCAATAAAGTGATGGTGAAGAACAAATACCCACTCCCACGAATAGATGACTTGTTTGATCAGTTGAAGGGTGCTAGAGTGTTCTCTAAGATAGATCTGAGATTTGGATACCACCAGTTGAGAATCAAGGAACAAGACATACAAAAGACTGCCTTCCGAACCCGTTATAGGCATTACGAGTTTTCAGTGATGCCTTTCGGGTTAACCAATGCTCCGGCCATGTTTATGGACTTGATGAATCGGGTGTTTTAGTCTTACCTGGACCAATATGTGGTTGTATTTATTGATGATATTCTAGTATATTCAATCTCTCACTTGGAGCATGAACAACATTTAAGGGTTTTGCTACAGACTTTAAGGGAGAATCAGTTATATGCAAAGCTGGATAAGTGTGAGTTCTAGCTTAAGGAAGTAGTATTTTTAGGCGATGTAATATCTGTAGAAGGAATAATTGTGGATCTAAGAAAGGTTGAGGCCATGTTAAAATGGGAAAGGCCTACCAACGTGATAGAAATCTGGAGTTTCTTAGGTCTTGTTGGATATTACCGGAGGTTTATTGAGGAGTTCTCCACCATAGCATCACCTTGTTTGGTTGGAAGAGTGTAAAGCGAGCTTTTTGAGAATTAAAGGAGAGGCTCACTTATGCTCCTATGCTGGCCCTTCCATCAGGGACAAAAGGGTTTGTGGTATATAGTGATGCCTCAAAAGGGGGTCTGGCATGTGTATTGATGCAACACGGGCGTGTGATTGCTTATGCATCAAGACAGTTAAAGTCACATGAGGTGAATTACCCGGTTCATGACCTAGAACTTACAGCGGTGGTGTTTGACTTAAGAGTATGGAGGCATTATTTGTATGGGACACAAGTTCAAATTTTTACAGACCATAAAAGTTTGAAGTATTTGATGTCATAGAAGGAGTTGAACATGCAGCAAAGAAAATGGGTAGAGTTAATAAAAGATTACGATTGTGTTATTAACTACTATCTTGGTAAGGCTAATGTAGTAGCCGATGCCTTGAGTAGGAAGGGAAAAATAGTGATGAATGATATGGAGCTTAAGGAATAGGAAAGTATAGTGGAGTTAAAAAAGGGGCTTGCCGCTAAGTGTTGGGCTCAAGGGATCACTGTTAGCTCAGTTAAAGATTCGATTTGTGCTTCGAGACAAGGTTTTGGTGGCTCAACAGGCAGATGAGAAAGTAAAAGAGATCAAGGAGAGGGTAAACAAGGGTATAGACACATCATTTCAAATGTTATCCAATGGGCTAATAGCTATGGGTAGACGGATTTATTTGTGTTGTATAACACTTGGTACAATAAATGCTTGGCACTCTCATAGCCCAACCGTATGGTATTACCTACACCTGTGCTATGAAAGGAACTTGATTTTTTTTTTTATCAGATGTAAGAAATTTATAGATCAAAAAGGAGCAATACAAGCTTGCAATACAAGCTGGAAGCCAGCAAAGTATAGAATTTACATAAATTGAAGCCATAAGCTAGGGAACAGGCTCCCCAGAGAAATAAAACCAAGCAAGAAACCAACAGAACAAGGGATAATACCCAAGCACCACCGTACCTGCATACAACAAGCTGGAAAAACCAGCAAACCCATAACCAGAATGTAGGCAGCCAACATAGACCCGGCTAATGAACAAGCAAAATAGCAAAACAACAAGCACCTAGAGGAGTGTCAGGATAAAATCAGACAAGCCAGCAGTGCAGCAAAAACAGAAACCATAAGACCTTCAAGCCTACCAAAATATACCAACATGAGCCAAAACCTGCCAAACAAATATCTAACAGCCAGCATGGACTGGCCAAGCAGAACAAATAGCAGCAGAAACGACCACCCAGCTACCAAAAGTGGGCCACATTTCACAACTAGGAATGACCCCAAGACCTTCCAGCCAACCTAAATACACAAGCAGAAGCCAAAAGATCCTGCCAAACAAATATGATAACATCAGCAAAGCAATGAAGGATCATCTGAATGATGATGATATTGGAATGCAGCAGCAGGAGCTTTAGATTGCCTAATGGCAGCTGCTTTGCTTTGGGTGATGTATTGCCTATTAAGGGGGACTGTAGATGATGTATCTATAGCTGCAGAATGGTGGGAAATAGACCCAAGGGGCTCAGTGACAACAACCTTGGACCTCTTGCGATCTGGAGACTGAGTTCTCATTGCTTCAGCAATAGCTGCTACAGTAGTCATAGGATCCTCTTGTAGATCTTTAGGAGAACCTGCACAGTGTTGAACCTGCTGCACAACTGCAGCAATCTCTGCAGAAGGATTAGAACTGGTTGAACCAGTTGGAGGCTCATGAGATCGCTTTTTGTTTCTTGATTTGAGTCCTTTAGAGCACATGAGAGTTGAATGACCAAGGGATTTACACTAGCTACAGAACCGGGGCGAATATTCATACACAATCTGTTGTTGCAAAGTGATGCCATTGGGTAAGATCACATTAACAGATGATGGCAAGACGGAAAGAAGGTCTACTTCAATAAGAATTCTAGCATAAGAGACCCTGGTCATTAGTGTTGTAGGGTCATCACATTGGATGGGTTTCCCAATCATGCTTGCAATCTTGGATAAGCAAATATTATTCTAACAACGTAACGGCAGATTAGGGAAACGGACCCATGTTGGCATAGTAGATAGTTCTGTAAATTGAAAGTCAAAAAATGTTGGCATTATCTTCAGGATAAGAGGCCTACCAAACACAGCATAAGGACCTGCTCCTAGAACATCTAGCATCTCAAATTCAGAAGAAAATGGAAAAATCAACTAACCCGAATCATGCATAGTGAATGTAGCTCTATGTTGCCAAGTGCGATTGATGTATGATAACAAAGCAGCATAACCTAGGCATTTCCCAGCCACAAACCCAATCAAGCAATGCTTCCAGTGAACATCAATTTCACTTACATCACTTTCCTGAAGATGGCAGGAAGCAGAGGAGGAATATGCAGGAAAGTGAACAAGAGTAGGGGATAGGGGATGTGGGGAACCTGGTGAATTGTTTACAGGGGAGTTGATGCTACTGCTAGTCTGGGGCTTTCCGATCACAGGTGATACAGAAGTGGCACCTGCAGAGGAAGGAGAAATCCTAGGGCAAATCATAGAAGGAACAGTAGACAAGGTGGAAGCAAGATCACCTGAGCTGGGGCAGGGCCTACTAAGGTGAGCCGCACCATGACACTTAGAATTAGGGTCTGGAACTAAGGGTATTGACTTGGAACTGCCAGAGAAACCGCCATTATGTCCAGAAGGAGCAGGGGAACCTTTCCCCTCATGGATTTGTTCTTCCTTCTTGACGAAACCCTAACATCGCTGGAGAAGTCTGTGAAATCAGCCAAGGCAGCCGTCGTATAAGGAAAGGAACTTGATTTCTTGTTAACATAAGTTAGCATCATGAATTCCTGACAATATTTAAAAGTTTGGTGTTACTTAAATAAGATAATTAATATGATCATGTTAATAATTTATAATGAGCTCTTAATGATAAATCATTCGATTGGAACCTCCTTTGTGTGTGGTTTCCAGTTAAATAATAAGAGTTTATACTATCCTTGTTTGAAATACCATTAGTGGATCCTCTAACCTTGACATTTGTTTTTATCATTGTTTAATCCTTACATTAATCTTTCATCTCAAAGTTCTCATCAACTTCTTCTTCATCTTCTTTATTATTACTACTACTACTACTACTACTACTACTACTACTACTACTACTACTATTGTTGTTGTTGTTGTTGTATTATTGTTGTCTATAATTTATACAATTACCTCCCTATGGTTCGACCCCGGTCTTGCCGGGTTATTTATTACTTCGACATTCCTGCACTTGGGAGAAGACATCAATCTTTTGGTCGTGTCAACTAGCATACATTTAGTGTATGTTAGGATCCTGGGTAAGGGGATCACCATGTATTGGCTAGCATGCATTTAGTGTATGTTAGGATCCCGAGTAAGGGGATCACCTTGCATCGACTCATATGGAGTGATGATGATGATACCAGTGAAATTGGTATCAATAATGTGATAAGCAAAAATAATCATGTTCAATCTCATAAAGTCTAGAATAAAGATTGAAAGTGGAAAAGGGAACAATTATTAATAGTTGGATAAATAAGAGATTCTAATAAAAACTAGAAGGGAGAAGCGAATGAACTATGAATGCATTTTACCCCGTTGAAATTGTTAGATATTCGTGTTGTTATATTTATTGTAATATTCACCTTTCAATAATATGTATTTTGTTTCAGGATCATCGCATGCATGACAGAAGTAGATCCTAGCTTATGTTCCCTTCCTGTAATCTAGGTTCTAGGGAGTATACCCTTGTATTTTGTAAACATGAAAATGTTTGTATAACTTAATTTGTATAATTAATGTTTAAACTTGATTGAATGAATTAACCATGTAGTTCATATAACCATACTTCATGCCTATGTATTTATATTTATTTATTTTTATCCATCCATAATGATATTTTGATATATAATGCATATCATAAATATTGTGGTTGATAGGTGTGAGTATAAGTGTGGAAATTGAAACCCAGGATGATTGGGTCGGGAATTAAGTTATGAGATGCGAACTATTAGAAGTGTAAATAGATTCCATATGAATAACTTGGGACCTTTCATTATAGGGGGGACTCCGTCGAAATTCCGGTAGATTTTAATACAAAGACCATGAATATATATATATATACACACACACAAAAAAAAAATTACTTTGTTTTTTTTTTCGATTGACATGAGATTATCGTTTTATCTCGGAATGGGGGATGTTTCAAGGATTGTCGAATTTGGGAGTTATGAGTTAGTTTTAAGATTTGATGCGTTCATGGGTACTATGTTTTGTATATACCAAGTACATGAAAGAACTAATGACATGATCAAAAGATTGATGTCTTATCCCAAGTGCAGGAATGTCAAAGTAATAAATAACGTGGCAAAACCGGATTCGAACCATAGTGAGGTGAACTATATAAAATTATAAACAATAATTGCAAGTATGGATTTTTCTAGATCTAAGCAATGAAAAGAAGATAAAGTTTAATAATTCCTGGCTTAAAATTGAAGTGAGATGCATTAGGAGGGAAAACTATACATAATGGTGCACTTGTTCTTGTTGGATTCATGTGGTCTGTAAGTGTTCTAACTCTATTATTCTCATTATAAAGCGACTGATTATCCTCTTTGGCCATATTTTCCAAAAATGATGAGGATTTCCTATAAAAGTTTACCACTTAATATGCATGACCAAACTCTCATGCAAGTGCAAAAAAAACAAAAATTAGAAAAAAAAAAAGTAATAAATAACCCCAAGTGGTAAACACTAGGGTCGAACCACATGGAGGTGAACTATATAAAATTATAAACAATAAATGAAAAGGAGGTGAAGAGAATATAGCTGTTGACACACTCCCCATTAATATAAGGCTGCCTCCCCCATACACTAAATGGATCTTTCTCTCAGCTAGTACTCGACTGATACGATCAAAGAGTTGATGTCTTCTCCCAAGTGTAGGAGTGTCGAAGTAATAAATAACTCGGTAAGACCGGGGTCGAACCACAAAGAAGTGAACTATATATAATTATAAATAAAAGAAAAGATTTGAAGAGAGCTTTGAGATGTGATAATGATGTAAGGATTTAAACAATGATAAAACAATTGTCAAGGTTAGGGGATCCACTAATGGTATTTCAAATAAGTATAGTATAAACTATTTTTATTACTTGACTAGAAACCACGGATAAAGAAGGTTCCACTTGGACTATAAATTGTTAATATGATTAAATTAATTATCTTATTCAAGTAATGTCAATACTTGTAAATATTATCAAGTATTCATAGTGATAACTTATGTTAACAACAAATCAAGTTCCTTTCATAGCACATGTGTTGGTTATACCATACAGTTAGGCTATGAAAGTGCCAAGTATTTGTTGTATTAAATGTTGTTCAACACAAATCTAGATTAACCATTTAACAAGCAAGGTATTAAGAGTAAGCAAGATAATAAATATAAAACATGTTAGTATCAAACATTAAAATCCATGTTGAGTTTACACTATACTTATTCTTACACCATTAGTGTAACCTTTCACCTTGACATAATAAACTTACCTGAACATTATGAATAAGACAAACATAGATAAGAACATAATTATTTAAATATAGTAAAGGAAATGAAAAACATAAACAAGAGATTAAGGAAAAGATAACATAGAATAAAACTTGAACATTACAAAATACAAAGAAAGATAGCAAGAGCAAGAACTTGATCTGAACACCAAGATTCCTACATGCATGGCAAATGCCTCCTTTTATAGGCCAAAATTCAGAACTATTGATTTGATGATTACTTGTTGAGTGGGTGGCCACCTCTTGACTTGATAACAATCCTTATCTTCTCGTCTGTAGAAAAAGTCATTGCTAACATCTGAATTCGAACAAATAGTCTTCATGAAAGTTCTGCGAAATTGTCTCGGCGTTCCAACAAATCAAGAATGAGGTTATTTGGACTTCTAGAACTCGAGATATGGGTTGAACACTGAATAGTGTTTGGGCTGCAGGACAGATTCCAACTTCTCTAGCTGCAATTTGAACTTAAAAACGATCCTTTTGAATCCTTGACTCTTCATAAAATTTTTAGACCTATGTCTTAGATTTCTATCCATATAAACCAAACCTAAATCCAAATTGTACAGATCCAGTTATAATCCAATAACCGAATGGTGTTCTAGTTTGAATTTAACTAACATCTCTTTTCTAATCTTAGCCCTATCTTTGTCTTCTCAATTTCAGTAGTTAAACTCATCAATCAATCCTTTGATTTATATGATAGGCCTGTATTTAAAATAAACATTTACCATAAATTAAAGGTATTTTATATTATAAGACTTGTTATTATAAACAAGCTATAGTTAAAGAGTAATTCATACTTCAAGTGAAAAATAATGATATAAAACCTTGATAAAAATGCACTTTTAAGTACTAATCACACACCCCAACCAGCTTATTACTAGTCCCTTGTAATCAAAGCGTTAAAATAGAAAACAATTTGCAAGTTCCACAAAGCAAGGCATTCATCATTCAACTTCCATTAATCTATCAAAATAAACAAACTCTCATTAAATTTATATATCTGCTTCATACTATTGAAACAAGATATTAACAAACCTTCCTTTTATATGCTCAAAGTATGAAAACATAGATGATGGGGTTTTTATTGGAAGGAAACAATATTTTGTTCTAATGTTTAAGGTTAACTTCCTTAGGTTGGGATTTTTTTTCTTTTCTTTTTTTTAATATATAATACATATTACTTAAAGTAGAATGCATCTTTAACCCATGTAATGAGCTTTAGGCTAATGACTCCCAGACCAGTTGGTCTTAGGGAATTAGCTGTTGAGACACCCTTAAAAGCTTAGTAACTCGAGTTGTAGATACTGATACATATATAATGCAATGTTTGATTCCTTTAAGCTTTTCTCCTTAAACCATGTAATAAGCTTTGGGCCAATAGTTACCAAGTCAGTTGACTTTAGGGTTTAGGTGTTAAAACACCCTTTCGGGCTTAATTGCTTAGGTTAGAGAGGCTACGAAACAAAACTTATCTACGTTTTTATTATCATCAATATTATCAATTTGTTTTTGGTTCTTTTTTTTTTTGTTTTTGCAAATTATATACTATCCCTTTCCCTTAGTTGTTACCTTTAACAAAAAGACATAATTAATGTAATAATCCAATGTGCAACCCACAATCTTATGTTAAAGTGTGTGTGTGAAATTGAAGGTTTAAGAATACTTGTTAAATGAGTATAAGAGCAGAATCAAGTGATAACAATGCAAGAGTTTGTAAACCTGAATATTTCAAGAAGTATACTGATAGACCTTGATAAGAATATTTACTAAGATGTGTCTCAAGAGTTAATAAAATTCCTCATTACTCTGCCATCCTAATAACAGTTTTGTTAAATGGTTTTAATAATAGCAAAAAAAAAAAAAAAACAGTTAGTAAGTTAGTTTTTTTTTTTGTCAACTATTACCCTCTCCCCCTAACCAAAATGAGACATTATCCTTAATGTCCTAAGATAGAAAGATAGAGTATAGAAGACATCACCTGAAATAGCGAACACTAATAAACCTGAAACACACTTAAACAAATATAAGAAATAACTAAACAAAATAATATGCTATTAATAAAACCAAAAGACACAAGGTTTCACAAACGAAGGCTCAAATCCAATCTAAGCTTTTTATGGCTTTTCATAGTTGGCCAATTTATGTGACTCATGGAGGGATCAATTACAGGGATGAAAAATTATAGTTGGCGAATCAATTGTTCAGTAGTATCAATAGAGATTATGATTTATCGTGTTGAAGATGTTAGAAATTTATATTCCACAGCTTGATCAAGAAAAGACAATAAATTATCAAAACCATTAACATTTAACAAACCTATAGGTTTATGGTGAATGTGTTGTTGGATCCAAGAGGAAATATGAAATATCTCTTCTAATATGCCACCTAGTAAGGCAGTGAAAGCATCAGCATGGTTAAACATTGCATTCAATCGATCAGACATTATGGAGACTTGTTGTTCCTCTCCAATTGTTTTTCCAATGATGTCCCCTTTTAACCCAAGGTTGCCTCCCCCATACACTAAATGAATCTTTCTCAGTTAGCACCTAACTAAGATGATTTGTTGATTCTAAAAACTCGTTGTATTTCCCAGGATTGGATCCACAAAAAACACAAATATTTCTGATTTGATTACTTGAGGAATCTGCCGTTTCTACACACTTATATATCTGTTGAATGTATGGGTTGAGTAGAAATGAAAGGAAGGAAGAGAAGATTTTATAGATGAGAAATTGATAATGCAATCATACCACCTATATGTAAGCCAGCTAGACTCTCTCTCTCTCTCTCTATGTTTGGTCAAAACATGTATATGTACATGTAGTTGTGATTGTGGCTCACATCTTCCCTTGGTTTTACGTCCAAGAACAACTTAAACGGTCTTTATAGGTCGGGGATAGGCTTCCCATCCAGTTTTCTTAAAAACTGGAAAATAGGGTCTTTTTCAGTCAGATTCCCAAGACTAAGTCAATCATGTGTTCCACCATCACTTATCATGGTTTAAGAGATTCCAAATCGACTCAAAATGTTTTCTTTCAAAAACTTTATCATTGTTTTGTGATCATTGTTTCAACTTGGAATGACCTCTATCCATTTTAAAACATAATCTACTGTGACTAATATGTATAAAAAACCAAATGATGGTATGCCAAGGCCATTCCTCATCTCGTTCAATTAGTATGCCCCTAGGAAGAAGGGCTTAGCAGCGCACTAATGGTGTAACTGGCAGGGGCGAGGGGTTGCCTCCCACCCCCCTCATTTATGAAGATCTACTACTAGAATGTGAGAGGGCTCAATAGCCCTCTCAAACAACATGAGGTTGTAAGCCTCATGAAAAAGAATAAGTTAGATGTTTGTGGTCTTGTTGAAACAAAGCTGGCTTCTTCTGCTATGTCTTTCATGCATAAACTCCAGCGAAGGAATTGGAGGTTTTTGTCTAATGTTGCAGCAACCAACATTACACACATTTTGGTTTTTTGGAACCCTTCCACTATTAAGGTGGAGCTTAGTAATCTTACTACCTAGGGTCTTCACGTCACCATCAGTAGCTTGGTGAATAAGTGTTCTTTTATTGCGACTTTTGTTTATGGCTATAACACTGTTATTGCTCGCAGAGCTTTTTAGGAAGACTTGCAGGTATGGAACTCAAACTCTCCCTAGATTATCCTGGGTGACTTTAACTCTCTCTTATCTCAAGAGGATAAACATAAAGGAGAGCATGTATGCTCGTATGAAGTTGCTAATTTTAGAACCTGTTGCTCTTTGTTAGGTATTTCTGACCTCAACTTCACAAGAAGCCATTTCACCGGACAAATGGGAGGATATGGAGCAAAATAGACAATGTTTTGGTGAATCCTCACTAGTTGAATCTTCAAGATCTTTACATGTGCACTTCAGCACCTCGGTGCCTTTTCTGATCATTCCCCCATATCGTTTTGTATTGGCTCCCAATATCAACCAAGGAGTGCTAGCTTCAAGTTTTTCAACATGTGGGTTGAGCATCAAGATTATAAATCTCTCCTTTTGGAGCACTGGTATGCTGAGGTTTATGGCTCCCCAATGTATGTATTATGCAGGTGGCTTAAGCTCCTCAAGGGTCCCTTGAAGTAGCTTAACAGGCTTCATTTTGGCCACATCTCGGAGAGAGTCCACAGAGCTGAAGCTGACCTAAAGCAATACCAATCTTTTCTTCAAGATAATAGGGACAATGCGCAATTGCTAGCTCAGGATCACTGATTAGTACTTAAAAGTGCATATTTATCAAGGTTTTATATCATCATTTTGCACTTAAAGTATCAATAACTCCTTAACTAAAGCATGTTTTATAATAACAAGTCTAATACTATAAAATGCCTAATATATGGTAAATGTTCATCTCAAATGTAGGTCTATCACATAAATCAAAGGATTGATTGATGAATTCAACTACTGAAATTTGTGAAGATAAAGAGAGGGTGAAACTTAGAAAAGAGATGTTGGTGCAGTCCAAACTGGAACACTATTCGGGAATTGGGTCATATCTCGAGTTCTAGATGTCCAAATGACCTCAAATGTTTACAAAGATTCAGTAAGATATAGGCCTACAACTTTCATGTTTTCATCAAGATCTAAGAAGGCCGTTTTCAAGTCCAAATTATAGCAACAACGGAGAAGTCTGAATCTGTCCTGCAGCCCGAACACTGTTCAGTGTTTGGCCCATATCTGAAGTTCTAGAAGTCCAAATGACCTCCATTTTTTTTTCCTAGAGAGTCAAGTTCCTACAACTTTCATGTTTTCTAGTGGACCCAGTTTGGATGGTAGCATTTTTGTTTTATTCAGACAAGAAGATAAGGATTTTCACCACGTCAAAAGTTGGCCACCCACTCAACAATTAGTCATCAAATTAATAATTCCGAATTTTGGCCTATAAAAGGAAACATTTTCCATGCATTTGGGGGCTTGGTTGTTCAGATCAAGTTCATGCTCTTTATTTCTCTCTTTATATTTTTTTTTTATTCTTAAGTTTTGCTTTCATTAATATCTTGTTTATGCTTTTCATTTCCTTTCCTTTCCTTAGTTAACTTGTATCTTATTTATGTTCTTATTTTGTTTATTTATGTTTCTCTTCTTCATTATGTTTAGCTAAGTTTATTATGTCAAGGTGAAAAGGTTACACTAATGGTGTAAGAACAAGTATGGTGTAAGAACAAGTATGGTGTAAACTCAACATGGACCTTAATGTTTAATATTAACATGTCTTATCTTTTTATCTTACTAATTCTTAATACCTTGCTTGTTAAATGGTTAATCTAGATTTGTGTTGTATAATACTTGGTACAACAAATGCTTGGCACTCTCATAGCCCAACCGTATGGTATTACCTACACCTGGGCTATGAAAAGAACTTGATTTGTTGTTAACATCAGTTAACATCATGAATTCCTGACAATATTTAAAAGTTTGGTGTTATGTAAATAAGATAATTAATATGATCATGTTAATAATTTATAATGAGCTATTAATGAGAAATCATTCGATTGGAACCTCCTTTGTGTGTGGTTTCTAGTTGAATAATAAGAGTTTATACTATACTTGTTTGAAATACCATTAGTGGATCCTCTAACCTTGACATTTGTTTTTATCATTGTTTAATCCTTACATTAATCTTTCATCTCAAAGTTCTCATTAATTTCATCATCTTCTTCTTTATTATTGTTGTTGTTGTTGTTGCTGCTGTTGTTGTTGTTATCTTGTTATTTATAATTTATACAGTTAACCTCTCTGTGGTTTGACCCTGGTCTTGCCGGGTTATTTATTACTTCAACACTTCTGCACTTGGGAGAAGACATCAATCTTTTGGTCGTGTCAAGTTTTGGGCACCGTTGCCGGGGAGGTAAATTTTTGTACAGATTATAAATTTTGTTATATTTTTCTCTTTTCAATTTTCTTTTATCTAACTTTTGTTTCTTGTGTTTCATCTCCTTTTCTTTTTCTTTTTCTTCTCTTCTTTTTATTCTTTTTCTACATGTGCATGAGAGTTTGGTCACGTACATTAAATGATAAACTTTGTAGGGTATCCTTATCTTCTTTAGAAAACATGGATGAAGAGGATAATCAGTCGCTTATAATGAGAATAATGAGAATAATCGGGTTAGAACACTTAGAGACTACATTAATCCATCAAGAACAATTGCGCGATCATGTATATTTTTTCCTCCTAATGCATATCATTTTAATTTTAAGCCAGGCATTATTCAACTTTTACCTTCTTTTCATGGCTTAGATCTAGAAAATCCATACTTGCATTTGAGAGAATTTGAAGAAGTTTGTAATGCTTATAATGACTCAAATTGTAGCATGAACACCATCAGATTAAAGCCTTTTCCTTTTTCTTTAAAAGATAAAGCTAAAACATGGCTATAAAATTTGAGACTAGGATCCATTTGAGCTTGGGATGAAATGCAACAACAATTTTTAAAGAAGTTTTTTCCATCTCAAAGAACTAACTTTTTCAAAAGACAAATCACCACTTTCACTCAAAAACCAGGTGAAACATTTTACCAATGTTGGGATAGGTATCGAGACTTGCTTAATTCTTGCCCTCATCATGGTTTTGAAACATGAAGATTGGTTTCACAATTTTATGAAGGGTTAACACCTAAAGATAAGCAAATGGTTGAATTCATATGCAATGGAACTTTTGAAGAGAAAGACCCTAATGAAGCAATGGAGTACCTAAACTTGCTAGCTGAAAATGCGCAAAATTGGGACATTACAGGAACTTATAAGGCACCATTTAAAACCCAACCTCATACATTTAGTGGAGGTATGTATAACCTTAGGGAAGATCATGACCTCCAAGCCAAGTTTGCATCTTTAGTTAGAAAAGTCGAGGCACTAGAATTGAAAAAGAGTGGTCAATTAAAATCTGTTCAAGACATTGTGTATCAAATCTGTGAAACAAATGAACATGCAACTAATGATTGTCCAACTTTGCCTTCTTTCAAGGAATGCCTCCATGAACAAGCCCATGCTTTAAACAGTTTCCAAAAGCCCAATCATAACCCATACTCGCAAACATACAACCCTGGTTGGAGAAATCACCCGAATTTCAATTGGAAGAGTGATAACAACAATCCACAAACTTCACAGCCACCATTTCAAGCACACCATAATTTCCAAAATTCTCATGGATATGCACCTCCTTATGTTCCACCTCCTAGAAGAAATCTTGAGGAAACATTACATGCATTCATTGAAAAGCAAAAGACAATCAACACTCAACTTGCTCAAGGCATGACAGATTTTAAAGATACTCTTGCAAAGTTAACATATGCTCTCAGTTTTCAAGAGAAAGGTAAGTTTCCATCTCATCCACAACAAAATCCAAAGGGGCAATACAATGCAAATGCAAGTAGTTCCGGAAGCCAACACATGGATCAAGTGAAATCAGTCATCACTCTTCGCAGTGGTAAGGTTATTGAAAAACCCACTCTTGAACCTTGTGAGAAAGATGATGAGTCAATCTCTGAGGGTAAGGAAGGGGTTGAATCTGAACATTGCAAAGAAAAGACTGATTTCCCACCAGCATTTCCATTTCCTCATGCCATGACCAAACAGGAAGCAATCGATGATGAAAAAGGCACCGAAAATGTTGTCACGGATCATTTGTCAAAGTTGACAATAGATTCGACATCTAACATCATACCAATCAATGATTACTTTCTTGATGAATCTTTACTTTTTCTTAGTTCAATGCCTTGGTTTGCTAAAAATAACAATTTTCTTGCTTCAGGATTTTTGCCAGCACATTTGGATAACCAAGATAAAAGAAAGTTTTTGAGCGACATGCAAAACCTTTATTGGGATGACCCTTACTTATTCAAATATTGTCCTGATCAAATATTTCAAAGATGCATTCCCGACAATGAGGTAAATAGTGTCATTAAATTTTTTCACTCTGAAACATGTAGGGATCATTTCTCGTCAAAAAAGACGACTGCAAAAATCTTACAAAGTGGATTTTACTGGCCCACCATGTTCAAGGATTCATATACATTCTGCAAAACCTGTGAAAATTGTCAAAAGGTAGGATTTATTTCAAAACATAGAGAGTCTTTAGATAATCTTCTATTGACTCTTAAGTCTCATCATAGTGGAGATGTGCATCGGGCAATTCATGATTTATGACCCCATTTTCATAAAGAACAAGCTCATCATAGTCTTGGGAATCTAACTAAAAAAGACCTTGTTTGCCAGTTTTTAAGAAAACTGGATGGGAAGCCTATCCCCGACCCATAGAGGGCGTTTAAGCCGTTCTTGGATGTAAATCCAAAGAAAGATATGAGTCACAATCACAACTACCTGTATATACACATGCTTTTTTCAAAATAAATAAATAAATAAATAGAGAGAGAGAGAGAGAGAGTGTGAGACTACAGCTGACCTACATATAGGTGGTATGATTGCATTTTTAATTTCTCATCTATAAATTCTTCTCTTCCTTGCCTTCATTTCTACTCAACCCATACATTCATCAAATACAGACGTGTGTAGAAATGACAGGTTCCTCAAGAAATCACATAAACAATATTTGTGTTTTCGATGGATCCAGTCCTAGGAAAGAAAAAGAGTTTTTAGAATCAGCAAATCATCTTGGTCAAGTACTAGCTGAGCGAAAGATTCATTTAGTGTATGGAGGAGGCAACCTTGGGTTAATAGGGGGAGTGTCAATAGCTGCATTTTTAGGAGGTAGTCAAGTTTTGGGGGTTGTCCCCAAAGCTTTAGCATAAGGGGACATCATTAGAAAAACAATTGGAGAGGAATTACAGGTCCCCACAATGTCTGATTGACTGAATGCAATGTTTAACCATGTTGATGCCTTCATTGCCTTACCAGGTGGTCTGGGCACATTGGAAGAGATCTTTCATATTTCCTCTTGGGCCCAACTGCACATTCACCATAAACTCATAGGTTTGTTAAATGTTAATGGTTTTTATAATAAGTTGTTGTCTTTTCTTGATCATGCTGTGGAACAAGAATTTCTAACATCTTTAGCATGACAAATCATAATCTCTGCTGCTACTGCTGAACAATTGATTGACCAATTACAATCTTTCATCCCTGTAATTAATCCCTCCATGAGTCGCATAAATTGGTCAACTAAGGAAAGCCATAAAAAGCTTAAATTGGATTTAAGCCTTCGTTTGTAAAAACTTTGTGTCTTTTGATTTTATTATTGTTTTTTGTTGTTTCTTATATTTGTTTAAGTGTGTTTCAGGTTTGTCAGTGTTCATTATTTCAGGTGATGTCTTATATACTCTATCTTTCTACCTTAAGACATTGAGGACAATGTCTCATTTTGGTTGGGGGGAAAGGGTAGCAGTTGATATTTAAAAAAAAAAAATTGTGTTTTCTATTTCATAAACTATTTGTAAAACTATTGTTACTAGGATGGTAGAGTAAAAGGAGTTCTTTTGTTAAAAGTGACTCTTGAGACGCATCTTAGTAAACATTCTTAACAGGGTTTATCAGAATACTTCTTGAAATATTCAGGTTTACAAACTCTCGTATTGGTAGCACTTGATTCTGCTCATATGCTCATTTAACAAGTATTTGTAAATCTTCATTTTCACACACACACTTTAACATATGATTGTGGGTTGCACATTGGATTATTACATTATTTATGTTTTTTTGTTAAAGGTAACAACTAAGGGAAAGGGATAGTACATAATTTGCAAAAAAAACAGAAAAAACAAAAAACAAAAAACAAACAAAAAAAAATAATGATAATAAAAAGGTAGATAAGTTTGGTTTCGTAGCCTCCCTAACCTAAGTAATTAAGCCCAATGGGATGTTTTAACACTTAATACCCTAAAGTCAACTGACTTGGGAGCTATTGGTCCAATGCTTGTTACATGGGTTGAGGAGAAAAGCTTAAGGGAATCAAACATTGCACTATCTACGTATCAATATCTGCAACCTGAGTTGCTAAGCTCGTAGGGGTGTCTCAACACCTAATGCCCTAAGACCAACTGGTCTGAGAGTCATTAGCCTAAAACTCGTTACATGGGTTAAAGATGCATTGTGTTTCAAGTTGTATGTGTATATATATAAATAAATAAATAAATAATAATAATCCCAACCTAAGGAAGTTAGCCTTAAACATTAGAACAAAAATTTGTTTTTCTTCCAAGTAAAGCCCCATAACTATATGTTGATATTTTGATCACAAAAGAAAGGTTTAGTAATATCTTGTTTAAGAAGTATTGAGCAGATACATGAATTTAATGAGAGTTTATTTATCTGGATAAATTAAAGTAAGTTGAATGATGAATGCCTAGCTTTATGGAATTTGAAAATTGTTTTTTCTATTTTAACGCTTTGATTACTAGGGACTAGTAATAAGCTGGTTATGGGGGGTGATTAGTACTTAAAAGTGCATATTTATCAAGGTTTTATATCATCATTTTGCACTTAAAGTATCAATAACTACTTAACTAAAACATGTTTTATAATAACAAGTCTAATACTATAAAATACCCTAATATATGGTAAATGTTCATCTTAAATGCAAGCCTATCATATAAATCAAAGGATTGATTGATGAATTCAACTACTGAAATTTGTGAAGATAAGGAGAGGGTGAAACTTAGAAAACAGATGTTGGTACAGTCCAAACTGGAACACTATTCAGTAATTGGGTCATATCTCGAGTTCTAGATGTCCAAATGACCTCAAATGTTTACACAGATTCAATAAGACATAGGCCTACAACTTTCATGTTTTCATCAAGATCTAAGAAGGCCGTTTTTAAGTCCAAATTATAGCAACAACAGAGAAGTCCGAATCTGTCCTGCACCCCGAACACTATTCAGTGTTTGGCCCATATCTGGAGTTCTAGAATCAAAATGACCTCCATTTTTTTTCATGAAAAGCTGAGTCAATTTTGCTACGACTTTCATGTTTTCCAGTGGACCCAGTTCGGATGGTAGCATTTTTGTTTTATTCAGACAATAAGATAAGGATTTTCACCAAGTCAAAAGTTGGCCTCCCACTCAACAATTAGTCATCAAATCAATAATTTCGAATTTTGGCCTATAAAAGGAGGCATTTTCCATGCATTTAGGGGCTTGGTTGTTCAGATCAAGAACTTGTTTATGCTTTTTATTTCCTTTCCTTTCCTTAGTTAACTTGTATCTTATTTATTTTCTTGTTTTGTTTATTTATGTTTCTCTTCTTCATTATGTTTAGCTAAGTTTATTATGTCAAGGTGAAAAGGTTACACTAATGATGTAAGAATAAGTATAGTGTAAACTCAACATGGACCTTAATTGTAACAACCCGGCTTTCCAAGCCCAACACAACAGTAAATTTTTTTTTTTTTTTTTTATGCATTCAAACCACATGGTGCCGGCAATCAATGAATCTAAATCCTCACATCATCGAAATACAATCCATACAATCAACATTTCATTTCAAAGTGAATCTTACACAAACACGTAATATTAAGGTTGCTTGATTTGAAGTTCATATTAAAATATATACATAGACATGAGTTTACAGTCTTCTCCTACTAATAGTCATCACCATTTTTAACAAAAAGGATCTAATAAAAGTTATACATTCAGTACATTGATCCATACAAAATACATTGTGATTTAAGATACATCTACATAATTCCTTGCAAAATAGGTTCCCGTGTATCGGGTTTCCTAGACATCTCGTTGGTGTGAAGTCCCTGCAGCAGCACAAACATTTAAGAGAATGCAAATATTTAATAATAATAAGAATGGTAACTCAAGGTTTGGCAACTAAATAAAACATCAACAATTATAATTTCTTCATGTATTTGCTACAACAACTAGTAGTACATATAGATACACAAGTTTTCGGATGCCATTCGCCAAAACTACTCATTCATTTGTGTCGGCCATCCATGGTGAAAGCTGCGTCGCTGCCGATCCAAAATCGGCAGCAGAAACTGCATTGCTGCCGATCAAGGAATCGGCAGCGAAAACTGTGTTGCTGCCGATCCAGAATCGGCAGCGGAATCTGCGTCGCTGCCGATACAGAAATCGGCAGCGGAATCTGGGTCGCTGCCGATCCAGAATCAGCAGCGAAAATCTGCGTCGCTGCCGATCCAGAATCGACAGCGGAATCTGCGTCGCTGCCGATCCAGAATCGGCAGCGGAAATCTGCGTCGCTGCCGATCCAGAATCGGCAGCGCAATTTGCATCGCTGCCGATCCAGAATCGGCAGCGAAGTCACTCTTTTATCCCGGCCATCCATCCGTTTGGATGCCATTAGCCGAAGCTAATCAGTCCTTCATCCCGGCCATCCATTCGGATGCCATTAGCCGAAGCTAATCATTCTTTGTCCCGGCCATCCCTTCGGACGCCATTAGCCGAAGCTAATCACTCTTTTGTCCCGGCCATCCATTCGGATGCCATTAGCCAAAGCTAATCAATCTTTAATCAACATTTAAGCGTTCAACAATCTAATATCGGTTCTAACAATATGATAGTACTCAAGTTAAAATATTTCAAGATTCAACGTAAGAAAAAGGAAGGTGCAAGTCACCTACCTGCTCCACCTGTGGGTCGATCCTGTCTTGATGATGGTCCAATCCCGACCGCACCACCTAAGACATCAATGGTCACAAATCAACACAGTTGTATTTATTTTATTTTTGAATCATACTCATCATCACACTTATTTCAAGAGTTCATATGTTCACATTCAAGTGTTCCATATTTTACACCATCATAACATGAGATTGTTACTAGCATTTAAGTCATTCCTGCCTAGGAGGCTTATTGTAGGAATTCGGCAGCGAGAACTGGTTCGCTGCGGGCTGCCAGTTCGGCAGCGACACCTGTTTCGCTGGCGGCAGCCAGTTCGGCAGCGAAAACTGCATCGCTGTTGGTGCCCCAGTTTCGCTGCACAACGCACAACTCGGCAGCGAATATCAATTCGCTGCAGGAAGTTCAGTCACGGTAGCGAAACATAATTTCGCTGCGCAACACACAAATTGGCAGCGAATATCAATTCGCTGCAGTAGATTCAGTTGCGGCAGCGAAACAGAATTTCGCTGCGCAACACACAAATCGGCAGCGAATATCAATTCGCTGCAGTAGGTTCAGTTGCGGCAGCGAAACAGAATTTCGCTGCGCAACACACAAATCGGCAGCGAATATCAATTCGCTGCAGTAGGTTCCGTTGCGGCAGCGAAACAGAATTTCGCTGCGCAACACACAAATCGGCAGCGAATATCAATTCGCTGCAGGAGATTCAGTTGCGGCAGCAAAACAGAATTTCGCTGCGCAACACACAAATCGGCAGCGAATATCAATTCGCTGCAGGAGGTTCAGTTGCGGCAGCGAAACAGAATTTCGCTGCGCAACACACAATTCGGCAGCGAATATCAATTCGCTGCAGGAGGTTCCGTTGCGGCAGCGAAAACAGAATTTCGCTGCGCAACACACAATTCGGAACCAATCAATTTCAGCACATAGTTCTTCAACAAAATTCCAAAAATAACATCACAGCAGAACACATTAAATTCCAGCACAACATCACAGCAGAACACATTAAATTCCAGCACTAAACATCACAGCAGAACACATTAAATTCCAGCAAGAACATCACAGCAGAACACATTAATTGCAGCAACAATCATCACAACAAAACACATTAATTCCAGCAGCAACATCACAACAGAACACATTTAATTTCAGCACCAACATCACAGCAGAAACACATTCATTCCAGCAGAACACACACACATGCATGCTGGCTACCCCATAGTTAAAGCCAGCTTCTACCATAATTGTTAGATGTTCTGAAATTGACTTTATTTCACTTCTGTTTGCTAGATCTCCTAGTTAATTTCAGTTTCCCCCATAGTTGGCTTAGGTCTTAGATCAATTTTCTTAGGCTTCTTCATTTTCGTTTTTGATCTTAAGGGGGAGAGGAAAGGGAGTTCCATGACCCATACCTTCTGATTTTAACCAAGTTTGAGGAAGGTTTGACACTATTCTTTTCTCTTCAGCTGCTGGTTCTCCTCCTTCTTCTTCCTCTCACGTTTTCCAGCTCTCTTTTTCCTCTCCTCTATGCAGCTGCCCACTCCTCTCTCAAGGTCTCATCTCTCCCTCACAAGCTCACAAGACACTCTACTAGTTTGATTCACGTTTTTGATGTGAAAGGGGAAGGGAAGAATGACATGCAGCTGCTGGTTTGGGAAGAAGATGTGTCATTCTCTCTCCCCTCTTTGTATTTATAGTACCCATCAAATGAATTGGGTTGTTTGGGGGTGGGTTTAGGTGTGTCCTTATCCTTGTTTGGTTTATCTAAAACCAGTTTTTACCCCTCCCTCCCAGCTGTGTGTCACTGTTGATTGAGAAATTCGGCAGCCCAAAACTGCGTCGCTGCCGATTTCTGCATCGGCAGCGAAAACTGCGTCGCTGCCCAATCCAGAATCGGCAGCGAAAACTGCGTCGCTCCCAAAACCAGAATCGGCAGCGAAAACTGCGTCGCTGCCGATTTCTGCATCGGCAGCGAAATCTGCGTCGCTGCCGATTTCTGCATCGGCAGCGAAAACTGCGTCGCTGCCCAATCCAGAATCGGCAGCGAAAACTGCGTCGCTGCCGATTTCTGCATCGGCAGCGAAAACTGCGTTCATCACCATCTTTCTCTCTCTCTTTCTCTTTATATATATATATATATATATAGACATATATATATTTTCGTTTGGGTGTTTACATTCTCCCCTCCTAAATATGAATTTCGTCCTCGAAATTTAAAAAGTTTCACACTCCATACCTGGTAGTTCAAATAAATTGGGGTACTTTTTCCTCATCTCAGCTCCCTCTCCCAAGTTTCCTCTTCTACATGAGCATTTCGCCATAAGATTCTGACGATGGGGATCTTTTTGCTCCGTAACTCCTTCACTTCTTGATCTAGTATCCTTATGGGTCTCAATTCCAGTGTTAAGTCTTCCTTGACTTCTACTGGCACCTGGGGTAGAACTCGGGCGGGGTCTACGTCAGCCTTCCTTAACAAGGAGACATGGAACACATCATGGACCCTGGCTAACTGTGGGGGAAAATCCACCTTGTAGGCTACTGGTCCAACTCGTTGTAAGATTTTGAAGGGTCCGATGAAACGGGGAGTTAACTTCCCTTTCAACCCAAACCGTAACATGTTCTTCCATGGGGCTACCTTCAGGAACACCTGGTCCCCCATACTGAACTCGAGAGGTCTTCTCCTCACATCGGCATACTTCTTCTGTCTATCCTGCGCGGCTTTGATGCGATCCCTGATAGTTCTCACTTTCTCCGTGGTAACTTGGACCAAACTCTGCGCCATATAACTTCCGGTCCCCAATTTCCTCCCAACACAAAGGAGTTCTGCACCTCCTACCATACAAGGCTTCATACGGGGCCATCCCTATTGTGGCTTGATGACTATTGTTATACGTGAACTCCACCAATGCCATGTGTTCCTCCCAGTTTCCTCCAAATTCTAGCACACAGGCCCGTAATAGGTCTTCCAAGACTTGGATGACTCTTTCCGATTGGCCATCCGTTTGAGGGTGAAACGTAGTGCTCATGTCCAACCTTGTCCCCAAGGCATGTTGTATGCTCGGCCAAAGTCGAGAGGTGAACCTGGGATCTCGATCCGATACAATGGACACCGGAATCCCATGAAGTCGTACCACCTCATTTATGTAGATCTTGGCAAGCTTGTCCACCGAGTCGGTCATCTTTACGGGCAAGAATAGTGCGGATTTCGTCAACCGATCTACAATGACCCATATCGCATCATTTCCTTTTCTCCCTTTGGGAAATCCTGACACGAAATCCATGGTGATCATCTCCCACTTCCATTCTGGAATTTGTAATGGTTGTAATGGTCCCGCAGGCCTTTGGTGTTCAACCTTGACTTGTTGACATAACCCACACTTTGACACATACTCAACTATTTCCCTTTTCATATTTGGCCACCAATAGAGGTGTTTCAGGTCTCGATACATCTTAGTGCTGCCAGGATGTATGGAGAACTTGGACTCATATGCTTCTTGTAGAACCATTCGTTTGACTGTTTCGTCATCAGGCACGTACAACCGTTGTCCCATCATCAAGGATCCATCATCCGCTACTCGGAATTTCATTTCTATCCCGGCCTCCACATTCTTCCTAATCTTGGACCCCACCTTGTCATGGAATTGAGCATGTAGTATCTGTTCTCGATACGTTGGTCGCACCACTAATTGAGCTACTAACCCACCTCTTGCATCAATTCCCAATTCTGCACCCAACTCTTTTAATTCTGTCAATTGCCGCTCCTTTCCCACTGTTAAGCTTCCCAAGGAGGTTTTACCTTTGCGACTGAGGGCATCTGCCACCACGTTTGCTTTCCCCGGGTGGTATTCTATGGTGCAATCATAATCCTTAATGAGCTCTATCCACCTTCTTTGCCGCATGTTCAACTCCTTTTGCGACATCAGATACTTCAGGCTCTTATGATCAGTAAAAATTTTGGGTTCGAGACCCATACAAATAGTGTCTCCATATCCTCAAGGCAAATACTACAGCTGCCAACTCCAGGTCGTGCACCGGGTAGTTCACCTCATGAGTCTTTAATTGCCTTGATGCATAGGCGATCACCTTCCCATGTTGCATCAAAACACACCCCAATCCCTTCCCCGAGGCATCACTATATACCACAAAACCCTCGGTCCCTGAGGGAAGAGTTAAGACTGGAGCAGTGGTGAGCCTCCTCTTCAATTCTTGGAAGCTTGCCTCACATTCTTCTGACCACACCCATTTCTTATCCTTCCTAGTTAGCTGGGTCAAAGGGGTTGCAATCAGGGAAAACCTTCGATAAATCTCCGATAGTATCCTGCAAGTCCCAGGAAACTACGTATTTCAGTGACCGAAGTCGGTCTTTCCCATTTTCACGACTGCTTCAACTTTTTGAGGGTCGACAAAAACACCTTCGGCTGATATGACATGTCCCAAAAACATCACTCTTTTCAGCCAAAATTCACATTTACTCAGTTTTGCATAAAGCTGGTGATCTCTCAAGGTTTGTAAGGTTTGTCTCAAGTGTTCTTCGTGCTCCTTGAAAAGAATTCGAGTACACCAGTATATCATCAATGAATACCACCACAAACTTATCCAGGTATGGTTGGAAAACCCGATTCATCAAATCCATGAAGAGGGCTGGGGGCGTTCGTCAACCCGAACGGTAACACCAAAAATTCATAGTGTCCGTAACGAGTTCTAAATGCGGTCTTTGCTACATCCGCTTCTTTAATCTTCATCTGATAGTACCCTGATCTCAGATCTATCTTCGAGAATGCCCTCGCTCCCTTTAATTGGTCGAACAAATCATCTATCCGAGGTAACGGATACTTGTTTTTCATTGTTACTTTGTTCAACTGTCGATAGTCAATACAAAGCCTATGGGTTCCATCTTTCTTTCTTACAAATAGGACCGGTGCTCCCCAAGGAGAATTACTGGGTCCGTATGAAACCCTTTGTCTAATAATTCCTGTAATTTGAGTCTTTAACTCGTTCAGTTCTGCTGGAGCCATCCGATACGGTTGTTGGGCTATAGGTGGAACTCCAGGAAAAGTGTCTATAGACACCTCTACCCTCTCGCTCCGGGGGTAGTCCTGGTAGTTCTTCTGGAAACACATCTGGGAAATCCTTCACCACAGGAATATCCTTCAATCGTGGACCTTCATCATTAGAGTTTAAGATGTATGCGAGGTAACCCATACATCCCTTTCTTAAAAGTTTTTGGGCTGTCACCACCGATATTTAAAGCATTCAGTTTGGGAAGTCTCTCTCCTTCAAAAGTTATTTTCTCGCCCTTAGGTGTTTGGAAAGTGACAGTTTTCGCATAACAAATCTATTAGTGCTTTGTATTTACTCAACCAATCCATGCCTAAGTATTATGTCAAAATCATGTAGCTCTAAGGGAATCAAATCTACTTCTGTTTCATACCCGGATATAAACTAACCCCCACATCCACATATACAATATTTGTTTCAACCATGTTTCCCATTGGAGTTCCAATTACAAACCCCTTCTCTACCATTTTTACTTCCTTTCTCAATTTAGTGACAATTCTCTTAGCAATGAATGAGTGGGTGGCACCCGGATCAAACAACACATGCACATTAAAACCATTCAATAGAAAGTGTACCTGCCACCACATCTGATGCAGCCCTGGCCTCCTCCTGTGTCAGGTGGAAGACCCTCCCCGAGGTCCGATCATTTTGTGCCCTCGTCTTCCCTCGACTGGAGTTTGCCCCTGATTGAGAAGATCTCACTGGCCTATTAACGGTGACTGACTGCTGGTGGCTCTGACTCGGCTGTCTGTAGCTCTGTACTTGTCCGGTGTTCCTCTTGGGCAATCCCTCTTGTAATGACCTCTTCCACCACAGTAATGACACCCCTGATTAAGATACTGACAATTCCTCCACCTATGGCCCTCTCCTCTGCACACAAAACATCGCCCGGGGGAAACTGAGCAATCCCCAGGGTGTTTTTGTCCACACTTTACACATAAAGGAATAGTCAACACCCTTGCGGTCACCGATCCCAGTAGAAGAGTTTGCCCTCGAGTGCGACTGTCCAAGCATTACTCTCCCACTTGATTGCTGGTGAGGTGGTAATGTCAAACTCCCCTTTTTTTTTCCGTGCTGCTCAAAACACTCCACTTTTTCCTTTCTTCGGGTGCGGTGGTCTGCCGCTGAAATAGTCCCCCATCTCTCTTTTTGCTTATACTCTGATACCCCCCTTGGCTTTCTCCAATACATGCCTCCAGAGCTTGTGCAGCCTCAATCAACTCCCTCACCGATTTAAATCGCAAGGCGATCAATCCTTGTCTCAAATCCTGTCGTAACCCATCTCTCAACTTTTCAATCATATGTTCCTCTGTCGGCACATAATGTGGGGCGAACAATGAAAGGTCATGAAATCTCCTTTCGTACTCCAATACAGACATATCACCCTGTCTCAATGCCAAGAACTCTTGTTCTTTCACCTTGCGATGATTACTTGGAATAAAACTGATTCTCAAACTCTGTCTTGAAATCACTCCAAGTTAGTGTCTCAGTCGCACGCCTCAACTGAACTGTTTCCCACCATGTCATGGCCCTATCAGACAGTAACTGAGATGCACAATTTACCCTCAAACCCTCGGGTATGCTTATTTGAATCATTGTCTTTTCTACCTTCCTGATCCATCTTCCAGCTATTTCTGCATCTTGTTCCCCCATGTACGGTTCACAGCCCATTTCCCTCATACTCTTAACTAGTCGCACCAGTGGTACCACATTATCCATGGTCATGCTAGTCGTAGGGGCTGCTGGTGGAATCTGCGTGGTGGGAGTTGTTTGTGCCGCTGAACTAGCCATGCCCTCCATCACTGCTTTAACTATTTGTACAAGGAATCCCGCATCTACATATTGTGGGGGCACACCAGTTGGAACAGCAGATGGTTGTGCTTCAGTTCTTTCTCGCTGCTCTGTTGCCACGGGGGGTGTTCCCTCTGTTTGATTAGGCCTCGAGCCTTCCCCCGCCACCGTATCTTCCCCCTGCAGGGTTTCGGGTGGTATAATCGGAGCATGAGATGCCGTATCATCTAAGGGGTCTTCGTCTTGCCAACCTTGGGCACCTCGGTTCACGCCCCTCCTTTCTAAGGAGGGCGGCTCAGTTCGTGTCCCTTGTCGGGTGCGTACCATCCTGAAATTCATCACAACAACACATTTATTAATGATCCTCAGGATCCATACCAAGTGCTCTGATACCAACTGTAACAACCCGGCTTTCCAAGCCCAACACAAACAGTAATTTTTTTTTTTTTTATATATATATATTTAATCAACATGGTGCCGGAAATCAAAGAACTTGAATTCTCACATCATCAAAATACAATCCATACAATCACCATTTCATTTAAGAGCGAATCTTACACAAGCACATAATATTAAGTTGCATGATTTGAAGTTCGTATTAAAATATATACATGGACATGAGTTTGCATTCTTATCCTACTAATAGTCATCACAATTTTAAACAAAAAGGATCTAATAAAAGTTATACATTTAGTACATTGATCCATACAAAATACATTGTGATTTAAGATACATCTACATAGTTCCTTGCAAAAGTAGGTTCCCGTGTATCGGGTTTCCTAGACATCTCGTTGGTGTGAAGTCCCTACAGCAGTACAAACATTTAAGAGAATGCAAATATTTAATAATAATAAGAATGGTAACTCACGGTTTGGCAATTAAATAAAACATTAACAATTATAATTTCATCATGTATTTGCTACAACAACTAGTAGTACATATAGATACACAAGTTTTCGGATGCCATTCGCCAAAACTAGTCATTCATTTGTGTCGGCCATCCATGGCGAAAGCTGCGTTGCTGCCGATCCAAAATCGGCAGCGGAATCTGCGTCGCTGCCGATTGCTGTATCGGCAGCGGAATCTGCGTCGCTGCCGATTGCTGTATCGGCAGCAGAATCTGCGTCGCTGCCGATCCAGAATCGGCAGCGGAATCTGCGTCGCTGCCGATTTCTGTATCGGCAGCAGAATCACTCTTTTATCCCGGCCATCCATCTGTTTGGATGCCATTAGCCGAAGCTAATCAGTCCTTCATCTCGGCCATCCATTCGGACGCCTTTAGCCAAAGCTAATCATTCTTTGTCCCGGCCATCCGTTTGGATGCCATTAGCCGAAGCTAATCACTCCTTTGTCCCGGCCATCCTTTCGGACGCCATTAGCCGAAGCTAATCATTCTTTTGTCCCGGCCATCCCTTCGGACGCCATTAGCCGAAGCTAATCATTTTTTGTCCGGCCATCCCGTTTGGATGCCATTAGCCGAAGCTAATCACTCTTTTTGTCCCGGCCATCCCTTCGGACGCCATTAGCCGAAGCTAATCATTCTTTGTCCCGGCCATCCGTTTGGATGCCATTAGCCGAAGCTAATCACTCTTTTGTCCCGGCCATCCATTCGGATGCCATTAGCCGAAGCTAATCAATCTTTAATCAACATTTAAGCGTTCATCAATCTAATATCGGTTCTAACAATATGATAGTACTCAAGTTAAAATATTTCAAGATTCAACGTAAGAAAAAGGAAGGTGCAAGTCACCTACCTACTCCACCTGTGGGTCGATCCTGTCTTGATGATGGTCCAATCCCGACCGCACCACCTAAGACATCAATAGTCACAAATTAGCACAGTTGCATTTATTTTATTTTTGAATCATACTCATCATCACACTTATTTCAAGAGTTCATATGTTCACATTCAAGTGTTCCATATTTTACACTATCATAACATGAGATTGTTACTAGCATTTAAGTCATTCCTGCCTAGGAGGCTTATTGTAGGAATTCGGCAGCGAGAACTGGTTCGCTGCGGGCTGCCAGTTCGGCAGCGACCACTGTTTCGCTGGCGGCAGCCAGTTCGGCAGCGAAAACTGCATCGCTGTTGGTGCCGCAGTTTCGCTGCACAACGCACAACTTGGCAGCGAATATCAATTCGCTGCAGGAAGTTCAGTCGCGGCAGCGAAACATAATTTCGCTGCTCCACACACAAATCGGCAGCGAATATCAATTCGCTGCAGGAAGTTCAGTCGCGGCAGTGAAACATAATTTCGCTGCGCCACACACAAATCGGCAGCGAATATCAATTCGCTGCAGTAGGTTCCGTTGCGGCAGCGAAACAGAATTTCGTTGCGCAACACACAAATCGGCAGCGAATATCGATTCGCTGCAGCAGGTTCCGTTGCGGCAGCGAAACAGAATTTCGCTGCGCAACACACAAATCGGCAGCGAATATCGATTCGCTGCAGCAGGTTTAGTTGCGGCAGCGAAACAGAATTTCGTTGCGCAACACACAAATCGGCAGCGAATATCGATTCGCTGCAGCAGGTTCCGTTGCGGCAGCGAAACAGAATTTCGCTGCGCAACACACAAATCGGCAGCGAATATCGATTCGCTGCAGCAGGTTTAGTTGCGGCAGCGAAACAGAATTTCGCTGCGCAACACACAAATCGGCAGCGAATATCGATTCGCTGCAGCAGGTTTAGTTGCGGCAGCGAAACAGAATTTCGCTGCGCAACACACAAATCGGCAGCGAATATCAATTAGCTGCAGCAGGTTCAGTTGCGGCAGCGAAACAGAATTTCGCTGCGCAACACACAAATCGGCAGCGAATATCAATTCGCTGCAGGAGGTTCCGTTGGGGCAGCGAAACAGAATTTCGCACTCGGAACCATCAATTTCAGCACATAGTTCTTCAACAAAATTCCAGCAATAACATCACAGCAGAACACATTAAATTCCAGCACTAACATCACAGCAGAACACATTAAATTCCAGCAAGAACATCACAGCAGAACACATTAATTGCAGCAACAATCATCACAACAGAACACATTAATTCCAGCAGCAACATCTCAACAGAACACATTTAATTTCAGCACCAACATCACAGCAGAAACACATTCATTCCAGCAGAACACACACACATGCATGCTGGCTTACCCCATAGTTAAAGCCAGCTTCTACCATAATTGTTAGATGTTCTGAAATTGACTTTATTTCACTTCTGTTTGCTAGATCTCCTAGTTAATTTCAGTTTCCCCCATAGTTGGCTTAAGTCTTAGATTAATTTTTCTTAGGGCTTTTCTTCTTCATTTTCGTTTTTTATCTTAAGGGGGAGAGGAAAGGGAGTTCCATGACCCATACCTTCTGATTTTAACCAAGTTTGAGGAAGGTTTGACACTATTCTTTTCTCTTCAGCTGCTGGTTCTCCTCCTTCTTCTTCCCCTCACGTTTTCCAGCTCTCTTTTTCCTCTCCTCTATGCAGCTGCCCACTCCTCTCTCAAGTTCTCATCTCTCCCTCACAAGCTCACAAGACACTTTACTAGTTTGATTCACGTTTTTGATGTGAAAGGGGAAGGGAAGAATGACATGCAGCTGCTGGTTTGGGAAGAAGATGGGTCCTTCTCTCTCCCCTCTTTGTATTTATACTACCCATCAAATGAATTGGGTTGTTTGGGGGTGGGTTTAGGTGTGTCCTTATCCTTGTTTGGTTTATCTAAAACCAGTTTTTACCCCTCCCTCCCAGCTGTGCATCACTGTTGATTGAGAATTCGGCAGCCCAAAACTGCGTCGCTGCCGATTTCTGCATCGGCAGCGAAAACTGCGTCGCTGCCCCATCCAGAATCGGCAGCGAAAACTGCGTCGCTGCCCAAACCAGAATCGGCAGTGAAAACTGCGTCGCTGCCGATTTCTGCATTGGCAGCGAAAACTGCGTCGCTGCCCAATCCAGAATCGGCAGCGAAAACTGCGTCGCTGCCCAATCCAGAATCGGCAGCGAAAACTGCGTCGCTGCCGATTTCTGCATCGGCAGCGAAAACTGCGTTCATCACCATCTTTCTCTCTCTCTTTCTCTTTATATATATATATAGACATATATATATTTTCGTTTGGGTGTTTACATGCTCAAGAGGGATCACCCGAAATTCAAAGGCAACTAAATTTCGACATCCAGGGCATCGAAGTCGGAATGCCGCGAATCTCACCTAGTCAAAGCGTTTCGCTGTTTGCGGAAGGAAGTGTGATGTAGAACAAGTAGCAGAAGCATACATGCTCAAGAGGGATCACCCGAAATTCAAAGGCAACTGAATTTCAGCAACCGGGGCATCGAAGTCAAAATGCCGCGAAACTCACCGAGTCAAAGCGTTTCGCTGTTTAAGGGAGGAAGTGTGATGTAGAAACAAGTAGCAGAAGCATACATGCTCAAGAGGTATCACCCGAAATTCAAAGAAAACTGAATTTCGGCAACCGGGGCATCGAAGTCGGAATGCCGCGAAACTCACCGTGTCAAAGCGTTTCGTTGTTTAAGGAAGGAAGTGTGATGCAGAACAAGTAGCAGAAGCATACATGCTCAAGAGGGATCACCCGAAATTAAAAGGCAACTTAATTTTGGCAACCGGGGCATCGAAGTCGGAATGGCGCGAAACTCACCCAGTCAAAGCGTTTTGCTGTTTAAGGAAGGAAGTTTGATGTAGAACAAATAGGAGAAGCATACATGCTCAAGAAGGGATCACCCGAAATTCAAAGGCAACTTAATTTCGACAACCGGGGCATCGAGGCCGGAATGCCGCGAATCTCACCGAGTCAAAGCGTTTCGCTGTTTAAGGAAGGAAGTGTGATGCAGAACAAGTAGCAGAAGCATACATGCTCAAGAGGGATCACCCGAAATTAAAAAGGCAACTTAATTTCGGCAACCGGGGCATCGAAGTCGGAATGGCGCGAAACTCACCGAGTCAAAGCGTTTTGCTGTTTAAGGAAGGAAGTTTGATGTAGAACAAATAGCAGAAGCATACATGCTCAAGAGGGATCACCCGAAATTCAAGCAAACTGAATTTCGGCAACGGGGGCATCGAAGTCGGAATGCCGTGAAACTCACCGAGTCAAAGCGTTTCGCTGTTTAAGGAAGGAAGTGTGACGTAGAACAAGTAGCAGAAACATACTTGCTCAACAGGGATCACCCAAAATTCAAAGGCAACTGAATTTCGGCAACCGGGGCATCGAAGTCGGAATGCCGCGAAACTCACCGAGACAAAGCGTTCCACTGTTTAAGGAAGGAAGTGTGTTGTAGAACAAGTAGCAGAAGCATACATGCTCTGTAACAACCCGGCTTTCCAAGCCCAACACAAACAGTAATTTTTTTTTTTTATATATATATTTAATCAACATGGTGCCGGAAATCAAAGAACTTGAATTCTCACATCATCAAAATACAATCCATACAATCACCATTTCATTTAAGAGTGAATCTTACACAAGCACATAATATTAAGTTGCATGATTTGAAGTTCGTATTAAAATATATACATGGACATGAGTTTGCATTCTTATCCTACTAATAGTCATCACAATTTTAAACAAAAAGGATCTAATAAAAGTTATACATTTAGTACATTGATCCATACAAAATACATTGTGATTTAAGATACATCTACATAGTTCCTTGCAAAAGTAGGTTCCCGTGTATCGGGTTTCCTAGACATCTCGTTGGTGTGAAGTCCCTGCAGCAGTACAAACATTTAAGAGAATGCAAATATTTAATAATAATAAGAATGGTAACTCACGGTTTGGCAATTAAATAAAACATTAACAATTATAATTTCTTCATGTATTTGCTACAACAACTAGTAGTACATATAGATACACAAGTTTTCGGATGCCATTCGCCAAAACTAGTCATTCATTTGTGTCGGCCATCCATGGCGAAAGCTGCGTTGCTGCCGATCCAAAATCGGCAGCGGAATCTGCGTCGCTGCCGATTTCTGTATCGGCAGCAGAATCACTCTTTTATCCCGGCCATCCATCCGTTTGGATGCCATTAGCCGAAGCTAATCAGTCCTTCATCTCGGCCATCCATTCGGACGCCTTTAGCCAAAGCTAATCATTCTTTGTCCCGGCCATCCGTTTGGATGCCATTAGCCGAAGCTAATCACTCCTTTGTCCCGGCCATCCTTTCGGACGCCATTAGCCGAAGCTAATCATTTTTTGTCCCGGCCATCCGTTTGGATGCCATTAGCCGAAGCTAATCACTCTTTTGTCCCGGCCATCCCTTCGGACGCCATTAGCCGAAGCTAATCATTCTTTGTCCCGGCCATCCGTTTGGATGCCATTAGCCGAAGCTAATCACTCTTTTGTCTCGGCCATCCATTCGGATGCCATTAGCCGAAGCTAATCAATCTTTAATCAACATTTAAGCGTTCATCAATCTAATATCGGTTCTAACAATATGATAGTACTCAAGTTAAAATATTTCAAGATTCAACGTAAGAAAAAGGAAGGTGCAAGTCACCTACCTGCTCCACCTGTGGGTCGATCCTGTCTTGATGATGGTCCAATCCCGACCGCACCACCTAAGACATCAATAGTCACAAATTAGCACAGTTGCATTTATTTTATTTTTGAATCATACTCATCATCACACTTATTTCAAGAGTTCATATGTTCACATTCAAGTGTTCCATATTTTACACTATCATAACATGAGATTGTTACTAGCATTTAAGTCATTCCTGCCTAGGAGGCTTATTGTAGGAATTCGGCAGCGAGAACTGGTTCGCTGCGGGCTGCCAGTTCGGCAGCGACCACTGTTTCGCTGGCGGCAGCCAGTTCGGCAGCGAAAACTGCATCGCTGTTGGTGTCGCAGTTTCGCTGCACAACGCACAACTGGGCAGCGAATATCAATTCCCTGCAGGAAGTTCAGTCGCGGCAGCGAAACATAATTTCGCTGCGCCACACACAAATCGGCAGCGAATATCAATTCGCTGCAGGAGGTTCCGTTGCGGCAGCGAAACAGAATTTCGCTGTGCAACACACAAATCGGCAGCGAATATCGATTCGCTACAGCAGGTTCAGTTGCGGCAGCGAAACAGAATTTCGCTGCGCAACACACAAATCGGCAGCGAATATCGATTCGCTGCAGCAGGTTCAGTTGCGGCAGCGAAACAGAATTTCGCTGCGCAACACACAAATCGACAGCGAATATCGATTTGCTGCAGCAGGTTCAGTTGCGGCAGCGAAACAGAATTTCGCTGCGCAACACACAAATCGGCAGCGAATATCAATTCGCTGTAGGAGGTTCCGTTGCGGCAGCGAAACAGAATTTCGCGACTCGGAACCATCAATTTCAGCACATAGTTCTTCAACAAAATTCCAGCAATAACATCACAGCAGAACACATTAAATTCCAGCACTAACATCACAGCAGAACACATTAAATTCCAGCACTAACATCACAGCAGAACACATTAAATTCCAGCAAGAACATCACAGCAGAACACATTAATTGCAGCAACAATCATCACAACAGAACACATTAATTCCAGCAGCAACATCTCAACAGAACACATTTAATTTCAGCACCAACATCACAGCAGAAACACATTCATTCCAGCAGAACACACACACACATGGCATGCTGGCTTACCCCATAGTTAAAGCCCAGCTCTACCATAATTGTTAGATGTTCTGAAATTGACTTTATTTCACTTCTGTTTGCTAGATCTCCTAGTTAATTTCAGTTTCCCCCATAGTTGGCTCAAGTCTTAGATTAATTTTCTTAGGGCTTTCTTCTTTCATTTTCGTTTTTTATCTGTAAGGGGAGAGGAAAGGGAGTTCCATGACCCATACCTTCTGATTTTAACCAAGTTTGAGAAGGTTTGACACTATTCTTTTCTCTTCAGCTGCTGTTCTCCTCCTTCTTCTTCCCCTCACGTTTTCCAGCTCTCTTTTTCCTCTCCTCTAATGCAGCTGCCCACTCCTCTCTCAAGTTCTCATCTCCCCTCACAAGCTCACAAGACACTCTACTAGTTTGATTCACGTTTTTGATGTGAAAGGGAAGGGAAGAATGACATGCAGCTGCTGTTTGGGAAAGAAGATGGGTCCTTCTCTCTCCCCTCTTTGTATTTATACTACCCATTGCAAATGAATTGGGTTGTTTGGGGTGGGTTTAGGTGTGTCCTTATCCTTGTTTGGTTTATCTAAAACCAGTTTTTACCTCTCCCTCCAGCTGTGCATCACTGTTGATTGAAGAATTCGCAGCCCAAAACTGCGTCGCTGCCGATTTCTGCATCGGCAGCGAAAACTGCGTCGCTGCCCCATCCAGAATCGGCAGCGAAAACTGCGTCGCTGCCCAAACCAGAATCGGCAGCGAAAACTGCGTCGCTGCCGATTTCTTGCATCCGGCAGCGAAAACTGCGTCGCTGCCCAATCCAGAATCGCAGCGAAAACTGCGTCGCTGCCGATTTCTGCATCGGCAGCAAAACTGCGTTCATCACCATCTTTCTCTCTCTCTTTCTCTTTATATATTATATATAGACATATATATATTTTCGTTTGGGTGTTTACATGCTCAAGAGGATCACCCGAAATTCAAAGGCAACTGAATTTCGACATCCAGGGCATTCGAAGTCGGAATGCCGCGAATCTAACCTAGTCAAAGCGTTTCGCTGTTTGCGGAAGGAAGTGTGAATGTAGAACACAGTAGCAAAGCATACATGCTCAAGAGGGATCACCCGAAATTCAAAGGCAACTGAAATTTCAGCAACCGGGGCATCGAAGTCAAAATGCTGCGAAACTCACCGAGTCAAAGCGTTTCGCTGTTTAAGGGAGGAAGTGTGTGATGTAGAACAAGTAGCAAAAGCATACAATGCTCAAGAGGTATCACCCGAATTCAAAGAAAAACTGAATTTCGGCAACCGGGCATCGAAGAAGGAATGCCGCGAAAAAAGCTCACCGTGTCAAAGCGTTTCGTTGTTTAAGGAAGGAAGTGTGCATACAGAAACAAGTAGCAGGAGCATACATGCTCAAGAGGGATCACCCCGAAATTTCAAGAAAAACTGAATTTCGGCAACCGGGCATCGAAGTCGGAAGTGCCGCGAAAACTCACCGTGTCAAAGCGTTTCGTTTGTTTAGGAAGGAAGTGTGATGCAGAACAAGTAGCAGAAGCAGTACATGCTCAAGAGGATCACCCGAAATTAAAAGGCAACTTAAATTTCGCGCAACCGGGGCATCGAAGTCGGAATGGCGCGAAACTCACCGAGACAAAGCGTTTTGTTGTTTAAGGGAAGAAGTTTGATGTAGAACAAGTAGCAGAAGCATATATGCTCAAGAGGGATCACCCGAAATTCAAAGGCAACTTAATTTCGGCAACCGGGGCATCGAAGTTGGAATGCCGCGAATCTCACCGAGTGAAAGCGTTTCGCTATTTAAGGAAGGAAGTTTTTGATGTTTTAGAACAAGTAGCAGAGAAGCAATACATGCTCAAGAGGTATCACTCGAAATTCAAAGAAAACTGAAATTTCGGCAACCGGGGCATCGAAGTCGGCATGCCGCGACACTCACCGTGTCAAAGCGTTTCGTTGTTTAAGGAAGGAAGTGTGATCCAGAACAAGTAGCAGAAGCATACATGCTCAAGAGGGATCACCCGAAATTAAAAGGCAACTTAATTTTGGCAACCGGGGCATCGAAGTCGGAATGGCGCGAAACTCACCCAGTCAAAGCGTTTTGCTGTTTAAGGAAGGAAGTTTGATGTAGAACAAATAGCAGAAGCATACATGCTCAAGAGGGATCACCCGAAATTCAAAGGCAACTTAATTTCGCAACCGGGGCAATCGAGGCCGGAATGCCGCGAAACTCACCCGAGTCAAAGCGTTTGCCCTTTGCGGAAAGAAGTCTGATCAAGAACAAGTAGCACAAGCATACATGCTCAAGAGGGATCACCCAAAATCAAGGCAACTTAATTTCGGCACCGGGGCAATCCAGTCGGAAGTGCCGCGAAAACTCACCGAGTCAAAGCGTTTCGCTGTTTAAAGGAAGGAAGTGTGATGCAGAGACAAGTAGCAGAAGCATACATGCTCAAGAGGGATCATCACCCGAAATTAAAAGGCAACTTAATTTCCCAACCGGGGCATCGAAGTCGGAATGGCGCGAACTCACCGTGTCAAAGCGTTTTTTGTTGTTAAGGAAGGAAGTGTGATACAGAACAAGTAGCAGAAGCATACATGCTCAAGAGGGATCACCCGAAATTAAAAGGAAACTGAATTTCGGCAACGGGGGCATCGAAGTCGGAATGCCGTGAAACTCACCGAGTCAAAGCGTTTCGCTGTTAAGAAGGAAGTGTGACGTTTTTAGAACAAGTAGCAGAAACATACTTGCTAAACAGGGATCACCCAAAATTCAAAGGCAACTGAATTTCGGCAACCGGGGCATCGAAGTCGGAATGCCACGAAACTCACCGAGACAAAGCGTTCCGCTGTTTTGAAGGAAGGAAGTGTGATGTAGAAACAAGTAGCAGAAGCAAACATGCTCAAGAGGGATCACCCGAAATTCAAAGGCAACTGAATTTCAACAACCGGGGAATCGAAGTCGGAATGCCGCGAATCTCACTAGTCAAAGCGTTTCCGCTGTTTGCGGAAGGAAGTGTGTGATATAGAACAAGTAAGCAGAAGCATACATGCTCAAGAGGGGTCACCAGAAATTCAAAGGCAACTGAATTTCTGCAACCGGGGCATCGAAGTCAAAATGCCGCGAAACTCACCGAGTCAAAGCGTTTCGCTGTTTAAGGGAGGTAGTGTGATGTAGAACAAGTAGCAGAAGCATACATGCTCAAGAGGGAACCCGAAATTCAAATGGCAACTTAATTTCGGCAACGGGGCATCGAGTCGGAATGGCGCGAAAGTCACCGAGTCAAAGCGTTTTTCTGTTTAAGAAGGAAGTTTGATGTAGAACAAATAGCAGAAGCATACATGCCTCAAGAGGGATCACCCGAAATTCAAAGAAAACAGAATTTCGACAACTGGGGCATCGAAGTCAGAATGTCGCGAAACTCACCGTGTCAAAGCGTTTCGTTGTTTAAGGAAGGAAGTGTGATGCACCCTGAACAAGTAGCAGAACGCATACATTTCTCAAGAGGGATTCTCCCGAATTTCAAAGGAACTGAATTTCGACAAAAACCGGCGGGTGCATCGAAGTCGGAATGCTGCGAAACTCATCGACTCAAAACGTTTCGCCCTTTGCGGAAGGAAGTGTGATGCAGAACAAGTAGCAGAAGCATACATGCTCAAGAGGGATCACCCGAAATTAAAAGGCAACTTAATTTCGGCAACCGGGGCATCGAAGTCGGAATGGCGCGAAACTCACCCCGTCAAAGCGTTTTGCTGTTTAAGGAAGGAAGTTTGATGTAGAACAAATAGCAGAAGCATATATGCTCAAGAGGGATCACCCGAAATTCAAAGGCAACTGAATTTCGGAAACCGGGGCATCGAAGTTGGAATGCCGCGAATCTCACCGAGTCAAAGCGTTTCGCTGTTTAAGGAAGGAAGTTTGATGGTAAGAACAAGTCAGCAGAGAGCATACATGCTCAAGAGGTATCACCCGAAATTCAAAGAAAACTGAATTTCGGCAACCGGGGCATCGAAGTCGAATGCCGCGAAACTCACCGTGTCAAAGCGTTTCGTTGTTTAAGGAAGGAAGTGTGATGCAGAACAAGTAGCAGAAGCATACATGCTCAAGAGGGATCACCCGAAATTAAAATGCAACTTAATTCGGCACCGGGGCATCGAAGTCGGATTATGGGGCGAAACTCACCAGTCAAAAGCGTTTCGCTGTTTAAGGAAGGAAGTGTGATCTAGAACAAATAGCAGAAGCATACATGCTCAAGGGGGATCACCCGAAGTTCAAAGGCAACTTAATTTCGGCAACCGGGGCATCGAAGTCGGAATGCCGCGAAACTCGCCGAGTCAAAGCGTTTCGCTGTTTAAGGAAGGAAGTTTGAGGTAGAACAAGTAGCAGAAGGCATACATGCTCAAGAGGGATCACCCGAAATTCAAAGAAAACTGAATTTCGGCAACCGGGGCATCGAAGTCGGAATGCCGCGAAACTCACCGTGTCAAAGCGTTTCGTTGTTTAAGGAAGGAAGTGTGATACAGAACAAGTAGCAGGAGCATACATGCTCAAGAGGGATCACCAGAAATTCATAGGCAACTGAATTTCGGCAACCGGGGCATCGAAGTCGGAATGCCGCGAAACTCACCGTGTCAAAGCGTTTCGTTGTTTAAGGAAGGAAGTGTGATGCAGAACAAGTAGCAGAAGCATACATGCTCAAGAGGTATCACCCGAAATTCAAAGAAAAACTGAATTTCGGCAACCGGGGCATCGAAGTCGAAATGCCGCGAAACTCACCGAGTCAAAGCGTTTCGCTGTTTAAGGAAGGAAATGTGATGTAGAACAAGTAGCATAAGCATACAAGCTCAAGAGGGATCACCCGAAATTCAAAGGCAACTTAATTTCGGCAACCGGGGCATCGAAGTCGGAATGCCGCGAAACTCTACCAGTCAAAGCGTTTCGCTGTTCTTGCGGGAAGAGGAATGTGATGTAAGAACATGTAGCAGAAAGCATACATAATGCAAGAGATCACCCGAAATTGAAAGCGCACTTAATTTCGGCAACCGGGGCATCGAAGTCGGAATGCCGCGAAACTCACCGAGTCAAAGCGTTTCGCTGTTTGCGGAAGAGAATGTGATGTAGAACAAGTAGCAGAAGCATACATAATCAAGAGGTATCACCCGAATTCAAAGAAACTGAATTTCGCGCAACCGGCATCGAAGGTCGGAATGC